>NC_018944.1:0-600000 GCF_000304475.1 Kazachstania africana CBS 2517
AGAATACCGTACAGACAACACTTGAAAGATCTCGTGCGACCATTTCTCAGGAAACTTCTTTAATACTAATCTTTCAACCTTCTCACCTCAATACAATAATCAACACACACACTTTCTATCCAAAATACATTTAATTATTCCTGAACTACTCACCCGCTCCCTTTTCAATATCACTTACCTCTACATATTACACTTCCCTCTGCCATTCTTCTCTTCGCATTTTTCTCTTTCGAGTATTTCCTCGCGCAAACAGACCTCTCGAAATCTGCGCTCGATCTCAGAAGAAAAAATCTCAAATCTTCCCCGCTCTGCGAGATCGTCTCGGCCAACTTTCCCCTGCGTAACTGTCTGACACAACAAGACTGAAAATGATCATTTTGACATGACACTTTCCATTCCACGTACATCTGAACCCACAAAATACAATGAAATCTACCTCATTTCATCACACTACATATATCTATGAACCATGATCATAAAACACTCCGCTATACACCATCTTTTCTATCTTATCATCGTCAAGACGCCTCACTCTGACCACCTCGCTCCCCCACCCATTTTATACCTCTGCTATCCCTTCTTTCACTGTCACAGTCTCTACAATTATCATTTTAATCCACCTTCTTAAATACACAAATGAATCAACTATATCAATCATTACTGAAACAGGAATAACTTTACTTGACTTATATACAATTGATAAATGAACTCAAATGTCATTCATAATCATCTCTGACACTTCCTAAACTAACCCATTCGATAATCATGACCCTCACCGATGAATATCAACTGACCACTATTTCTACTTCCGAACATCCCTGTATCAATAAATATCAATTACGGAATCATCCAAACTTCCCCTTCATTGGAGAACCCTGATTACGATTAAATGGGAATTTCAGAGGAACCACACTCATCAAATATTATATGCGTAACTTTATTCCGTGACATATTCTACTGAACCCGCTTCCTTCTCATATTCCATTTGATATATCCTCTGTCATTCTCTCTATAACCTCCAACACTTACTTCTCCATCAACAATCTCTTCATTATCATAACTCTCTGTCATTCTAAACATTTCAACAATTTCTTCCACGTCCTCTGTCTGATTCTATAAACTGATTTTACTCACCCATAAATGAATGACGTCCTTCGGAAACTTTGAACAGACCAACCATCAACTCAGAAGCTTCTAATTATAAAGCGATTCACCTTCCAGAATTTGACTCTGCCATTCTTGACATTCCTCTCAAGCTCCCCCTTTCAATTTAACGGTATACATCGATCTCTACTATTCCCAACAATAGAAGACACCTCCCAATTAATCTATCTGATCCGCTCAAAGAATGATATAGCTTTACTCAACTGAGAGCCAATTCCCCTAATACATTCTCTAATATCATTCAATGACAAGAAGATTGACGTCTCTTCATTACGACACATGCTCACTCTTGCCACAATGCCTGGACGTATCCTTCTTTAACATAACACTAATATCATTTCAAATGAATATAATTTAAAAACTATGAGACTAACAGCGAATACATCAACTCATTCTAATGGAATTTATCTCGCTAATTAACCACCTATTTGGGATAACATTATCATTGATCAATATGAACATAATCACTTAACGTCACTTTACCTACATAACTTCTGAAATAATACTTTCATAATTTGGAGACATGAATCGTAAATCTTCACCATTTTATTAATAAACCTTCGTTTAACGTACTTATCCCGCCACAGGGAAGGTCACTTCACTACCGTGTGATTCTCCACATCACATCATCATTGGATAAGATATAATAAACATCCTTACTGAGAGATATTAATTGATCGTTATTTCTACTTCTAAAACTCTTTCTATCAATGAATATCAATCACGGAATCATCAAAACGTTACCTTCATTTAAGAACCTTGATTCTGATTGACTGAGAACTCTAGAGGAAACAATGCACCAAATATCTATCCGTGACATCGTTCCGTGAAACGTTCTATTGAACTTGTACCTTCTCATATTCTACATGATATACACTCTGTCGTTCTGCCTGGAATCTATCAAAAAATATCCTCTTTGTCAACATCCTATATCATGCTAAACTTTCACTTATCTCTTCATGATCAACATCATCCGTATGATTTTTGGGGGCTAATTTTATACCCGTAAATGATTGAATTCTTTCAACAGCTTTGGACAGAGCGAGCATGAGCCCAGAATATTTCTATCATAACAGAAAACATCTGCCAAACCCTCACTCTGTCATACCTGAATTTACTCTCAAATGACCAATTTCAATTTAACCGGATATAATAATAGACCACTAATATTCATAACAGAAGAAGACATCTTCGTAATAGATCTATCTCATCCATCAAAAATTATAGAATCTCAATTCCATTGACAGCCAATTCCTCGGATACATTCTACTCAAAACATTCAATACAACTATTGTCTTGAACATCTTCTCGTTATGACATCAACTCCACCTTGACATAGTGCCTGGACATACCACCCTTTAACACAACACTAACTTCGTTTCAAATTAATACTTTACTTTCTAATTTAGAGATATGACATTAACACAAATATGCTACCGCACTTTAAATCGAATATATCTAACTAATTGACCACCGATCTATAATAACTTTGTCATTAATTAATTTGGACATAATTACTCAGGGAGTCCAATCATTAACAACTTCTAAAATAACACTTTCATAATTTGGAAGGACGAATCGTAAATATTCCGCATCTTATCAATAAAATCTTCGTTCAAGGTACTTTCCCTCCCACAGATGAAGGCCAGCATATTCCGCGTGACACTCCACGCCACAACATCATTGGAGAATTTCCATTTGATGACAAGGGACTAATGCCAGTCACAATAACAATCATCACCGCTCCACACATAGGAAAATGCTTACGAATTCATAGATCATTTCTACTGACATAATTATCCAATATTCGAATACTTTGTTGTCTACAATTGGGACGCCATTTATGCCAGTTTAACCACTTACTGTACTCCATCCGTCGACATAACATACCATGATCAAATTTCCAATTTTCATAAACAACATTACTTCCAAAGAACAACACACAACTTGGAACATTGGAACCACATACTCAATTACTGTGACCTTGATATAATAATTATGCCAGAGCCTTCCTCTGTCATTCCCGTCAAATAAACCATTCTTGTCTAACTGGATAGAATAAGATGCTATTACTATTCGTAACCTGAGGAAACACCTTCGTACTTGACCCGTTTTACTCATCTCAAAGAATAATCAATATAAATTCTATTCAGTGCCCTCTGAGACAGTCTGTCTAATTTCTTTCAATAACAATCACGATATCATCATCTAATTATGACATACACAACGTTCAAGCGTCTCATCATCTAATTATGACATACACAACGTTCAAGCGTCTCATTCTTAAAACTAACAGGGATATCACTTTCAAATGAATCTGAGACTTAACCCCATTATTGAACGCACCATCGCATTCCACTGAATTATAATTTATTGATTTACCATCTATTTGGAATAACCTCATTATTGATTGTCAGGGAACATAGCTACTCGGAGAATTCAATTATTTTTCTAACAGCATGATAACTTCTTAAATGACAGTCTTGAGCCTGGAAAGATGAATCTTAAACATATTTTTTATCACTAACGTCATTTATAAGAGGCGTTCTGAACACTCCACCAGCAGGTGTCATTCATTCCATCATCTCTTTGTTTGTAATAATAGGAATAGACGCGTCATATTGTCATCTTCATTCTTCCACATACAGATATTATCCATTTTAATGATCACAAACCAGTATTAACCCTATCGTTGAGAATAAATACAACCAGTGTATTCTAACCTGTACTTTACAAAATAGGATCGGAAACCAGTCGGGAAATACGCAACCCCAAATTCTCATCAAACCAAATACGCCGATCACTTACCAGTGAGCCTTCATTAACACTGACTGTCAAAGTCTGATCACTATTTCTACACCATTATTCATTGCCTGAAGACCTTCCTTGAACATAACTTACCAGATGACTAAATAACTTCATTTCGATACCACCAGATCTGATGATTTTGTGAATTACATCACCTAACAGTAACGTTCTAGATCTATACGTACTTATTTTACTATTACTGGCTTATCTTACTTTGAAATATCTTTAAGATCTCTGACATTGTCTTCTCCTTTTATCAATTCCAAAGGCTACCGTTATATAGGGGTAATTGAAATCAGGGCAGTCCAATGTAATCACTTGCTAGTAATACAACTCCTCTCTTTTAAAAAACCATCGATGATCTATTTAAGCCTGTATCAGCAATTCTTCTTCCCCTTATCAAATTGATTGTACATCTCAGATCTATTGAATTGACGTCAAATCATTGTAAACCGACTATATGACCATCACTACTATCAAAGAATATGAATCCTCAACTTTTTAACACGCAATCGTCTCTATCAGCACTTGAACATCTATTTCATAGCTTCTTCCATTTTTCAGATCTCGAGGAAATCTACCTGAATAAACGTACTAATCTCGTTCTTCAGACGTCATTTTAATAACAATTGACCATAATTGTCTTAATCCTAGCCTAACAGGCATTCATATCTGCTATACTCATCACTTCTCTCTTTTCATCGATCTTCCTTGTTTCTTCAACTAGGAATGAATTAACTTTTTTTTTCAAATTTCGATCCTCGAGAAAAAAAGATTTAGTATAATTAGTACAAAGGGAGAACCATATTAATCATGTGAGAAATACAGCCATGTACACTTCCACCCAACGATTGGGACACTGACTGTCGTAGCCACCCCAGTCCAACAGTCACACAGCTCCAAACTACCGTCATCAACTTCAATTACACATATAATATACACATCAAAACTAAACATCTAACTCTCAAGAATACCCCTCCACTTATGAAAAAACACATCTAACACCACCACATAGACTGGACATTTCCCCTTCCTGTACGGAACTATCTCCATCATGTCCCTAATAAACAAAGGAAATATTTTGTAAGGGCTCACACCCTCCACCTCAATGACCTTGTTTACAATGTCCACATCTAACTCTGCTTCAAATGCCGCCCACAACATCAAAACCAGCACTCTTTAATAACCCTAAACTATATCAACGTCTATTTTCAAGAACAAATCGCCTCAGCTCTACATACTCACATAGGTAACAACCTAAAACTACCAAAAACAACGGACGAGCTTCATCATTGTAATTGACCTTACTCATGAATTTTTTCACAAACAGAGGAAATATCCTGTAGTTCGAAACATTGTCAATCCTAAGGTCCTGTTCAATTATCTTCCTGTCAGCTTCGATCTCGAATATACACCAAAGTAACACCATCAACTGCTCTACTTCCTTCCTTTCAATATATTTAAAAACATAATTGACCGTGTCACTCCCATAATAGTACTCCGCCAGTTCCTTCATCACAACCCTCTTGGGATGCTCCAGATTTCTGGGTCTGTTATTGTTATGGCCTGTTCACCAAGAAGAGCGTCCCGGAACCCAGTATCGATAAATGATCTGTGACCCTCATACCAGCTTTCAGCTGTTGTAATTCTCCCTCGAATAACCAGGTCCATAATATTCAGCTTTTTTCCTATTATTTCTTTCCACAGAAATCTAAACACAACAATCAAATCAACATCCACAGGCATCAAATTCTCCACCAATGTAACCGGCCAACTGCAAAATCTGCAAAATTTGACGTACATTTACTTCAATTTATTCATATTTCTCAGATGACGGACGACAAATGGATGGCCTTCTTCTATATTCAATTCTGCTTGCTGAGAGATAAAGTATCTGGTGTCGACAGTAGCAAACAGTAAGAGAAGCTCAGATACTAACGCACCGACAAATTTTTCCTTCACTGTTTGACATCTACAGTTGTACTTCGAGTAAAAACACTCCCCACACAGCGTCTCTAGCTTTTTCATTATCCATCTCAAAGCTTTTGGTGGATAAATTCCAGAGGGCATTTTTTTTATTTCGTCATTCCAGCCAAATCCTAAGACGGCCCCAGCGATCTTCTACTGTCTGGCAATGCCCTCAATATTCTCATTAGGGGGTCATCCTCGTCAATCTCCCTTCTCATTGAAGCTGCCCTGGTCACCATCACTTTCACATATCCTTCACCTCTTATTCTACCTATCATTTGGAGATACTCGATAATTGTCATGTTACAATCAATAACACAAACACAATTCACACTCGCACAATCTAAGCCATTCGAAATAAGCTTGGTTCCCAGAATAACTCTAGCGGGGGAATCAGGATTCTCAAAATCATCAAAGATAGATCTCTTCGTTTCACTGTCCAAATCCGCATGAACCATGCCTACTTCGTGGTTATTCACCCTTCTTCTCACAGCATCCATCGTCGCCTTGGCACCAAAGAAAAACACCGCCTTGCTAGCAGTGCTGTTCCCCAAGTAATTCAAAATCATGGCGGCAGTCCTCTCGACAATTTGTATTTTTCTTACGTTTTCTACGTCCACAGGTATATTTTGATTAGGTGCCTTTTTTACAGCATCTACATACAATCTCTTCTCCCACACTTCATTTTCTATTCTCCTTTCCTGGCATATTCTTTCCAACAACCACTCAGGCAGCTTAGCAAAAACAAACGCCACCTTCAAAAATGATTTCCAGTTGAGACCTTTCACTGAATGGAAAATGTCTCGAAATGATTTCTCTAGCCACAAGACATGGGCTTCATCAAAAACAAAAATGCCACGACTACGTCTTGTGCTGAACACCTTCTCACACCTTTTCATTGCATCAGCAACACCAGCATCTCCATAGCTATCAAAACAACCGACGAGTACATCCACGCCTGAAAGATTAGCTTCAGCATGCAGGTCTGTCAACATACCTGTTTCTCCAACCACCAAACCTGCGTTTTCCAACTTCGTACGTGTGGCCATCTTCAACGATTCGTAAGGAACAGCTACAAAATGGACATATTTCCCACGTTGCTTTCTCTTGAGAGCCAACATAGGCAGAATAAATGTTAAAGATCTCCCAAAGGCGGTGATTGCTTGAAGAGCCAGCAACCGTTCATTAGAATTCAGAACAGCACTAGTGAATCTTTCTTGAGCTGAGCTTTTAAACTCAAAGTTCTCAAACAGTTCACCGCCTGCTTTCAACAGATCATATATTCCTGCCTCGGCCTCATGACACTGACGTTCCTGTGGTTCTACAACAAGCGCCTCAAAAGTACGTTTTGTCTGTACAAGGGTGTACTGTGTTAATGATTGAAATTCTTGCGCTAGTTTTTTGTAAGCATAGTAATCATCGAAACTGCCGTTTGTTGGAAAGTCTCTACTTGGATTTACACCATAAACAACCTCGTGGGTTTGCTTGCTGTGTCCAAATAATGCTGGCGTACGTACCGGCACGACGTCACCTTCTAAAGAGGGCCTTATTATATCCTTCCACAAACCAGCAAGGCATTGTCTCAAGCCACTAATTTTCATATTCTCCCTTGCACTTCTTTTCTTTGGGTACTTCAACAAAATACCATTAAAAGTAGAAAGAGTCACCAACTTGAACCTCTCAACATCCACAAAAATACACGTGCACATAACAGCCAACCCAGCAGCCTGTTTTGTCCTGAGTTCCTCGATCAATGCTTCACTCGTTTCGACCAACTGGTTGGTCTCCTCATTGAATTCGTCACCATCAGTAGCTAACAGCTCTTCAGCTTCATGCTCAATTTCTTGACGAACGGCATTTGTGAAATGGCCAATAAGCATGCTACTGTCCGTCACGTCCAACATCTGGCTCAGCAATTCGATCTCAAACGGACGTAAAATGTACACAAACCAGAATAAGTTCCTTGTCACTGGTAGGTCCATCATGAATATTCTGTTATCGAACTTTCTGTTTTTGTTATACGTCACTCTGAAGTAGAAGAGACGAGTATCTGAGTCGACATACAGGTTTCTGGACGTACCGCCCACAGATAGTATACTCAACTCTGTATATCTCATTGGAAATCCCGTTGAGATCCATACGCTAGCCATGAGGAGTTTTGTCATCTTATTGATAAGTTTGATGACTTTTGTTCGAATCTCAGACACAGAGGCATCTTTCGGCCTCCTCCATTTGAAATAATGTGGGGCAGCATGGCATTGCGGTAATATTTTGAATATGCCATTTGTCATGGGATCTTCCTGCATAAGCTCAATGTTTTTATTACCTAGAACGATCATATAAGCAGTTGCAGGGCTGCCAAAAGTAAACCACTCTCTCAAAGCTGTTTGACACGTATCGTATTCTATGTGAAGATCATTCTTAATCCGTGAAATAAAATTTAGCGACAGAGTCTTGGTACCTAAACTCACAGAACCCTTTTCCAGGTCGGTTGTGACAAAGTTACGGGCTGCTATGTCCTCCTCGTTCATGACTTTCGAGTATAACGTTTTGAAATATCCATAAAAGTGTCATCCAAGGGAATGGCATGATACAACTATAGATGGCCTTATTTCAGAACGGTCGGTGGTTTCTTTAGGTTGAGTAGCTCTATAATTGTCGATGTAATGAAAAATAACATTTTTACTGTCCTAGTAGATGCAAGATCTCCTAAAGAAGAATAAGTTATACTAAATGCTCAAATACAAATAATAGCTCCCCCTATTGGGAGAAAGAATAACAGATCTTCAAAAAAAATCAATGATCGTATATACCAGCCATAAAATGGCGCGTATTTCAGACCATACCACGAGGTATCCTTACATAAGAATTTAGAACGGCACTATTTTATTTACATACAATTCATATAGTCTATAAACTGTCAAGTCTCTTCGATATAATAAAACATATAAATAGACATCAAATATTACTAAAAGTACATCTGTTTATAGCCTTCTTTGTATAAGAAGTTATTTGAGTAAGATCATTCTATTGGTTCATACTTACATCCAATTATTAAGTTATTTCTGATTCTAAGGATACTTTATCCAACTTCGATGTTCATTAACGTTTTCAGGTTTGGCTTGACATTCAAAGTTGCATATTTAGGAATTTTATCTTCAAATTGCATAGAAAAGTTTCCCAAGTATAAATATTTTTTAGATGACGTCGGAAAATATAGAAAGCCATTTCTATTAAGTCGATTTCAAGCTTGAACCAAGTTCAACAGCCTAATCAAAGCATTACTAAGAGATCAGTAATGGCGGCTCATTGGAAAAAGTTAATTGTAAAATACTTACTGTTAGTACTAGCGTCTGAATCATCAAAGGTTTTATCGAGATCGGATCCTTTCTGCTGTCATTCGGAAGGACTAGATCTGTCACTGTAATGGGGTGGTGACTGGACAGCTGACATAGAGGTAGTATTAGTATGTGAAAATCCAAAGTGAGGAAATATGTGTTAGTAGTATCATTGTATCTGTATAAATATCTACAGATAGCGGTTTATCTATTAGCGATCTAAGACTCATAAGGTATAACCTGCATGGCTCTGGACACAACGAAAAACTGTCCTACAGTGGATGATAGCATGAGCCAATAAGCGTCCGAATGTATGGTTTAACCGAATTGAAAATTCCTTTAAAAAGTCTTCTCAACAACAATATATGCGAAAGGTCAGATTCATGGAACTCATCTTAGAATTCTCTCCAATCTAGTGTATTTTTCCCGTGATATAGGTCTACTACAGCGATAGCAACGACAATGATACTATTTATTAAGAATGCTTGCTGTTAGTCAAAAAAATCGGTTGATAGAACAAATGTAATTGTAGCTTGTTCGTAATTTCATTCTTATCTGAACTTCAACAGGCTCAGGAAAAGATCTTCTCTATTATATAAATGGTGAAAGCGTATATATTATATTTTCAATTAGTGAAGCACTCTATTCCCAATGATATAGCTACGGAACTTGTCGCTGCCATGAAAACATACGCTCCGAAGCACTTCTTAGCACTTCCAGGCTGTCCTCTTGATATGGCTTCCAGCACTTCATTGGTACAAGCGACCCTTTTAATGTCTCTTGCAGCAATTGCAATCTCTTCAAAGAAAACGGCGCCAGATGTACGCCATACAGGTGGCCAAAGAGATGGTACCAAAACAGCTGGATCTAAGGATCTAGCAAGTACTGCCCTGAATAGAAGTGGCCCAAAAAAAAGGAAGACAGTTATCAATAAAATTCTGAATATTACTTTCACACCGATTCTTCTTCCATGCTGTAGCGGATACTTGTCTCCTCCGTCTCTCATTGACATTTATGGATATATATGACAAAATTGATAAAGTATTGTGGTTTATTCTTGAAATCTTCACCTTCTATATGCTCGGAAAAACAGAGCAGTAGCCTGAACCTCTGCTTAAAATGGAGGTCTTCTCAAAACTGATCAAGCCCTATTTATTTGTTTTTGGATTTGAGAGAACATTTTACTCTGCCGAAAATAGTATTGAACATTTTACTGTAGAGGTTTCATTAGCATACACCAAGCCTACGTTGAGATAAGAGCTTTACAAGTGAATATATTTAGTGATATATACGAGGAAATCAGAAAGGATAAATTAGCGCGGAATAACAACAGCTCAAAAAAACAGGAACACCATTTTGCTGCTGCATGGAACATACAACAAAGCAAATCGTTCGATAAAAATTCTCTAAGATTGTTTATGCAGCCACTCAGAAGAGGGACTACTTTTGACACTTTCGAGATATGATTCTATGAGTACAGTAAATTCGAAGTTCTTCCATATTCCCTTTCTGGTACCTGAATTTGGGAATAAGAAGTTTGTTCATACATATGAATTTTTTCAAGAGCCAAAACATATTTTCAAAAACTTGATCATAGAAGTGCCTTGAATAGTAGTGTTTGCTCCTAATGTATTGCGGTTCTTTGTATCAACTACGTTTTCTTCTGAAAGAATTGATCAACTAGATAGAAACAACATGAATGAAAATTATATAACTATAAAGTAAATAGCTCTATATAAAACTCGAATATAGTATTGAAAATTGTTCGGTTTTTCATTAGTAATTAGTGAAATTTGCCTGCAGCAATCCTAAGCGGGCCATAGCTTATGATGTCATGACGTTCTCCGCCAAGCTACTGAATACACCCGGAGGAAATATAGTGTGTCCAAAAAAGAAAATTATATGAGCACCCGTATGGAGAGACCCTCAAGATGAAAAGATCTGAAACGTTTAATTGTTGGGACGTTACCGAGCTCGTTACTAGGAAGATTTCACAGAAGTTCCATTTCTACCGAACAAATTGACATTTACATATTCTTCAAAAACAAAGTTAAACTTTAATTACAAGCTCAAAAGCTCAGTTTTATATACAACATTTACATAATCTTTCAGTATTATGAATACCCTCAAAATAAGCTGTACTACGCCAGGCATGCATATAGATATATATGCCTATGTGCATACAAGAAAATGCTGTCGTGAAAATTTTTGGAGTGTGCTTTCTATAATATATAAAGAGGGCAAATTGCTAAGACTTTTATTCAAAAATCGAGTTCTTCTGATATATATCTTCCTTGCTGTCATTTTTTTATATTACTAAAGAATCTGTATAGTGACAATTCAGGCTGAAAAACACTGATACAATGTCTTTACTTTTCTTAAAAAAAATGTTAAGAACAGGCGCATTATTGGGTTTATGCAGTTTAATGCTTTGCGCAATGCCCGGTTTTGGAACCCATGCTGTCGCTTTGGTTAAGAGAGGTTGGAAGAGCTTTCTTCTTAATGCAGGTACTGTATTTTTTGGTGAGATTGCAACAGGTGCGTATTATGTGAAAGCCCTTACATGTAATGAGGCTGCTATGGTGGCAATTATTGGCGCGAACGTTGAAGGTGCAGTGGCTTGTATTGGTGCTTATGTTGTCGGTGCTGCTGCTGCGGCTATATTTGCTGGACTCGCTGCAGAAGGTGGTAGCGCTGGTTGGGTTTGGTGGAAGGGATCAGGGATTGCCAAAAGGGATACGGTTATCACTCAAGAGTTACCGCTCGCTAATATGACACTGTACGGTGGCCCAGCAGTTACAAGCTATCATATTGACTACCTTAATCAAACTCTAGGAAAGTATTTTGAGAATGTAGGTTTTGTTTCAAAAGCCGGTAATGGACTGGAAGATGGCATTACAAAACGTAGCATCTTGCCTGAAATGGTAGTTTGGAGAATCGAAGAATCTACCCATAATGTGACAGTATTGGTCGCTGACGAGCATTTTGAAAAATCTGTCACTGCTTACAGGTCATATATTGATAGCAATTACACCTACTTTGGCAAACGTGATGACGGCGAATGGTTAAGTTATAATACATATGGCTTTAATGTTGCTGCTTCTGAGTTTTGGGCTTTGGATATGAAAGAAGACGCCAATGCAGCAGCGAACGACATCGGAAATATGGTTGTTTCTCAAATTCAGCCATGCACGGAAACAGATTGTTATGGGGTAGAAAATAAATTCTGTGCTTCTTGGGGAGATAGTGAAACAATGGGAGACCGGTCTATTATCGTCGGAGAAGTTTATATTGCCGCATACGGGGGAATTGATACTGAATGTCAAAGTGGTTAGAAATAATCACGTTACAACTTACTGTGATAGTGATCCATTTTTGTATCTTATTTCTGTCGGGTGTAGTATTAGCAATTTATGTAAGATAGTTCTTTTATATATGTCATCCTTCATGGTACTAGATGTGTATTACAACCATTAGAAATTTCGCTTACGTTCAAAAGTATTAAAAAAATATAGATCTTGTAAGTCTGGCTATAATACTTTGAAGCTATAGCATTGGATTTCAAGCCACTCTTGTGTAAAATGTAATTGAAATAAATAAGCAAGACAATCCAAAAATAGGCTTATAACACCCGTAAATCTTCAGAAGTAGAATTTTTCAGATTTCACCCCAATGTAGCCATCGTTTTTGAAATGACAAGGCATCTTTACCATGAAGTAGAGGTCGCGAGGTTTTATTGGCATACTTCCCAACTAACAGTTAATCAAAGTTTCAATTGCCGAGAGGGAGTTAGAACACTTGAAAAATGTAAAAACACAGAACGTTGACTAATTTCCTTCTCAGAATGGATACTATAACTTTACGAGGGTAAATTATCTTCAATAGTAACAAATCTCTCTTTAACAATCACAGACAAACCAATAGGGAACAGTTCGTTGCTTCGGGCAACCGCAAAATCCTAAATTGTACCTTATCTCTTTTTCAACTTCATCAGTTGAGAATGATTGATATATTTTGCCATTAGTTCCTAACCCTATATGTTGAAATAACAATAGCAGGGCGAATGATACTAGACGGTAAATGGGAGGTAAAACAACATGGTTTTTCGTCTTCGTCGCAATCAAAATAACCAAAGAGTTTGATAAAGACTTTTAGAGCATCTAATATATTCCTATATGATCTCATCTAAACAACAGGTATGGACCCATGCTGTAAAATATTGGTGCAAACTGTTTTCCATCAACAAATTGTATGCAGCACCACACAAATATTTATAACATCATTAAGCACAACAAAACTGTTTACCTTTTCAACGTCAATCACTGATAGAAAGCCCAGATCTGACTGAGAATATTTAGACCTCGCGACGCTGCCGACAAGCGGGCGATAAATTGATAGATACTATTATCATGATCTCTGAAAAAAACAGCCGGAAGAGTGAGACGTTTGGCAAAAGTTGGTCTATCCTAAGATCATAAATGATCAACTAGGCTATGGTTTCTAATTCCAATATATAATAAGACGCTGAATTTTGGGAGCATTTCATTATCGACCAGCTGTGACTTATGTTCATTCCTTCTAGCCATCGAGACAGACAGTAATTGTAGCGAGTACTTACGATAGGAGTTCTTCACAAAGTATTGCGTTAAAACCTTATTTATTACTACATAAACTAAGCAATAGAAAAATCAAAATTGAAAGACGAAGAAGAAAAAGAGAGTACATGTCTAGCAATCCATTGCTCTACTGGGGTTTTGACCTTTTTGTCCGGCAGCAATATACTGGTAAACTGGAAAAAAGTATTTACGCTGTTCAGCTTGTATATACCTTACTTCGCGGGAAATTATATCGGCATGTTCCATTGCAAGAGTCGGTTTTCAAACCTGGACTAGTACGTTAAAGACATGCTACCGGTGAAGCTGCAACAGTTTGGTAAGATAGTTGTAGTTGTTGTGTCACTTCGACTCATCTTAGGAGAATCATTGATACGTACAGATCCCATGATACTAAGAGCTATATAGGGAGACCAAAATTTAAGTTGGCGCTTGAGGATTGTTGAGCCAACTGTAATTTTATTGAGCTTCTGACTTTTATTCGTAGTAAAAATATAAATTAAAAGTTCAAACCTCTAACTTTCCTTTCGTAAAGAAAAAAAATTCTTACAACATATTTTGGTACAGAATGCATGGCAATAACCTCAACTAGTTCAACTGGCCAAAATGCTTGATGAACCTCATTATACTTGAATGTAATAAACAGACTCAATTTCGATAATGGGGCATTTTCGGACCCCGCCTCTGGAAAAAAATGACGTCGACGACGGATGTCACTGGAAAATACAACGTTAGGTATGTTGTGAAAATAGCGTCGCATCACTTCGAGTTAGTACACCGAAGGTCAAGAAATATCATAAGAGTTGACAAACCCAGAACTATGACGGTTGGGTAATAAACTAGCATGAAGATAACGATGCAAGTCTGAAAAGCGGGGGAGGTAGTCAAAGGCTTGTAATGAGGTTCGTGAGGCCTACAAAAAATCGTTCGAGTGAATGGGATCGAATATAAATGATGAAATATAAATAGTTGAGTAAATACTATTTGCATCTGATAAATTCATTCCATTCTCCCTATTTGCTAGATATTAAAAGAACAACTTACTGCCAAACATTTATCGACACGTTGTTAGATTGGGCATTAAAAAGTTACATCATTTATCCTAAACCAGTTAGAACATGTTTATACTGGTATTTTTATTTTTGGTAAAAGTTGCGTTTTGTCAAGTTACTATTCCACATCTCACAAATTCGTTCCCAACTTCCGTAGATGGATGTAAGACAGGGAGCTTCATAACGTCCCGTGAACTTTCTGCTTATTGGGATGGTGACTTACCTTATACTAATACCGAGGTCAACATTGGAAGTGCAGTTCAAACCCCTTACACAGTTCTCGTTGCCGCTCAGGGCAATATTCAGGCCATCAAGGTAACCGACACAGACTCTGGTTACTAGGTTTCTACGGAGGTATGCAGCTCGATGAAGTCACAAGCTTAGCGGCCACGCTTTGTAGTGGTCTGCTCCTGGAGTTTGACGGTATTAACAATTACTTCTACGTGGAATCTATTAATGGTGATCCAAAGACTACGTTTTGATTTATCATTGCTAAAGAAGGTTATAAGGAGTATGTCAATGAAGGGGTCAAGATGTGGAGTATGGGTAGAAGCTATTACTTTTACACAAGTGGCCAATCTATTGGAGAAGTGAATTTCTGTGAACGTTTTGCAGACGAAGCATATACCCCGGTAAACTCTGATGGTTTCGGTGAGTGTATCTCAGTCTTCTATGATTCCTCAAAAAGTTTCGAAGAGCAGACTGGCTTGACAGATGATCTTCTTTATATCTACAATAATGGCACTGTTTCATTCAACGACGGTGACAAAGTTTGTATGACTATCGGTACTGCTACAGCATGAGCCACACTTTTTGCTATCAATTCAAGATTTTGGCCATTTCATTATTACCACTACTTGAAAGTTCGTATACGCAAATTTATTTATCTATTTTTATGTTTTATGTATGACAATAGCACAATAGCCACCTTCTAAAGTTGCATAGCTCATTTTGTGGTATCTCTACTTAAAAATACAGCTCTTTATATGATATCGTACACAGGATAAACAGGTCAGAATGGCCGCGTTAGACGTTCGAGTATTGAAAAGCAGTAAAAAGAGCATGTCAAGGTACGTATCTTGTATCTTCTTAGGTCTTATCCCCAATATTTTGCAAGCTTCTCAAATCCTAAAGGTAGATAGATGCAGGGATTTCTCTGCCCCATAGTAATGACACTATTACAAATATTTAATTCAGTTAGTGCCAATCATAGACGCTAAAGTCAGCTTTCCACTTGAACCTCGGTACATCCATATTGCGACAGCCGGTTTTTTATTATAGTTAATAGGGAAGGATATTGTTACTCAGCTGAGACTTTTCAGCTACAGATGCGAGCAGCCATGATGATCACAGTACAAAGATAAAGAGCTGCAAACTACATATCTCTAAGCGCACTTTCTAGATGGAATAATGTAGAAAGTTTCGAAAAGCTTCAAAACTCATTAATCGGTGAAAGTATTTATTTTGGATTAACCAACACTCCGGTAAACAAAAACTTTTTACAGCAGTTACGAATACAGCGCAATTGAAACATTTACTGAAACTCCGACGAATGTGGACGGCCTCAACCTAGCTTCCGCGACTGTTAAATGACCCCCATTACAATCATTGCATGTAATTACCTTTTCTGGCATTGAGATAAACGGAGAACTTTAAAGCGACAGAGCGATTTACATACCCCGCACATGAAAAATGACGTCAAAGAATGATTTCAGACGGAGATCCAATTTAGGTATGTTTCAGTCATACCTCTAACTGAATCAGTACGATAATGACAAGTTGAGGTTCAAACGTTAGAATTAGTCCTGGAAAGATGTGGAAATAGAAGAAAGTATATTCGAAAGATTTACGCACGAGACAGCAATTGGCGTTCTTGCAGCTATAGTGTGAAACTCCCAAGGGTGAATTAATCGGACAAATAGAACAAAATAAACGTATAAATAGGCCATTGTATTATCATTTATCTCTAAAAAATTCAACAATCTTATATTTTACTAAATTCAAAAAAAAAAACAACAACAATCCACTGTTAATGAATTTATATAATTGATTTTCCAGCTACCATTAATTTATCGCACTTTACAAGCTCGTCTAAACTAACATTAAAATCAACAAACGACGAAATGTTCCTATTAATCCTGTATTTTTTACTTCCTCTAGCCCTCTGTGAAATAACTATACCAGATGTGGGCGATGGATGGTTTCCCACTTCATCAAGCGATTGCGGCACTAATCTAATTTCCGCTCACAGTTTTTATGCTTATTGGGATGGCGACTTGCCAAATTCTAATGATGTCAACTTTGCAGGTGCTCTAGACGATATTGTGCTGGTTCGAGATAATGCAGGGGGAAATATTCAAGCAATCAGAGTAAGTCAGGATGATTACATGATAGGCACATTTGGAGGTAATCAGCTTGACTCTATATCTAGCGACCTTCTCGATACTTATGCTGCTGTTCTAATAGTCGAAAATGGAATAAATGATTACTTTTATATTGAATCTATTACCGGTGACCCAAAAACTACCTATGGGTTTATCGCCGCAACAGGAGATCTAAGTTTTGAGTATGTCACTGAGGCAATAAAGTTTTGGAGTAGGGGTGAAAGCTACAATTTTGCCACCAGCAGACAATTTATTAATGAATATAATTTATGCGAGCACTCAGCCGACGACGCATATACCTTGATCAACTCGTCATATTTTGGTGACTGCATTTCGATTACTTATAACTCTTCACAAACTTTAGAGGAGCAGACTGGCTTAGCAACTGATCTTCTCTATGTTTACAATGGTGGTACAACTTCTTTTAATGACGGCGATAAGGTCTGTGTTTCTATTGGTGCTGTCCCCGACAATACTCAATAGCTTTTACTAAGCCGCAACTGAACATATTATATTATTTGTTTCAATTAAACACGTTCTCCTGCTGGCTATTTTTCTCTCTGCTTGGTATTTAAACATATGCTAAGTTTTATTTTTATATTTAAGTATTGGTGTAATTCAACAAAAAAGTTATATATATGAGTGGTGGTGTCGCCTCTCATATTCAACCCTTAAGCTCTTCTTTGGTCTAGTATATTATTTTAGTGGCTATGTCGTAGTTAAACTTGCGCTGCCTGTGTTAAAACACCATTAAGCAAAGGTCCAAGGTGTCTCCGTAACATTCGATAAAGGGCAGCTTACAATATAATCAATATCGACAGTTTACCGTGAAAATTTGCACAGTGAGACTATGTAATGAGTACGTCTGGTTTACTATCGGTCCTTGTTATCTCTGGTACAGTAGCCTCTTGTATTGATAACAAAGGAACGTATGTGACTAAACAAAAAGTTGTTATCTCAGGGACGTTCAAAATGCGGTAATCACCATGACCTTGCAAAAAGTCACCAATGACCTTATATTAATTTTCTCACATTAATAGGGCGTACTGGTTTGCATATTTTAATCTTAGTCCACACGTAAACTCTGAAATTCGTCAAGTTCTTCTTGAAAATTTGTCTTGAAAATTTCTTGGTAGCGCCTTCGATTTCAGGAGAGGGAACTGAAAGTAGATAATATTTCCTACCCGTCACTTTCAAAAAAGGCTTATTTCTCTCGTTTGATTCATTATACAGACTGTAGATTCAGAACTGAGAATTGCTAGTATCTTAGATTGTCTTACCGCAGGATACACTGTATGTACGATTATATTAAGAAACCATATCAATGTTTAAAGATGGTGTCACAGCGACGTGAAACCAAAAAAATGTCTCTCAGGCAATTTTGTCACCTTCAGATGTATAACAATCAGACACTTCCAGAATATGAAATTTGGATCGTTTTCATACTATATAGATGTGCACAGCTCTCTTTATTGCATAAAAATCAAAACTACCTTCAGCAACGGTTGCTGTTTCACCTACCCAATTCATATATATTTCCCTTTGAGAGGCAGGAACAATCCCTTATTTGTTCTGTATATTATTATTAGTAAGTCTTGACAGCTCGTAACATTAAAAATTCGGAAGTTTCTCTTTTACAGTCATTTCTTCTTGCTACAAAGGATCTCAATTCTAAGTCGCTGATGGTTCGAGGCGGCGGGGTATCTTTCCGTTCCTCGACGGAAAGGTGGAAGTACGGAACACTTTACGCGGCGTGGTGAGAAAGAACGCAGACATTTATACGGATACGCGGATACGCGGTACACGGAAAAGATGGTACATTGACTTATTATACAATTAATATTTTCCAAGTAACTGGTAACATAAGCACTTTATTTTTATGACATATTACTTTACCTTCAACATTGGAAAGTGTATAAAAGCAGCTCATTTTTCTAAATATATTTCAATTATGTTATTTTCCACTCTCTTATAACAAAGATAATTACTACTAGAAATCTAGCACTACCAAAATGCCATTTGCTGAACAAAAGAATGCAGTTCCTTTAGAAGGTACCAACCTATTTAAGCCAATCAAGATTGGTAACACTACCTTAAGTCACCGTGCCGTTATGGCACCTTTGACTAGATTAAGAGCTAGCTGGCCTGGTCAGGTACCTAACACTAAGCTTGCCACTGAATATTACGATCAACGTTCCAAAAGAAAGGGTACAATGATTCTTTCCGAGGCTGCTGTAATTTCTCCCCAAACTGGTGGTATCAACCATGCTCCTGGTATTTGGAACGACGAACAAGTTGCTGAATGGAAGAAGATCATCAAGAAGGTCCATGACAACGGATCCTACTTTTGGGTCCAGTTTTGGGCTCTAGGTAGACATGCGCATCCTGGTAATTTAGCTGGAGACGGTTTGAGATATGTCTCTGCTTCTGATGATGTATACATTGACCCTGTTCGTGAAGAAATCGCTATGTATGCAAACAACCAACAGCACGGATTGACCAAAGAAGAAATCAAGAGTTTCGTTGCTGATTTTGCCAATGCCGCCAAAAACTCCATCAAAGCCGGTGCTGATGGTGTCGAAGTTCACAGTGCTTTCGGTTTTATCTTAAACCAATTTTTAGACCCAAAATCAAACAAAAGGACTGATGGATATGGTGGTTCAATTGAAAATAGATCTCGTTTCACCTTAGAAGTTATTGATGCATGCATTGACGCCGTTGGTGCCGAAAGAGTTGGTGTGAGGTTATCTCCTTGGGCTGTATACGGTTCTATGTCTGGTGGTGAGGATCCTACATTATTAGCAACGTATGCTTACATTCTTGGTGAATTAGAGAAGAGAGGCAAAGCTGGAAACCGTATAGCATTCATTGATCTTATTGAACCTCGTATCACTGACCCTTTCTCACCAGAAGGTCAAAATGAATACAAAAAGGGTAACAATGACTTCGCTTATTCTGTTTGGAAGGGACCAATCATTAGATCTGGTAATCTAACTTTGCATCCTAAGGCTGTGAAAGAGATGGTTGAAGATGAAAGAACTTTAGTTGCTTATGGTAGATTCTGGATTTCAAATCCTGATTTGATTGATCGCGTCGAAAAGGGATTACCATTAAACAAATATGACAGAAAAACATTCTTCGGACGTACTGAGGTAGGATTAACTGATTATCCAACTTATGAGGAAGCGTTGAAGTTGGGATGGGATAAGAAATAGTCTTTCTTAGATTAATCTTTTTTTTTTTTTTGTGAAAGTTGAATTTATTTCAGAAACCTTATATACTTATAACGTATTAATTCTATATATGATAAGTTCCACAATTTTCTCATTCCTAGTCTGTCACAATACTTGGCAATATTTTGTCATTTCTACGCTTTACTTCTTTCACTTCATTTTTTTTATGGGATTTTCGATATAAAGGAAATAAGAAAACTGAAGCGACTAGTACAAAGAGAAAAGGAAAAAAGAAGCATTATTACCCCATAAACTAGTCCGTTGCTTATAGGAATCAATTAGCTTTTCTGAACAACAGCTGAAAAACGTCTATGGCAGCCATTACTTATTCTTTTTAGGTTCTGTGATAGAAAAGGTATCTGACTATAATGTTGGTACTTTTGCAGCTGTGTTGATTGTTAATTCATATACTATTAGCGCCTCTTCTTCGAAAAACGTACAAGAAATTCAGTTATACTTAGGGGTGTGTATATATGTACTTTGTACCTGTTCCACGATATGAGTCCATGTAGTCGGAAGTTTTGCGAAATTAGCCGTGACGATGGCGTGGAACCATTGAAAATAGAATATACTACGAATATAAGAATAGTGTGAAAAAGTGAATCGGTTATCTTCCGGACCTCTTGGGAGTCAGTTATTCCTAAATTTAATGACAAGTGGCAATGTTTTGGTTAAGCTTAATAACTTTTATTGATTGAATCTAATGTTTATGTATGCTGATTGTTTACTTCTCAGTGAAGTTGATCAATGGAGCAACTTCTTCAAGATCAGATCTTCGCTTTTATCTCGTTCGAGGAAAAAGGAAAATTTTGCAATGAAGTATTAGCAAGAGTTAATGTATGACATAAAGATGGTAAAATTCCGTCCCATTGATAAGTACAATGTGTGTTAGGAACAGTAGGAGAAGATGAATTAGAACATGCCCAGTGAGTTCGCAGCAGAACAGACGTCAATGCCAATCACTCTCAATCAAAGAGATGGGATGCGAGAGTCTGGTGCAGCTTCATCTATTAAAGACCATATTACGGGATATTCTTATATAAGAAGGTAGAACTCTATTTGTTCGCCTTATATGTAATTCATAAACGTCTAATCCGTAGCTTTATTTCAGTAAATTAACGAGTATAAACCACCAACTATCTCGTTTTCCTGCATCTCTCCGATTCGTCTCACCCAACCGTAAAAGTGACAAAATTTTCATTTTCTTGAAGTGCAGGTTCGGAGAGTTTTGATTACAAGCTAAATGTTTGAAGTGCTTCTTCGCACTATAAATCTTTGAATTACATATTCTATGTATGGGGTGAAATGCTACAGTCTGTATAACTCGAACTAATTATATTCCTATTATGTCTGCCAAACCTACCTACCCAGAATCAACAGTACTCCAGCGGGTTAGGCTTCCTGGAGGTTCCTGACTGGCAACAGCGTGAATTTGTGAGCTTTTTTTCCAATGCCGAAAGTCAAGTCGCTAGCGTCTGCTTCGTAAGCAAATGCACCGTTATTACGGTAAGGCAGTGGATATGAAACGGCGGGCACTAAGCTGTAACAGCATCACCGACAAGCAGAACTGAGCTCTAGTTTGATAGCTATATTAAATTAGTAATAGTAGTCCAAGCAAACGTATTTCCACCTTCAGTTGAAAGGCATTTCATGCAACACACTTATGACAAGATGAACTTCAGCTGGGCCAACATCAACAAGTTGACAAGCTCAACTTTTTGGCTCCCTCTAAACAAAACGGCTTTTGTAAAGTTATCGGAGTTCCCTTAGCCATTCTATTCTAAACGGAATTGAATGCAGTTGCACCTAGAAATCACTAGATATTAGCCGGTTTATATAGGAAATGGCTTAATGGTTACAGTGCTCCAAGTTGAGCATGTAGTCCGCAGCGTTCCAATATATACAGAGTAAATATGTCACTCTTGAACTGAATGGTGATGGTGGAACTGTTGTACGTCACAGCGATTTATCCGGGACTCTGGGCCTTAGTTACAATGTAAGTTAGCGGCATTTTTCAACTTTACACTCCAGATATAATTCGACCGTCTTCTTGAGTTAACAGAACAAACTAATAGAAAAATAAATTTCCATTGGATATATATCTCACTAGTTCGGAGAACGTTACTATATCTTATCATCTGGATCCACATTATTACAAAAAAAAATCAGTACTTGAGAGCATGCTGAGCACCATATATCACGGTTCTACATTATGATATTTTTACATCACAAATTTTCTTTTCTATGTAGGATACGCTATTTGGTATTATGTCCAAATTAAAGAAATATCAAGTAACTATTTAGTATTCCCTTTGTAACTTGGGAATAACTTTATGCGTTTTTGAGTTCAACTTAATTTATAATGGTATAATAGTATGAATACAGAGTGTATGACTTTATATGTATATTTTTTTCTCTTCCTATTTGAAAATGGTATCAATTGACTCTTATGCAATGTATTTGACGTTCCGCCACACCTTGATGAGAATAGAAAATTCAAAATGAGAGACTTTATTCACTGAATAATTTATGTTTCAACTGTAATATAGTAACACTTTATTAATTTGAATTCTAAGGTTCAACTGGTAGCTGCTACCATTTCTATTGTCAAGAAAATTGAAACATTTGTCAAAGTACAACCGGAGATCAGAACACTGGATAGTATGTTATACTTATCCACGTTAAAGGTAATAATGCGGAAAATCTAACTCCCGGCATGTCGATGCCAGTACTACTTATTCTGCTGCAATGGCTTCTTCGATATTCAAGTTCACAATCCTGGTATAATTAACAAGTGACTCCAAATATGAACAGATCACAAGATATGGCTTCGATAATTTTTAGTCTATACTGTATTTTGAAGCTGCGAGAAAAGTTGCCTCAAATAGCACTTCTATGTACGCACTGCACCAAGAACCTCATTAGAATTGAATGTAAAGAGCCATTTTGGGAGATATCTCTCATGGTGGTAATCGTATTAACTCTAAAATCGCATGGCGCTATAAGGACCACCCCGCTTTGAAAAACAATCTTACTAGTAGATATGACGTCTTCAAAAACAGTTCGATGTAGCTCCGAATTAGAAGGTACATATTCTAGTGTGGCCAACTGTAGAGGCTTAGTTGAGGTACAGTTTTTCGAGAGTTGAGGTTCGAACAGTGAGAAATCAGAACTGTGGAAAAAAGCTAATAAATCAGAGACGATCTTCTAAAGTTTCTAGAACTTGCGGTTCACATGCTAATGAAGAGGAGATTATCTAGCAGACTCTTTTTTTAAACATATAAATAGATGGCTTTATTCCCAGTTCTCACTGATATTTCCATTCCATTTTATCTATGCGCTAGTTTGTAAAAGAAACATACAATTCCAAATCCATAATCGATAACGGTTTATTGATTTCTGAATAGGTATTAACATTTACATTTTACAAAGTCCTTTATTTCATAATTTAACACAATATATTCACCTGATGTTGTTTTGTTTAGCGTTATTCTTCCTCATCCAAACCGTCTTTTCTGAACTTACTCTTCCAGATACCATAGCAGATGTATTTCCATCCTCTCAAGCTAACTGCTCAGAAGGAACTTTCATGATGACGCATGAATGGTTCGCTTACTGGGATGGAGTTTTGCCCAATGATACTGTAGCGGATGCGGCAGAGTTTGTAGCCCAGTTGACCCGGAATCCTTACGGAGATGCCGGAAACAACCAATTGTATAAACTAACTGACACTGGATATACTGTCGCTGTTTTTGGAGGAATTCAAGTTAATGATTATATGGAGTTCTTGTTGACTGCCTTGGGCACCTACATCACCAATGCTAATGGTGTTAACAACTATTTCTATCTTGAATCTCATACAGGTGACCCAAAAACTACTTATGGTTTTATTGTTGCTAAGGAAGAATATGAATCTTATGTTGATGAGGCTGTCAAGACATGGAGTATGGGTAAGAGTTATGATCTCTACAATAGTACTACCCAATCTATTGGTAACATTAACATCTGCCAACAACTAGCGGAAGAAGCTTATGCCCCGGTTAACTCGGCTGATTTTGGTGAATGCATCTCAATTTTCTATGATTCGTCAAAGACTATTGAGGAACAGACTGGTTTGACAGATGATCTATTGTACGTCTACAATAATGGCACTGTTTCCTTTAATGATGGTGACAGAGTTTGTATCTCTCTTGGT
Source organism: Kazachstania africana CBS 2517 (assembly GCF_000304475.1). NCBI lineage: Eukaryota > Fungi > Ascomycota > Saccharomycetes > Saccharomycetales > Saccharomycetaceae > Kazachstania > Kazachstania africana. Next base: position 24,756 of record NC_018944.1, read on the forward strand.
ACAGCAAGCGAATAATGGTCGCGTCAATATTTGATCTATGATTATGAACACATTTCTTTTTCTTTCTCTGAGTTCAGTAACATGTTGTTATTGACAGTTTTGTTCTTTTATATTCGTGTATAATCACAATTACTTATCTTATTCTCTTTTTTATGTATTGAAACAGTTAATCTAAAATAGTACGGGGTGATGATGTTCGAGCTCTATATATATCCATTGCTTTACTTTTCTTGCTTATGTCAAGTTGTGCGCCATTTTTGAATTAGTCTTATTTAAGGCTCCTTTGTATGCGAGCGAACTATTTTTTTTAGCACTATTACGCTTGTGGCGGTCAATGACAGTAAATTTGTCGACTTTTTAAAAATTCTATGACTAAAACCAACAAATGACACTATATAAAGAGGACCATGGTATGCGCCACAAAAGACGTTGCTCTTGAAGATTGACCCAAATCATTGACAGTATAAATCCGACATCAAACAGTATATAGATCTGCATAAAGTAAAAGCAATAAATATTATGGTAATTATATCTAAAAGCAATTTGCTGAAATGCGTTAATAAGAAAGACAGTATTTAACAGCAAGCATGAAACTGTCAGAAAGTTTGTCCTTTAACCTTTAATGCTTACATAAATCTAATCGCTCTTAAAATTTTGTTGTTGCCATGTCCTATATTTGCAGAGTTCTCAAGATACGCTCAAAAGTCAATAAACTGATCCAGCCCTTTATATATCAAGATATGTGGGAGCCGACGACAATAGCTGCAAAGCCAGTCAAAAATAGAGATGAGGTGTATCCCATTCTTTTGTTAACACGGAAAAATTCTTAGAATTTCTCACTAGCTCCAATCTATATTCTTCTCTTCTTTTTAAGAAAGGTGTCCCTAAAGAGTAGAGATAGCTTATACACGAGTTTCCATGGAAAGCAAGAGGACTATGGTAAAACTAAGCAAATGAGACACATACAAACTGATAACAGTTTTTAGGAACTAGTTAGTGCTTGGAATAACGAAATATTTTGTAAAGGAGATATTAAATAATAGAAAGTAATATAAATTATAATACTCCTTGAAGTTCAACTTTATTAGTTTTTTTCAGTTACAGTGATTTTTAGCAACTTTAGCGTGTGAAAGATGATTTTGAACGTAAATATTCACCATATCTGTACAAAACAAATGGAATAAAAGCTAGTGCTAGTGCTACCAATCCAATAATAGATGAGCCCCAACCCACAGGATAACCATCGATCGCTAAATTATTGTACATTGCCCTACCAAATAGTGGAAAAGCACAGGCAAATACAGAACGACAGAATCCATTACCTGCGTAGACCGAGGCAATGTATTTAGGATAACACATTGCTAAGTATGAAAAAGCAGTTTGAAATAGGTTGAAGACACATAAAACAAAGAAAATTTCTGCTATTATCGGAACTATCCAGTGTGTCATTGCAGCCCATCCAAACAGAAACAATGCACATGGTAGGCCCCAACTCACTGACATAGCGAGCAGTAGAAATGTTTCAGGGACAAATGTGCCTTCTTTACGTCTAGGTTTTACGACTTTGTGTACAAATAATAGCAGAACCGAAAATGCAATACAACATCCAACACAAAATCCAAAATAAGAAAGTCCTAATTCGATTAAAGTGAAGCCCCAATTTTCAACAAATACAATAGGAAAGGCTTCGAAGAAAAGATAGAAGGTACCATAACAAAGGGCTAAGTATATATCGAATGCCAGGACGATAGGTTCTTTAACAATGATTTCAATCGGTCTATAAAGCGTATTGATCAAGAACTCTTTAGAAGTTATACCAGCATCAAGGATTTCTTGTTCCGTGAAATATCTATTGTCATCTGTTTGTGCTCTAACTCTAGAAGCTCTTCTTGACAGAATATTCGATGCTGACGTTTCAGGGAAAAAGAAGATACAACAGACCAGGCATGGAATAGAGAGCCAAAATAATAACCAAAAAGTCCATCTCCAATCTTTAGCAACTACCATAGATGCACCCAATAGTGGACCAACGATCGGTGCAGCTACAGTACCAACAGCCCATAACGCTATATAGATGGTCAGTTTCTCGGGGTGAATCACATCAGCAATTGAGGCACCGCCGGTCGATAAGGAAGGTGAACATAGGATGCCTGTTATGAATCTCAAAATGACGAGTCCTGCAATATTCTGGACTGTAGCACACCCTATTTGCAAAAGCATAAATATAAAGAAAGTAATAATATAAATTTGCTGTCTGCCAATTTTGGCCACTTCGGAAAGTGGTGAAAAGAATATTTGACCTAACCCATAACCAAGGACGTACAATGATAAATTTAGTGTGGCAGTAACGTGACCTACGTGAAAATCATCTTGGATCCCTCCTTGCCCCGGTGTATAAATTGATGATCCCATATAATTGATACATGTCAGCATCATTATTTCGAAAATGATCAGATTCTTCTTTAAAGTGCTCCAATTTTGCGGATTATCAGGATCATCGTCTCCATTCCAATCCACTAAAAATGGAGCTAAATTATCAATTATTTCTTCTTCAGTAGCCTTACTTTCTATGTCAGTTAATGATGAATCCCCATTTATTGAATTGTCTCTTCATTCTGTGTATTTGTTCGTTATATTTTCATGTATCTGGACAAGACGAAAATACTCAAGAAAATCAACGAAGAAAGTATTCTTGAATGCCTGTAAATACATGGACAAATTTCTGTAGTTGTATCTTTCTCTTTTTGAATAAATTTGGCATTAAGAGAGCATAAATCGAGAGAAAAAAAGTCTGTTGCCTAGCATGTTATATATACATAACTTATCATATATAATACATCATTTATTTCAGCTTCGCCGAGATTATATTGTCATTTGAATGCGTCTTGTATCACATTTTAAGATTCACTAATTGTTTGTCAGCAAAAAAAAAAGATGCAAATTTATATAGTGGAGAAACCTCGATAATTAGTCTGAAAGATGCCAAAAGAAGAGATAAGACTTCGAAAGAAGTTTTCTTGACGGACTATGCGGAAGTGAGACTCAGAAACCACGTATAGTCTTTGTAGGGACATAATTTTTCTACAGCTGCGTCGCATTCAGCAATGAAAATATTTGTAAGCAATTGTCGTTCGGTCCGCCACATTCGCGTCTTCCAGTTAAATCTTCCGTTAACTGAAAAAGGCAATTTGACATCTAAAATTGAGGTATAGGATGGTACTCGAAAAGGGCCGCCATAGTTCAAAACAGCAATATAAACGCCACACGTTATGTTATCAAATGTCACAGCCTCTACAAATATTAATTTAATCATCTCAGCTAGGACAATCCCATATTTGAAGTCCATAAAACTAGTGTCAGAAAACGGTAGGCAGAGAGAGGCACCATAGTATTTTTAGATATAGCAGGAGTTCTGTTCACCAAATACACAGCGAAGAAACAAGTTCAGGTCATAGGAAGGGACGAACCCGACTCCTGATTAATAAACATCCAGTCTTTTCCTCAATATCCATGCGCACGCCTAACAGCCCCATTTTGGAAACTAGAATAAGGTACAATTAACTGTTGAATTATTCCCTTCCTTTTAGAGAATTCATGCAGAGTTGAGTTTAAATCCGCCAGCGTCATCCGTACGAACCGTACGGATAGCACCAACACGATAACTGCCTCTTGAGGAGAAGTAGTTTTCAGTAGCGGTAATCCATTCGATAAATTTTTCAGCAGCTTCTCCCTTGGTCTTTAGATGGATTAGTGAATAGTAGCGGGAGTAGGCATCACGGATGGTCAAGAAAAATTTGTCAGAGGTGAATAGCCTTGCAGCGGAAACCACCGCATGAATCAGTTTGCATAATTGCAGTGGTTGAGTATAAGCAGTGTTAGATAGCTCACCCTTTTTAATAATATTCCTGGATAAAGTGCAAGTGGGAAAGAGGGGTATTTTGCCAGTTTTCAGGGTTGGAGATCCGAGTTGGTGGGCACTCTTATTGAAAAAGTCAAGTCCTGGATGGCCTAGACGAGTGTGGATAGTAACTCTGATTGCGACACTAGAAACGGGTGTAGGGAGGAACTTGTCAATTGGTTCCGTTTCATGAAGCGCAAAGTCGTATTCGTGCATTTTAGTAGCAGCTATTGGTAAATCAAGAACATAGAGTTTATCCTTCAAGGAACCGACCTGAGTGACCCGAAGCCTGTCTTAGGAAAATATGATCAGACATGAAGAAAATCATACCTTGATTCTGTGAGATGGCTTTCCTAATGCAAATTAAATTGGCGACATACCACGGACATAAGCAACATCTGTTGAAGTGATAGTACCTAATTGTACAGTGCCGCGTATTTTAATAAAAACGGAATCAGAGACACCACAGACCTTCCCCTCTTTCTTCAAAGCTGGTTGGGAGAAAGATTCCTTTCTATAGACTACATTGTTGGTAGCACCGCTATCAAACAGCCGGTCATCTAAACTTGATCAAGGTTCAAGTTCATCAGTTAACTTCAAGTGACTGGATTTTCGATAGCGGTGCTACCAACCATATATATAGCCTGTAAAAAGAAATATCCTTCCGACGGATCTAGGTCCGGCTAATAAATTTTTAGGCATGTCGTAAATTCAAACTGTATAACAATATGGAAGATGAAACTGTGTCTCAGCCTGTACCACTCTTTTTTAATTTAGACTAGAGGATATAAAGATGGCTCATCTTCCAACATATCATCCTCCCTTCTTCAGGTCATCAAATTGATTGTGCATTTTTGATAGATTGGAACTGGCGTCAAATCGGTGTAGACTAACTCAATAGCCATGACTAAAATCAATTGACCATAAATAAATATGAATACCCGATCCTGTAGCACACAATCATGTAGACTAACACCTGGACATTCCAGTTCATAGCATCCTCTGGTTTTCACATCTTCAGTAAATCTAGCGAAGGAAACTTATTGTCCATATTTTGGAGCTCTGTGTAAACACAATGAATAAACATATCGCGGTTCTTGGCTAACTCTCGCTGTTATCCGTTATACTCATCTACCCTCTGTTCACATTAATTGTTCCTATTTCTTCAACTTTAGCTTTCAGTCTTCAATTATTTTTTATCAAGTTTTTCGAGGCTCGAAAATACTAGATTTGATATTAATCATCCGAAGGGTAGATAGAATACTTTACTGAACAAGTGAGAACTAGGATCATTAATAAAGGACGCAATTTCTTGCGGCTATGTGTACAGATGCCACTGGCAATATCAAGCACAATATCTAACTACGTAGTGTTAATGGCAAAGAAGGTCTTACAACATCTCACTTTACGCAAGGCGATGTCTAAAGCTTCAGGACTAATTACCTGAATAAATATTTCGTGTAAGAACATATGCACATGCATTGGTTCTCTCTTAAAATAAGATTATGTCATCCCATCTAGTGTGTAAAGTGTTAGCACCATTATAATAAGTATATATCATTAGTGAGTTACTGAATTGCTCCGTTCATCTTCGGCAAACATAGGCAAGTTGCTTCAGAATCGCCCCAGAATTGAGGTACAAAATAATCCACTTGATAGAGCTGTTCAAGACAGATTTGGAGCGAGTTTTTCCATCTTTGGGAAGTTGTACATTATATTTTATCAACATGAACAGGGTCTGGTGGTTATGCATTGGTTGCCATTCTTGGTAAATTGAGCCTTTTTTAGGGTGTATGATGAATCATACTTCAAGGACTGTTCCATAATAACATAAGACCAAATATTTACTCCTCGTGCATACAACCTTACTCAGAATATTCCCCATTATCATTCGCAAAAGTGCATTCAGTACAATCAAATCACGATTGGCCTTCCTTATTAAAGGTCAGCTCGACCAACACCAGTTTCGATTATCTGCGCATTGAAAGCCATCGATGTGACAAATGGCAAGTGGCTATTCAAAATTGATCCAACGAAGAATAGTTTTGACAGACGTCATCCTTAAATGGCTGAGCCACATCCTCCACCACCGGGTGTTTTTATAATTATCCTATCGCCTGACTGAGCTTGGAAAGTATTCTTGCCTCCAATATTTATGATGGTGCCTGTGTCTTTTTTTATCCATAAATTTTCACCCTTCTGGCCATCAGCACCTTTGTGTAGCCCATGAGGCGCAATAACACGTCTTTCAGAGAGTATTGAAACTGATACTGGGATTCTGAATTCGATATCTCTTATTACGCCTTGTCCACCGTTATAAATACCCTTGCCCCCAGAACCTCTCCTTACAGAAAATTCTCTAAGGATCACAGGATACCTTCTTTCAAAAACTTCAGTATCTGTCATTCTTGTATTTGTCATATTAGTATGCACAGCATCACTTCCATGCCACCCATCTCCTCTCCATGAATTACTCCCTGCACCAGAACCTCCACAAATTGTTTCATAATATCCAAAACCCTGCGAAACTTCACTTCCATGTCCAGTTTTACTACTACTTGTACCAAAAGTTAGATTATTGCAATCACCTTGAGAATCGGCCATAATATTTAAAGTTTTAAATATCACATCAGTCACCCTTTGCGACGTTAAAACGTTGCCTCCTACGACAGCAGCACTTGAATTTGGGCTCAAAATCGAACCTTCAGGTATTACAACAGTTATAGGATCTAGGCAACCTTGATTTAGAGGAATATCCTCTCCTACCAAACATCTCAAGCAGTACAAAATTGCAGAATAAGTTATTGCTTTAGGGGCATTAATATTCGCATATACTTGATGTGTTGTTCCTGTGAAATCAAAAATATATTCGTCTGTTAAAACGTTGAACCTCACTTTTAATTTGATTATTGATCCATCATCCATAGAATCTTGGCCAAAAAATTCTGACATTCCGCAATACTCGACCAGTTTGTTTAGCATTACCTTTATCGTCTCTGAAGCATTCAATTGAATTGCATTCATATATTTTAGTATTATTGGATAGGTGTATTCTTTGACCAGGGCTTCGATAATTTGAATACCTTTTGTATTAGCTGCAACCTGAGCTCTAAGATCGCTCATATTGTCATGAATTCTTCTTGCGCCAGAGCATCCAGGATATTTAGAAGGCTCCTCTATCAGTAATCTATAAACCAAATCTTCCTGAAAAATACCCTTCTGAACTAGGAGCTCTGAGTAAATTGCAGCACCTTCTTCATATAATTCTTTAGAGTTAGGCGGGATGGAGCCAGGTAAAATTCCACCAATATCGGCATGATGTGCTCTTGACGCCACATAGAAGAGCAATTCGTCAGTCTCAGAGAAAGCCGGAGAAATTACAGTAATATCAGGAAGATGGGTTCCCCCTATATCTGGGTGATTTGTAATAAGAACGTCCCCAGGTTTTAATTTGTTTTCCCACAACTTGGCTTGAGCTGCTATGCAAGTTGACATTGATCCCAGATGTACAGGTACATGAGGTGCGTTAGCAACTAGGTTACCTAACGGGTCAAAAAGTGCACATGAAAAATCAAGTCTTTCTTTCACATTAGTAGAAACTGACGTCTTTCTGAGTTGATTACCCATTTGCTCAGCAATGTCCATGAAACGGTGGCTAAAAATCGATAATAAGATGGGGTCAATTATATCCCCTTGAGTAGTCTCTTTTACATCAGTCTTCCTAATGATTTTCACATATATGTGAGATTCCAAGACAATAGCTTCCGCATTTGGCGGGATCACATTAGTTTGCGTACCGTCTGCCAAAATTGCGGGTCCGCTAACTTTTGACCCAACAGGCATATCCTCTATCCTATAAATAGGTGTTTTCATGAATCTGTCCTCAAAAAATACATCTTTGATGTAAGAGGCCTGTTTTGTCGGGTCTGACAGTGAATATTTTCCATTTAGTTTCTGCAATTGCGAATCCACAGATTCATTAACCTTCACAGATGATTTTCCAGCAGCTCTTACACGTATATCATCTACTACAATTTTTCTATCAGGAAAGGAAAACCCAAACTCCCTTTTATAATTATCAGAAAATTTTTTTTCAAAATTCCAATCATCCTCTTCCTGAAGTACCATTAATGGAGTTTCTGTACCTTCATATCTTAAGTTGACATATTTTTCAATATTAATATCTTTTAACGCAAATCCTTGTTCAACAAGATCATTGTTTGCCAATCTAGATAATTCGTCGAATCTAGCTTTTACTTGTGAAATTGTGCCTAAATCGTTAATGATTAAGGAGCATGGCTCCTGCTTCTCTTGAACAACATTTGCCAGGAATATACCATAAGCAGATAATACTGAAGAATATCTATGGATGATAACCGTGTCAATGCCTAGAGATTCTGCAACAGATACAGCATGTTGACCACCAGCGCCACCAAAGGCCACCAATCTATGTTGGGAGACCATATGCCCTTTGGCCTCGGTAATAGCTCTTATTGGCCTTGCCATTGCCTCATTTGCAACTTTAACGAACCCATGAGCAATTTCTGCGACTGACAAATTCAAAGAAGAATCTTCGTTGATTTTCTTGGCTAATTCGTTGAATTTGTTAGTAGTTGTAACCACATCTAAGGATTCATCACAGTTGAGTCCAAATATATTGGGAAAGAACTCTGGGACCAAGCGACCTAGTATTAGATTTGCATCAGTAATTGTTAGTGGACCACCTTTCCTATATGCTGCAGGGCCGGGCTCTGCAGTTGCTGAATCTGGTCCCACCTTGAAGAGACCATTCTCCCAACTCAAAATGGAGCTTCCACCGGCAGCTACTGTGTGTATGTCTAGTTGTGGAGATTGAATAATTATTCCCGCAGTTTTTGTTTCAAAAACGTGATCTAGTTTGTTATTTCCAAATCTACTGACATCGGTGGAAGTACCTCCCATATCAAATCCAATCAATGGGATATTATTACAGGCATCAAAACACGTTTTAGAATACCCTACAACACCTCCTGCAGGACCAGACAGGATTGATTTGAGTCCAGTAAATCGGTCACCATCGACCAAGCCACCGTCGGACTGCATGAACTGGATGCTGGTATTTTCGGAATTAGCCAGTCCTCTAGAAATGCTCGCTAGGTAGTCTTTAATTACAGGAGTAAGATATGCATCAGCGACAGCACTATGTGCTCTTGGTAAAAATTTAATCATAGGAGAAACTTGATGGGATAGAGATACATGTTTGAATCCCATTTCTTGAGCAATTTTTCCCACCAAAATTTCATGAGCTGGGTATGTATAAGAATACAGAAATGCTATAGCAAGTGCTCTTATACCACTATCAAAAATGTTCTTCAACACCTCTTTGACCTCTTGTTCATTCGGTTTCTTGAGAACTCTGATAATTTCACCGCTGGTTCCTTCGAAAGTGTTATCTATTGATGATGATATAGATTTTTTGAAAGGATATTGTTCAGAGAAATCTTCGAGGGTTACTCTCTCGTCAATTTCAGCAACAATTTGGTACAATGGCTCAGGTTTTTCAATTTTTAAATTAAAGATCTTTGGTCTTGTTTGATCGCCTATTAACAATGAATCCTTAAACCCCTTAGTAGTGATGAAGGCACATCGTTCACCATTTCTTTCTAATGCACAATTGGTAGCTAATGTAGTGCCTATTCTAATACTTGCAACATTAGATATGTCCAAGGGAATTCCTCTTGGGATCTCTCTATTTTCATATATTTCAAGTACCCTTCTAATGCCCTCCAATGGGGCATCGGAGTAGTTATTTGGATCCACTGAAAGAAGTTTGATTATTATATCGCCATTTGAATCTTCAACTCCTCTATTAGCAACCACATCAGTAAACGTTCCACCGCGATCAATGGCAATTCTTATATTCCCACGTTTGGCCATCCCAAAATAGTAGTAATTAGACTAGATGATATGGTTATGATAGAAAATAGGAACAGTTCTACTTTGCCAATATAAGAAAATATATCAATATACTATTAAAGGTATAACATAAATGAATCAAGTCAACTTTTATATGCAGCATTAATTAAGAAATATATTAATTCGCTCGGTTAGCATATAGTATCCGGGACATTTACAGATGACAGTATTAATCAGTCCATACTTATATAACATAATTACAAAATACTATTAACTCTTCATGTATGCATCCAATTCAGCATCAAGATCTTCGATACTTTTCGGTTTTTCTTTGGTTTTATTAGCCACTCCTCTCCTACCACTATTGCTAGGACGACCATGTTGACTGCGATTGTAGTGACTACCGTATGAGCCATGCGACTTCGGTCTATTTGGTTTCCTATGTTGCTCAAAGATTTCCACCTGTAGCAGTGCATCGTCCAGCTGATGGTTATTATAGTGCTGTACAAAGCTTTCCATTTTGCCTTTATCAGTCAGTTCAAAGATACATGTTCTTGACTCCTTATTGTCATAAAATTTTATATAAACGGGGTCAGTATCATCATTTGATGCCTTGATTAGGTCTTCTATTGTGAAATCAGATACAGACAATGGGATGTCCTTTATTTTGACTCTTTTCTTTGGTGGTTCTGTTGGTACATTTCTACGATCTCTTTCCATTCCCAGCCTAGATTCGAGAGAGTTTCTTAAATCTCTACGACGGTAACTTGTGACATGATGTCTGCTACCTTGAGTCTCCATATCGGTGTTCCCTTGCAATTGATCACTCATTGTTGTGTGTGGTCGCTACCTGTATTTCCTTCATTGGGTATCAAACTTTCTGGCTCTTTTTAAATTTATCTTTTTTCACATATTAAATCCAAGATACTCCGTTTTAAACAAAATAAGTATAATGATTATTTGTATATGAAAACATACTATATAAACTAGTTCAAATCATCGAAAAGGTCGTGAAACCTTTTATTACCACTGTAGAGATTTCTTATTTTCACTAACCAGGATATCGACTTGGAAAATTGTCTGAGACTTGGCTCTAGAGTTGCAAGGTTACCATAGGCCACAAGTAATCTATATGCGGCTTCTTCTGATTCTTGGTACTCTTCAAGCACACCAAATTTGTTATTGATTGCGTCGGCAACAACAGGAATGGCGTCTAATAGTGATTTATTGGATTGGCTCTCTGATAAGATTAAAACACTGTAGTTGAAGGCTAGAGTGGCAACAGAAATTGCCAAATTTTGAGATTGACGTTTCACAGCTTCAGGAAATATTGTATCAATAGTTTCAAAGATAGAAGTGTAAACTTTTGAGGATGACATAAGTGCCATCCCCCAATTTTTATTCTTGAAGCAATTGACCAATATCCGAATAGTTAGCATGGTAGTTGTTATGTTTCTAGTTCCTAGACCCTCATCGATAAATTCATGAATATCATCTGATTTTGATAATTTATCCACTATAAGTCGTATGATGTCGTAGGCAGGCACTTTATTAGACCATTTTTGCTTAATTGTCATGGCATAATTATATAATACGTCCCAGCTATTTTCTAGATCATTCAAAGCGGCGCCAATGGTGGCTAAATCATCATCATTGAATGTATTTTCATTAGCATTGAATTTTACTATACCATTAAAGATTGAATCAGGAGTGAAGCTCTTCATCGACAAGTATTTCTTAACAGGTAAAACTTTCATATTTGAAATATCAACAGCTGGAGCAGCAGGAGGTACTTTTTTCTCAGCATTATTAGTGTCAAGAGATACCCCACTTGTATTCTTTATGATGAAATTGACAATTTGATCTTTGTATTCAGCAGGTAAATTATAACGAAGAATGAACTTATCTGCCACATCATACACATTATCGTTAGTATTTACTGGTAACTTTAATGGAGGCTTCCCCTCTTCTATGTCAACGTCAAATACGAAATCATATAATTTACCTTCATATTCAACTTTCTTATCGCTACTAGTTGCGGTTGATCCAACGACATCACCGACTTTAATCCATTTACCATTAGAGAACTGATGCGCTTCGATGACTCCAGAGGGGGCTTTTACAACTACAATTTTGCCTTCTTTACCATTATTTGTTTGCAAGATCTCGTATGGGGACAATTTTGACTCGTCAAAACCCATTTCTTGAGGGTTTAAAGTTGAACTTTCTAACTGTTGCTCAAATTCTTTAAGTTCTTCCTGAGATGACACTCTAGAGTGATCTGTAGTAAATATTCTTACAGTGTTGTCACTTGATCCGACAATAATATCGTTATTTGGTAAGAAATCCACACACCAGATGGAGATAGCTGGAAATCTCAAAACTTGTTTGACATTCCCGTTATCATTTAGGTCCCAGATTCTTACAGATCTGTCTTCTCCGCAACTTACAAGTTGATATGTATTTGGATTATATTTGATTTGGTAAACAAAACTTTCGTGACCTTCCAGGGTCATAATGATTTTACCATCTTTATTGAAAATTTTGACGGAACCATCATTTGAACAAGTAACAAATCTGTCGTTATCTAGGACGTGGACGTATCTAATAACATCGCTATGAATATTCGACAAAGTTTTCAATAGTTTGTTGTTTTGCCACAATTTAATGGTCTTGTCAGCAGAAACTGTGATGAAGGAGTCGTTGTCAATAAATTTAGCATTCCAAACGGAGGCATTGTGGCCTTGAAGATTACATTTCAATTGTGCATTAGACCAAACTTTCGAAGTTTTATCCCAACTTCCACTGATTACGTCACCATTTGAAACGTTAACTTCTAATGAACAAACATTGCTTTCATGGCCTATGAGAGTAAAATCGGGTTCAATAAGATGATCGGTCGTGTTAGAGATATCTTCCATGGATATACCATGGATCAAAGATTCTTGGCCACCAAAGTATATTATCTGATGGATTGGATCGAAGCAAATTGAATTCAAGAATTTTGTAGAATGGAACATGATTCTGTTATCCCAAGAGGACTCAGTACCATTGTATGTCCAAACGCGCATGGTACCATCTCTGGACACAGTGGCGAACTTATCATTTGCAATTGCTACAATATCCTTAACGTCTTGGTCGTGGCCTTTCAAAGATGCGCTTAATTGAAACATATTCTCAGTGTTGCGGTTGGTACTTTCTGCTATTTTCTTGCAGTGTGTTAATTTTTTCCACCTTAATAAGCTTGAATATCTCCTGCTGTAATAAGAAGAAATCGAAAAACACAGAAAGAATACGGTAATTTAGCTTGTACACTGGAAGTAGCGACCTTGATATATGGCTCTTACGCCCAAGATTGTGGAATTATACAATTATTAATTTTGCTCTTTCACACTCGCATCTAAAAAATTAAAACTTTAAATGCTTTCCTATCCACACTAATTATTAAAATAGAATATTTCGAAAATTCTGAAAAAAAGCCAAGAAAGCAAACATTATACACTTAGAACAATAGTATACCGTGAATCATACATAGCAAACCATAATAACCATTTTTAACCACCATTAGAAATGCAAATTTCATCTTTAAAATTCACTCGAGGAGCATCAATTTTTTTGTTATTTTTCAAAGTTCGCGGTGTCCCTCGGCTTCGTTTGTTTTCGTTCCCTGGAAAAACGTAACAAATTTTGTGCTGTCCTGAAGATCCGGCCTCGAAAAACCTTTAAGCTGTTGATTATTGTTATTTATATAAGCACATTCATTATTCGAAACAGTAATACCTTGTGTTGTGACGTTAACCTTTTAATTGTTTTCGTTAAGTTTTCAATTGCCAAGCTCTGGAGGAAGTTCCAATTTTTTTTCTGTAAAACTGGTTTTTCACTGTAAACTTTACACGTTTTCTCCTATTTTCACTGCTGTTTCTGTTCTAAACCATGTCCTGCCCTCTTTTATTTGCTCAGACACCCGAAGGTTTATACTTCAAACCAGCTACTTCTGCTGAGAAGACAGAAGAAGATGCTGTTATCTTCCTTTCATCCCATGATCATTCAGTTAGATCTGTTGACGTGGAAAATTTCCCAATTCAATCTAACAATATGAGAAAAATCTCTGCTCTATTAGGTTTCATTAGATTGAAATTGAACACTTATGCTATTATTGCTGATACCGTGGATGAAGTCGGTAAATTTAATGATTTACATGCAATTTATAAAGTTTTAAACTATTCAGTCATCGCATCAAATTTAAACGCTAGAGTCGACTCTGATGAATCCGAATATTTGAAACTATTGAATTTACAATTGAAAAATGCTGACTTATTCTTTTCTTATACTTACGATTTAACTAATTCACTACAAAGAAATGAATCCATTGGTAATAACACATTTTACAATTGGTCTAAATGTGACGAAAGATTCTTTTGGAACTATTACATTACTAAGGACTTAAGAAAATTATCTGAGACTGATTCGCGTGTCAGCAAATTCGTCCAACCAGTCATTTATGGTAATGCTAACTGCACTAATACTGTTTTCAATTCCGTTCCAATTCAAATCAGCCTGATTACAAGACGTAGTATTTTCAGAGCAGGAACGAGATATTTCCGTCGTGGCATTGATGAAAATGGTAACGTAGCAAACTTTAATGAAACTGAACAAATTTTAATTATTAGAAACGATGCCAACGAAAAAAACATTTTCTCATTTTTACAAACTAGAGGTTCCGTTCCAGTCTATTGGGCTGAGATTAACAATTTGAAATACAAACCAAATTTAGTTTTAGGCGAAGAAAACTCTTTTGCGGCCACAAAGGCTCATTTTGATCAACAAGTTTCGTTGTACGGTGACAACTACTTAGTTAATCTTGTTAATCAAAAGGGTCATGAATTACCAATTAAAAACTCATATGAAACTGTTGTTGAAGAATTACAAAATCCAAAAGTTCATTACACGTACTTTGACTTCCATCATGAATGTCGTAACATGAAATGGCACAGAGTCAAATTATTATTGGATCAATTATCCAAAATGGGCTTAAGTAACGCTGATTTCTTCCACAAGAGAGTTATCAATAACTCGCAATCTGAGGTCTTGAATCTTCAAACTTCTGTCGTAAGAACTAACTGTATGGATTGCTTAGATAGAACTAACGTTGTTCAATCCGTTCTAGCACACTGGGTCCTACAAAAAATGTTTGAAACTTCACACGTCGCAATCGAGAACCAACCATGGGAATTAGACTCCAATTTGTTAACCATTTTCCAAAATCTATGGGCTGACAATGCCGATGCAGTTAGTATATCTTACTCTGGTACAGGTGCTTTGAAGACTGATTTTACAAGAACGGGGAAGCGTACATATATGGGTGCCTTCAATGATCTTGTCAACTCCATTTCCCGTTATTATCAAAACAATTTAACAGATGGTCCAAGACAAGATTCTTATGACTTATTCTTGGGAGGTTTCCAGCCATATTTGGGCCACATGTCTTCTCCTTTTGCTGACAGAAGACCAATAGTTATACAATTCTTGCCAACTATTTTAGTTGCATCTTTGACTGTGTTCGGTGCGACAATCTTTTTCCCAAAGAACCATTTCACAAGCTCCAAAAATTTACTCTTCTTCCTTATTTCATCGCTCATTTTAGCGGTTTCTTCTACACTTATTGTCAATAACGGTCTGCAGTTTGTCAACTGGCCCAAGTTAGTTGATTTAGGATTCCTAATTGTTGAACATACACATAATGAGGAAAAGCAATTTAAAGGTTTGAAATACTTACAAAATCCAAAATATATCAAACCTAATAAGTCTACGAATAATAAGCGTCTGGATTAGTTTCTGTTTATATTTTCCTAATTCTATACAACTTTAAATATGTATTTGTAATAAAAAAAGATAATAAGAAAATGCTTAAAATTTTTCTATCGTCTATTCACATAAGTCATGAATAAATTGTTTAACATTACTTGATTTCATTAAAGCTTCTCCAACAAGAAATCCATGAACTCCTTCTTCCTTATAGTTAGAAGCGTCACTGGCACTAGTAATACCAGATAAAGCAATCAACAATGTACCTTCAGGAGCTGAATCGATAAGTTTACTCGTTGTATTTAGATCAACATTGAATGAATGTAAATCTCTGTTATTTACACCAATAACCTTTGCACCAACTTCTAAAGCACGATGCAACTCTTCTTTAGAGTTAACTTCAACTAATGGCACCATTCCCATTACATTAATAGTATAATTGTATAATTCAATTAATTGTTCCTGACTTAACATCTTAACAATCAATAATACAGTATCAGCTCCTGCTAATCTTGCCTCTAAGATTTGATATTTGCAGAAAATAAACTCTTTTCTTAGTACACATGGCCTTTCAGATGGATTTGATTGATATTCTAGGTCCAGTATTTTTCTGACATTAATTAAATCTTGTAAAGTACCTTTAAACCAATGTGGTTCGGTTAAGACAGAGATAGCAGATGCACCTGCTTTAGCATATTTCAGAGCTTGTTCTGCTGCAATAGCATCTATACAAATATCACCCTTTGAAGGCGACGCACGTTTGACTTCAGCAAGAACAGCAGCCCTCTTTGAACCTTTATTTAGCTGTAATCTTTCATAAAAGTTTTGAATCTTTGGTGCCAAGCCTAATTTAAAATTTGCTTCGAGGTCAGAGGCAGTAAAACCTGGAATTTCCATTTGCTTAGAGACATCAGTTTTTCTTTGAGCGTAGATACGATCTAATATGGATTCTTTAGTTTTTTTACTGACATTTTCAGCCCAAGTACCACCGGTAATATTTAAAATATTTTTTATCATTAGATGACCTTCCTCAGTTAATATAGACTCTGGATGGAATTGTACACCTTCAATAGTGTAAACCTTGTGTCTAATACCCATGATGATACCATTCTCAGTTCTTGCTGAAACTTCTAATTCATCAGGAAGAGATTCTTCAGTACCTGCCAAGGAATGGTACCTCGTGACTGCGACACCTTGAGGCACACCTTTAAAGAAGCCCTTGTTGTCATGGAATATAGGAGAAGTTTTACCATGGACGATTTCGCCGGCGTAAGAGACTTCACCTCCAAACACTTCGAACATACATTGCTGACCCATACAAATACCGAAGATTGGGATCTTACCGGCAAAGAACCTGATTGCATCTCTTGAAACACCTGAATCAGTGGTTGGATGGCCTGGCCCTGGAGAAATAACGAGGACATCCGGGTTTAAATCGTTAATTTCTTCTACTGTAATCTTGTCATTGCGGAAAACTTTAACGTTTGCACCTTCTTGGCAGATATATTCGTATACGTTCCAAGTAAAGGAATCGTAGTTATCAATCAACACAACGTTCTTACCAGACATAGCTTGCTAACCGTTTAACACTTGTTGTAATGGTTCCTTATAGAGAGAAGTTTTGTATCGAAATAGCTGACGAGCTTTTTTCTCACCATAAAATTACTCATCGCATGTCGAGAAAATATCGACTGAAAAAAGTTGAGATCAAAATATGGAGACCACTGACAACGCTGCAGCCTAACACATGTACTATAGCATCATCCATACCTCCTACAAGAATACTGTATAGTGTAATGTATATATATATATATATATAATCTTATTTTGCAATAACATGCATTTATAAGCACAAGTAGTTGTAAAAAGGCGCAAGAACTTGCCACGAGGCACAAACGAGGGATCAACGATAGTTTTCGCTTCTGATGAAAGCTGGATCATCCAACAATCATAGATCAATCAGATAATAGAGGACTCTTCACCTCTATCTTCGAGTGTTGGACTGATACAATGTATATTGCGATTGCGATCAAAATTTTTGTAGCGATTTTTTTGAACACGAAAACAGCAATAAACAAGAAGAAGTTAAGAATATTCCAATAGAACTCTAAAACAGTGCCATCAACAGAAACAAGGCATGTCTGGTATAATTGAAGCGTCCTCCGCATTGAGAAAGAGAAAACATTTGAAAAGAGGGATTAATTTTACTCTTATGGTTGTTGGACAATCAGGATGTGGTAGATCAACTTTTATTAACACACTATGTGGACAACAAGTTGTTGACACTTCCACCACTGTATTACTGCCCACCGACACTTCCACAGAGATTGCTTTGCAGCTGAGAGAAGAAACTGTCGAGTTAGAGGACGACGAGGGAGTTAAGATCCAATTGAACATCGTCGATACGCCGGGATTTGGTGATTCTCTGGATAATACATCTTCATTTGACATTATTTGTGATTATATTCGTCACCAATACGATGAGATTCTGTTGGAGGAAAGTAGAGTGAGGAGAAACCCAAGATTCAAAGACAGGAGGGTTCACATTTGTCTGTACATGATTACACCCACGGGACATGGTTTGAAAGAGATGGACGTTGAGTTCATTTCAAAGTTGGGTAACCTGGTAAATATTATTCCTGTGATTAGTAAAGCTGATTCCTTAACCGTTGAAGAATTGAAATTGAATAAGAAATTGATTATGGAAGATATTGATAGATTTAATTTACCAATTTATAATTTCCCTTATGATGAAGAGGATATTTCGCAAGAGGATTATGATACAAACACCTATTTACGTTCTACCTTACCATTTTCTATCGTTGGTTCCAATGAAGTTTACAATATGGATGACGATCTAATGATACGTGGTAGAAAATATCCATGGGGGATGCTTGACGTTGAAGATTCATCAATCAGTGATTTTGTCATATTGAGAAATGCGCTATTGATCTCTCATTTACACGACTTGAAAGATTATACTCACGAAATATTATATGAACGTTATAGAACAGATGCGCTATCAGGAGGAAATCCAAATAAGAATGAACCAATCCATGATTCTCCTATTGCTCAACCAGTATCACCAAACCTTTCTGAAGGCAATGTGACGTCAAACAACGGGACTTATATAGCCCGTGAAGAACAAATAAGACTGGAAGAAGAAAGATTAAGACAATTCGAAGAAAGAGTTCAACAGGAATTGCTTCTCAAGAGAAAAGAGCTACTGCAAAGAGAACAGGAATTGAAAGAAATTGAGGAACGTCTAGAAAAGGAGGCCCGTATGAAACAAGAACCACTTGAGAACTAGCAGCCTTAAAACAACATCCGTATAACCTATATACATATTTATATATGTTTTCTAGCCCTACATTAAATTTGAATTACACTGGAAGATACCTTGCGGGTAACCCCTTTACGTCCAAATTTTGCGAGTATAAAAAGGCGAAAGTGTTGAAAGTCATGTGCTTTTGAAACTTCAATCACTCTTCCTCGGTGAGACCAGTAAACAAGGTGGCAATCCAGTTGGATTCCATGCACGGTGCACATAAACGGGATGTATACACACAGTGCAGGCGCCTGTTGAATTTTTCATATGATGAGGAACCAGATAGGGACAACAGATAATTAAAATTAATTGCTGAGAAAAGTCTTTTTTAAGTCCAGTTTTAGTAGAGCTTAGGACGCTTTCCCTGATCGAAATTCAAACAGGTAACTTCTTGCAAGAGTAGTCGACGCTGTAATATCTTGATGCATTAATTCTCGATTTTAGTGATGAGCTCCATATTTCTTTCAAACACTGGAGGAGAGATGGTTACCCGGTACATTACTAACAAAATCAGCTTCCACTGCTTTCTTTTTTCCCTCGAACATAGCGAAATGAGGATTAATAACAAGCTTGAAATTTGTTAAAGGTGGCAAATCAATACTTATTATACACTACCCACCATAGATATTCATTAAGGACCGTAGTCTGTACTATAGAAAGATGAGTAAACTAAACGAAGAAATTGATGAGGGTCTGTACTCTCGTCAATTGTATGTTCTAGGTAAAGAAGCCATGTTAAAGATGCAACTTTCAAACGTTTTGATCGTTGGTTTGAAAGGTTTAGGTATTGAAATCGCTAAAAATGTTGCCCTGGCTGGTGTCAAATCTTTGACTCTATTTGACCCAGAACCTGTTACTCTTCAGGACCTTTCTACACAATTTTTTCTTAATGAAAATGATATTGGTAAGAAAAGGGACCTTGCTTCTCAGTCAAAATTAGAAGAGCTAAATGCTTACGTGCCAATTAAAGTCCTGGACCATTTGAATGACGAATCTGAATTAGGTTCCTTTCAAGTAGTAGTGGCTACTGAAACTGTATCCTTAGAAGACAAAATTAAGATCAATTCTTACTGTCATGCCAACGATATCAAATTTGTTTCCACAGAGACGAGAGGTCTTTTTGGTAACGTGTTTGTAGATTTTGGTGACGATTTTACAATTATCGATCCTACAGGTGAAGAACCACGTACCGGTATGGTTTCTGATATTGAGGCAGATGGTACTGTAACAATGTTAGACGACAATAGACACGGATTAGAAGATGGAAATTACGTGAAATTTTCTGAAGTGGAAGGCCTAGAAAAATTAAATGATGGAACTCTTTATAAAGTGGAAGTTCTAGGTCCATTTGCATTTAGAATTGGTTCAATCGAACACTTCGGTACTTACAAGAAAGGTGGTGTATTCACCGAAGTTAAAGTTCCTCAAAAGATGTCTTTCAAATCTCTAAAGGACTCCATTCAGAATCCCGAATTAATATTTTCAGATTTTGCTAAATTTGAGAGATCTGCTCAATTACATTTAGGTTTCCAAGCTCTACACCATTTCAAGATAAGACATCAAGATCAACTTCCAAGACCAATGAATAATGAAGATGCAAATGAACTCGTCAAACTGGTCACAGATTTAGCTGCACAACAACCAAATGTATTATCTGGTGCTGATGTCAACGAAAAATTAATTAGAGAGTTATCGTACCAAGCAAGAGGTGATATTCCTGGTGTTGTAGCCCTTTTTGGTGGGTTAGTTGCCCAAGAAGTACTCAAAGCATGTTCTGGTAAATTTACTCCCTTGAAACAATACATGTACTTCGATTCATTAGAATCATTACCAGATGTCAAAAATTTCCCAAGAAATGAAGAAACAACACAAGCAATCAATTGTCGTTATGACAACCAAATTGCTGTCTATGGTATTGACTTCCAAAAGAAAGTTGCTAACTCTAAAGTTTTTTTGGTTGGTTCCGGTGCTATTGGTTGTGAAATGTTAAAGAATTGGGCATTAATGGGTCTCGGTTCTGGCAGCGATGGTTATGTTGTTGTCACTGATAATGATACAATTGAGAAATCCAACTTGAACCGTCAATTCTTATTCAGATCAAAGGATGTTGGAAGAAATAAATCAGAAGTTGCGGCTGAGGCAGTTGTTGCCATGAATTCCGATTTAAAGGGCAAGATTGAACCAAAAATTGATAAAGTCGGTACTGAAAGTGAAGAAATTTTTAATGACGCCTTTTGGCAAGATTTGGACTTTGTTACGAATGCCTTAGATAATGTCGATGCGCGTACTTACGTCGATCGTCGTTGCGTCTTCTACAGAAAACCATTATTAGAGTCTGGTACTTTGGGTACTAAAGGTAACACCCAAGTAGTTGTCCCAAGATTAACGGAATCATATTCTTCTTCAAGAGATCCACCAGAAAAATCCATTCCTTTATGTACTTTACGTTCTTTCCCAAGTAAAATCGATCATACTATTGCTTGGGCAAAGTCTCTTTTCCAAGGTTACTTCTTTGACGTACCTGAAAACGTCAATATGTTCATAAGTCAACCAGATTTTATTGAGCAAACATTAAAGCAAAGTGGTGACGTGAAAGGTATCATTGAGTCAATCTTAGATTCTATCAATAATAAACCAAAAAATTTCGAAGAATGTATCCAATGGGCTCGTCTAGAATTTGAAAAGAAGTTCAACCATGATATCAAACAATTATTATACAACTTCCCTGCAGATGCGAAAACATCTAGTGGTGAACCTTTCTGGTCAGGTGCAAAGCGTGCACCTACCCCATTGATTTTCAATATCAATGAAGAGAACCATTATGACTTCGTTGTAGGGGGGGCTAATTTACGTGCTTTCAACTTTGGGCTAAATATAGATGGCTCTAGTCAATCAAAAGATTTCTATGAATCAGTTATAGAGAATATGGATATTCCAGTATTCAAGCCAAATGTGAATTTGAAAATTCAAGTCAATGACGAGGATCCAGATCCAAATGCCGGCACTCAATCTGGTGATGAAGTTGATACCTTGATCAAGTCCTTGCCAGCCCCTTCTTCTCTATCTCACTTTGCTTTACAACCTGCGGAATTTGAAAAGGATGATGACAGTAATCATCATATTGAATTTATTACAGCCTGTTCAAACTGTAGGGCCGAAAACTACTCTATTGAATTGGCTGATCGTCAGAAAACTAAATTTATCGCTGGTCGTATCATTCCTGCAATCGCGACCACGACTGGTTTAGTTACTGGTTTAGTTAATTTGGAACTGTACAAGATCGTAGATGGTAAGGATGATATTGAACAATATAAAAATGGATTTGTAAACCTGGCATTACCTTTCTTCGGTTTCTCCGAACCAATTGCTTCACCAAAGGGCAAATATAACGAGAAGACGTACGATAAAATATGGGATAGATTTGACATTCAAGGTGATATTAAGCTGCAGGAGTTGATCGACAATTTCGAAAAGAATGAAGGTTTAGAAATAACAATGCTTTCATACGGAGTTTCACTATTATACGCCTCCTTCTTCCCACCAAAGAAGTTGAAAGATAGATTAAATCTACCTATTACTGAACTAGTAAAGGTTGTAACCAAAAATGAAGTTCCATCACATGTTCGTACCATGATTCTAGAAATCTGTACAGATGACAAGGATGGTGAGGATGCCGAAGTCCCTTATATTACAATTCATTTATAAATTAATGATAACATGTCAAACCTTTTTTTATATAGGGATATGTAATTTTGAATGCAAAGGTAAATTTTACAAATTGTACATTAATTTTATGCATGAGCTATAACGATTCGATGTAGCTCGTTACCAGGCTTATATAGTTCGTCAAAAGTACCTTGTTGAGCAGTCTCTCCATCTTGTAGGACGATAACATTCCCACATGCTCTCATCATTGGCTCACTATGTGTGATGGCAATGGTTAAGACACCAGGCAATCCGCTTTTCACTAAATTCTGAATGACAAATGCGCTCTCTGCATCTAATGCAGATGTGCACTCGTCAAGAATTAAAATCTTGCTTTTACGTAGAAGAGCTCTGGCTATGCATATTCTCTGAGCTTGACCCCCTGATAATAAACTCGTATCAACATTTGTATCAATCCCATTAGGCAGTGAAGTCACAAAATCAAATATCCCAACTTGTTTAAGCACATCATAAATGTCCATGTCCATAATCTCAAGCTTGTTTCCATAAATGAGATTTTTTCTGATAGATCCTTCAAATAGAGTAGGCTTTTGTTCAACTATAGCAATTAGATTTCTCAAAGAGGTTAGTTGCCATTCATTTATATCTGTCCCATCAATAAATATCGAATTAAAATCCACTTTGTACAGCCTAGTTAGTAGATATAACAAAGTTGATTTCCCGGAACCAGACTCAGCAACAACTGCTACTGTTTGATTGTCTGCTATTTGCAAGTTGAGGCGGTTGAATACGTTAGAGCTTTCAGCGGAAGGGTAGTGAAACTGAAGGTTGTTTATTGTAATAATTGATTTTATCGAATTATTTTTTGGAATGCCTCTCGTTCTACCGTGTTCATCACTGTCCTCCAAGAAGCGATCCGATTCATCAAGTATTCTGAAGATTCTACTAGCTGCTCTTTGTCCCCTCGTAACGTCCGGGATTTGGTTTATCAAACTTGTACATGTCATAATAGTAAATAAAAGAAGAGTAAATGTTTTAAACATTTTCATTGTGGTATATTCACCAATGAATACTAGTTTCAGACCATAGTAAAATAGAATTGCCTCAATACACATCACCAATGCGGTGGTGATAGCGATACCAAATCCTGTTGCAATTGCCCTTTTACGGCCAATATGTTTCATTCTAGCCTCTAGCACCGAATAGCGCTGAATGAAATGTTGTTCTAGTTGTAGACATCTAATAGTTTTTATGCCCAGCATGATTTCATATACGCAATTTTCCAAATCAGCTACTGTTGTCTTATAAGTGGTTTCATACCTTTGCAATATACTACCATATATGGCAGAGAATAGTATAATTAAAGGAAACATAGCTATGCATACTAAACTCAATTTCCAGCCGGTCGTTAGGGCCCAAATCAAACCAGCTAGTGAAACAACAATAAATGTGCTCATTGCAGATATAAATTCTGAAATCAATGACCTTAAATCTCTTAAATCATTAAGAACAAGAGCAGCTAGTTCTGATGACTTATTTTCATCTTTATAAAACCATTCCAGCTCTTTATTGGTTATAGACTCCATGGCCTTATTTCTCAAATCCATAATCCAGTTTTCACTCACAAAACCCAAACTAAAGCTTTTCAAAAAGGTGGAGATACCATCTGTAAAGGCAACACATAGGACAATGACTGACCATTTTAGCAAATAATGCGAAGAACCCACTCCATCCACTTTAGGAACAATACCATCCAATAAATAACTGAATGTAAATGAAAATACTGGATTCGCTATACCTGCTATTATTGCACTAATGACACCAAGTAATAGAGTTTTTCTATATCTCACCGTTCTAAGCATGCGGCATATGATTGTCTTTAACGGGGTGATTTCTATAGGCTCTGCATCCTCATTTCCTGTTGATTTTAGATGGGTTTCAATGTCAGATCCAAGAGTTTCATTGCTTTTTACAGTGCCTACCGTTTCTTCGGCTGTATAGCTACCTGACGATGACGACTCCAGATCTTTGGATAGTTTTTCTTGTACTTCAGTAGCATCTTTCCTGCATTGGGTTTGAATAAATTTTTCTGATGAACTTCTCTCAGTAGTCGATGAGATAGTAGTAAGGCTTTCAGATTCCCTGTTGCTATTTTGTAAGTGAAAGAACTTACAAAAAGTACTTTCCACATTTTCTATGAGTTCATTTTGATACCCTTCCTCCTTTATTTGTCCATTCTCCATGAGGTATAAGAAGTCGCTAGGCAAAATCTGATTCAATTCATGTGTAAGTATTATTGCAGTTTTGGACCTCGTCCAGATTCTAATGTTTTCCATTAATTGGCGGCGATTCCTTGCATCTAAAGCAGAAATCGCTTCATCTAGTATGACCACAGGTGTATCTCTCAAATAGGCACGTGCTAAAGCAACTCTTTGCTGTTGGCCACCGCTGAGCGATACTCCTCCACTACCAACTTTTGTATCTAACCCACTGGGCAGTTTTTCGATGACGTTATCTAATAACGCAAATCTACAAGCCTCCTGAAGGCGGCTATCAACATCCTCAGCAGCAGATATATGAGAAAGCCCAATAAGAAGATTATTTCTGAGTGTGTCATTAAACAATGTACATTTTTGTTCAACTAGTGTAACATTTTTAGTAATCCAATGTCGGTCAATAGATTGGACATTCACGCCATTTACTTTGATACATCCATTGTACCCATTATAAAATTTCAGTAGAAGGTTCGACATTGTTGATTTTCCAGAGCCTGATTTACCAACTATAAAAGTAGTCTTATTTGGGTCAAAATTCATGGATATATTTTTCAAAACCATATCATCGGGCCTACTTGGATAACAAAAGCTGATAGCATCAAAGCTGATGGAAATAGGTACGTTGTCAAGATTGATTGAGGTTTGCCTGTCTCTGTCGGTAGCCATTTCTGACTTATCCTCCAAAAAATCTTGAACTCTATTTAAGCCTACGTGAGCCTTTTGTAATAACACAATTTGTGGTAAAGTTGTATTTAATATTGAGCCTAACATTAAACATGAACTAAAGCAAGTAATAACCTGATCAACAGACATCTTGTTTTTCTTAATCATGGTAGAACCAAACCAAAAGCCTTGCACAAACATAGCCAATGATAAAAACCTCAAAATTGAGGTGTTTGCAGACACATAAAACCAGGCATTGATAAAATAATCGTTACAACGAATTACAATTTCCTTAAATTTTTTAATTTCAAAATCCTGAGTGCAATATAATTTTACTAATTGGGCTGCATTCATGGACCACGTAAGTGACTGGGCAGCGATACCAGTTTCATCATTCTCCAACTTAGTAAAGTTCTCTATCATTCTAGAAAAGAAAGCAGCTAACACGATAAGAAGAGGGGAGGAGCATAAAATAATCAAAGTTAAGGACCAAGAATAATAAAATGACGTACATACTAGTGCAATAATTGCAACAAAATTTTGAAAGGTGATAGCGGAGGCCTCTGCTGAGCCGGATCTTACCTCTTCAACACATCTATGCATTTGGACAAAATCACCTAACAACTGATCATTTTCGTCAAACCATTCCATGGGCTTTTTTAGATACGATAGTAATATCGTTCTTCTTATTCTAAAACTTTGTGTTTCACCGATCGACATCCATGCAGAGATCGAGAGCCACATAACAGGGATAGTTGCAGCACCCAGTGCCATTAGAGACATCGACTTGACAGTTAATTGTGATAACAGTTCATCTTTTTCCATTGTCAAAATATTTGCCAATAAATCAAACACTTTACCAGTAAGGATTGAAGATATAGATGGAATTAGCCCACTTGCTATTGTAAAGATGAAAACAAAAAGTGACAATATAGCGTCTGATTTTACATCTACATTCATGAATATGTGCCTCCTGTGCTTCATTAGAATTTTCACCATTTCTCACTTTTGTCGACTTTGGTTGCGGAAGTCATATCTGTTATCTTAAAAACTAAGCGGCTTCATTATATATATTGAATCAGCCATATTATTAAGAGCAAACCTCATTTGTAGCACATACAACTAAAGCAAATGGCATAAGTATCTGCTGTATTTGAAACGTTTCATTCAGTAATGTATACTTCCTATTTCGGTAATTACGCGATGAGGTCGCCGAATACAGAAAATTTTTATCAATGATATACTTCTTTGGGAAGCCGATGTACCTCTGAACTATCAAGGTTTTCAAAGTCAGTATTGAGTTAGCCTCAACTCAAATTGAATTAGTTGAGTGTGATATTACAATTTGCTCGAAGCTGATAGTAGTAGCTGAGAGAACAAACTCCGCTTAGAAGCGGCAGTCGTCTTGCAAAAAGACACGAATATGCTCCGATTTTTGATAATATGCCTGTTCTTGTTAATCTCGCAGTGTTAACAAGCCATTCCAAAAGATGTAGATTGGTGATGACTCTCTTCTTTGGGATTCCCAAACTCAAATGGAGACTAATGACCACACATAAATACCTCCTCTAACATTCTATACCTTCTTTAATATGGTGACTAGTATATTCTGGTATGCTTTTTATGTTATTGCAAATGTCTTATTATGATATCAAGCTCTCCTTTTCTTTCAACCCCTCTTCCTTCATTCGCTTCATTGATCAGGATACCGCTTACTTCATTGGCCAGCTACCTTACCCAGTTCACTAACTCCTTGTATGCACTATCGTGAGAACGAATCCCCCCATCCCGTTCAATCGCTTGTAGCTACATTGACCAGAACTAGTATCTTAACTTGCGCAATAGGACTTTGTTCTTAGACGCGTGCTTGCAACAAACGTGATATTCAAAATCAAGCAATGCTTTGAAGACAGACACACGTACTGTCCATCACAAACAGCTCATGCACATTCAACTGACAATGTCAAGTGTCTTCAAGGATTTGTTAAAGACACCGCAGTTTGTTTATAAGTATCCCTCAAAGATAAATGAGAGACAGTTGAAAAGCCTCGAGCGCAACATAGCCAAGAAATACGTAAGAGAGAAATATTCCAGGAACCTATCTGAGCACAACGCTTTCTGTTTATTTCAGTGGGAGAAGCCAATAACAAAGGATGAATGGTTCAATAAAGAATATTTTTGGAATGAATTTGTCAAAAACAAGTATAATGCATCGATCAGATCCTTTTTCGACGAAACTGCTGTAAGTAAGTCAATGTTCGCTGCAAGCCTGAAATTGAATTTATTTTCTCGACGAAATGGAGTAAAACAGGCCAGTTTAATGTGTGTTTTCCAAACTATAAGGAATCTGGATACAGTTCAATCGATAATTGAAGGCACTACTTCCACCAACTGCTCTTACAACTTAAACCTACACAGTCTAGGTCTAAGGATCAACATGCAAGGTTCATCAGGTGCTAATGTAACCGAGTATTTGGGTGCTCTAGTGGAAGAGTCGGCTAATATGTATAAAAATCTCAACTATGAGAAGTTCTTAGAAATTGCCAAAATCAATAAGGAAAATCGAACAAATTCGAAGCGATTAGTTGCACAGAACCTATTAGCCCAAATTGCAGAGTGTCAATTGACAAACCCGCTGATTTCAAGGGATAAAAAGTGGTTGGTCTTCACTAAAGATATTGTATCTAAAGATAGCTAGGTTGGCCGGGTCATGGCATGTTTTTTTCAATATCACATTTTGCTAGTAAATGATGTAGGAAAGGAATCGATAAAAAAGAAGAATCTTCAATCGCTTGAGTTGACAGACACAAGTTCAACCATCAATGCTATCTGTTTTGAGCCTTCTAGCTACGGGAACAGCCGGGTCGATTGCAGAGCTGACCTTGGACCCTAGGTTGAAATACTGGGTCCTCCTACCGATTTCACTTGTAATGGTGTTAACGGGTATTTTACGTCAATACATCATGGTATTGATAGGCCCCAAATTGAGAGGCCAGCCAAGAGTAAAACAGACAGAATCTCAATATTTATTGAAAGGACAAGCATTATTGGCAAATGGATCTAATTTAGACAGTGATTCATTCGAGATAAGGAAAATGAAACTGTCTCAAATTCTAAGTGAAGGTAGATATGTCGCTAAAACAAATAATGGCAGCGCTGCTACAGGCAAAGAAGAAATGCCAAACCCATTTACTGATCCAAACTTTTCAGATTCGATGATGTCCATGGCAAAGAGTAATTTGGCCAATTTTATCCCACAAACACTAATCATGTGGTGGGTTAATCACTTCTTTGCTGGCTTCGTTCTGATGAAACTACCTTTTCCATTAACAGTCCGTTTCAAAGAAATGCTACAAAGTGGTATCATGACTGCCGACTTAGACGTGCGTTGGGTTAGTGCTATTTCGTGGTATTTTATCTCAGTGTTAGGTTTGAACCCAGTATATAACCTTCTTTTAGCGGACTCAAATGGTGATCAGTTTGGACTAATGCAACAACAGGATATGATGATGGGTGGTCCTGGCCAACCACAGCCAGCTGACTTGATGAGAGGGTTGGCAAACGATCTGATGATTGTGCAACATGAAAGTTGCTTAGATAATGTTGAAGAAAGGGTCCTCAAACTATATAGTTAATTTTGTAAATAAATTTTATTATGCCTAAAGCGAATGACATACATCTCTTCAAGTGATGCAATCGATGGGGCCGCTACAGCCGATGATTAAAAATGTCAACATCCTAAGTAGAATACAATCAGTTTTTTCCACAGAAAATTAAGAAAGACTAGGACATTAGTTGCTAGCTTTTACGTCCAAAATTACGAGACTTGTAAAGTGTAGTACAACAACTAACTGTTCTGTAATTAATTATAGTACTATTGCTATAAAACATTCATTTACCCGCACACGCCGCTTAAAAAATTTTGTATACATTACATAAGAAATAGTATCGATGAGCTTGAATAGCAAGCATAGAATAGAGCAAAGACGGTAGAACATTATAGACAAAATATGGGTTTGAGCACAGTTATTTGTATTGGTATGGCTGGATCTGGTAAGACCACGTTTATGCAGAGATTAAACTCTCATTTACGTGCTTCGCCAGACCATAAGAACCCTTATGTCATCAATCTAGATCCTGCCGTTTTGAAAGTTCCTTACGGTGCCAATATTGATATTCGTGACTCAATCAAATACAAAAAAGTTATGGAAAACTATCGTTTAGGCCCCAACGGGGCTATTGTGACCAGTCTTAACTTATTTGCCACTAAGATAGACCAAGTTATTGGTTTGGTGGAAAAGAAAAACGATGCGTATGATCATTGCATCGTCGATACACCTGGCCAAATTGAATGTTTTGTCTGGTCTGCATCTGGTTCTATCATTACAGAATCATTTGCTTCCACATTCCCAACTGTGATAGCATACATTGTTGATACTCCAAGAAACTCCTCACCAACCACATTCATGAGCAATATGTTATATGCATGTTCCATTCTGTATAAAACCAAGTTACCTATGATTATCGTTTTCAATAAGACTGATGTAAAGAAGGCAGATTTTGCATTTGAATGGATGAAGGATTTCGAGTCGTTCCAAGAAGCTATAAGAAATGATCAAGAATTGAATGGCGATTTGGGTATGGGTTCGGGTTACATGAGTTCACTAATCAATTCTATGTCATTAATGTTAGAAGAATTTTATTCGCAACTTGATATGTGTGGTGTTTCTAGTTTTACAGGTGATGGGTTTGACGAATTCTTAGACATTATTGACAAGAAAGTTGATGAATACAATGACTTTTATAAGATTGAAAGAGAAAGAATAATCAAAGAAAAAGAATTAAAGGAGCAAGCAAGGAAGGACCAATCATTGAATGGCTTAATGAAGGATTTGGGCTTGGAAGATAAGAAGGCTAATAATGGAAACACTGACGACAGTGCCGATGTCGTTAGTGATTTAGAAGAAGGCGAAAATGACGGTTTAGTTGATAGAGACGAAGACGAAGGAATTGAAAGAGAATACACGTTTCCTGGCGAAGATAGGTTGGAAGGAGAGGTCAATGATAGAACTGCACCAGATTTACAGAAGAAATATCAAGAAGCTTTCGAGCAAACAAGCAAGCAAGCTAGTAGTGAAACTGCAGAGAATATTGCACGTTATATAAGGCAGTAAACTCATCTCAATAACTAGATATGTATATGAACGATAACAGGGTTCCTATAATTCAATATTTCTACGTTTAACTTTGGGTGTTCAAAATGTTTCAAGTGGCGGTCTTTAGAATCGAGAGGGTGGCATGGAATCTAAGTCATTCCTACATTATTAATTGAAATGAAGTGCCCTATACTTGAAGTTACCGTTTAGAACAGATAAAGAAACACGCAATAGCAATGTTACCACCACGAAAACAATTCCTGCAATAACAGGAAAAACGAAAACGTTCATTCAAAAAACGCTTGCCTAGGGTTGCTAGTAGCAAAAACCAAGTTGCTAAGGAAATGGAAACACATCCTGCCAGCATCACTAATCTTACAGGCCATACTCATCAGTTCCTTACTAAACAATTACCTGATTAGGAAACCGCTTTTGCTAGACACTTTGACGGCAGGTAATTCAGTATTTACATTGCAAGTAATGCCTTCAGAGGCTCTCGCAGCAAAATCCCACCATTCACGGTTAAGTCTGCAATGGCATTCTCCTGGTTATCCCAGTCCCATTATTAGCTTCGAAATTTCAGATTTTCTGCGTCGTTTTCTGAGGGCATTTGAAAAATTTTTCACTTTTTTTTTTCCAGTGGGTGATGAGCTATGCTTCAATTTCTGCTTTTGTCAGCAAATGCATAAGCAAAAAATTTTCAGTTCAAGAAAAGCTATATAAGGAGATGTTAATTGATTCAGCTTCTAGCTTCATTCGAATATATAGTTCATTTTATATTTTATAGTGAATCGCCAACTTATATAACCCAAATCATGTCCACCAACTTTGAAAAGCACTACCAAAAAATTGTCGAAGAAAACAACCTAGAACAATTAAGAGACATCTTAGTTAGCAAGGACTCTATTTTATCTAACAGATTCAGAGCTTTATTCAACTTGAAGTGTGTTGCTGAAGATTTAACCAAAAGGGAGGACGCCGACAAGGCCGTTAAGTACATTGCTGAATGTTTCATTGATGACAGTGAATTACTAAAGCACGAGCTTGCCTACGTCTTAGGTCAAACCAAGAACATGTCTGCTTGTCCATTATTAAGAGAAGTCATGCTAGATGCCAACCAGCAACCAATGGTCAGACACGAAGCTGCAGAAGCTTTAGGTGCTTTAGGTGACAAAGAATCTTTGCCACACTTAACTCAATGTTTAGAAAACGACCCACATCCAGCTGTTGTCCAAACTGCCGAATTAGCCATTGCCAGAATCCACTGGGAACACAGTGCTGCTGCTGAATCCGAAAAGCTACAAGAATCATTATACGAAAGTACCGATCCAGCTCCACCATTAGCCTTGAACAAAGACTACAAGATCAAGGAATTACAAGAATTATTATGTAACCAAGACAAGCCATTATTCGAAAGATACAGAGCTATGTTCAGATTAAGAGACATTGGTACCACTGAAGCTGTTTCTGCTTTAGCCACTGGTTTCGATGATCCATCTGCCTTATTCAAGCACGAAATTGCTTACGTCTTTGGTCAAATGGGTAACCCAGCTGCTGTCCCAAGATTAGTCGAAGTCTTAGCCCGTATGGAAGAAGCCCCAATGGTTAGACACGAAGCTGCCGAAGCGTTAGGTGCCATTGCTACTCCAGACGTCGTTCCAGTCTTGAAGGCTTACTTAAACGATCCAGTTGATGTCGTCAGAGAATCCGCTATCGTTGCCTTAGACATGTACGAATATGAAAACAGTAACGAATTAGAATACGCTCCAACTGCTTAATGTAATCGCATGGAAATAATTTTTCTCATTTTTGTATATTAGACACACTCATCTGTTCTGAATAATTTTCAAATAAAATTATCTCTCTATATATTTATTTATTTATTATAAGAATGCCGCTAGCATAATTAATAGTATATCATCCTCATCACATCTTCATTTGCCATTACTGTCATTTCTTGCTGTGAAACCACTTGGGAAAAAATCCAAGAAAAAATAAAGAGATGAGGAATTAGAGAGACTGCGATGACTCAAAGAACTCAGTTACTATTTGCAAGAGAGAGGCACGGAGAGATGACTGGGATCAGGGATATTATATTTGTTACTGGTAACTTGAACAAGTTGAAAGAAGTTCAGATGATTCTGGCCAAGAATGAATCCGACGATGACATCAATTTAATCAATAAAGAGTTAGATCTAGAAGAAATACAGGAGTTAGATTTGAAGGAAATAGCACTGGCAAAGTGTAAGCAAGCTGTCTCGATGCTGGGGCCAGGTCATGCAGTGTTTGTGGAGGACACTGCATTGACTTTCGACGAGCTCAATGGTCTACCGGGAGCCTTTATTAAATGGTTTGTGAAAAGTCTTGGATTGAACAAGATAGTCAAGTTATTGGACCCATTCGAAAACAAGGGTGCCACAGCTATCACTACCATCGCATATGCTGACGAAAATGGTGAGTACCACGTCTTCCAGGGCTTCACAAAGGGCAGGATTGTCGAGAGTCGTGGTCCAACCAACTTCGGCTGGGATTCCATCTTCGAGCCCTTCGAAAGCAACGGTAAGACCTACGCTGAAATGGAAAAGCTCGAGAAGAACAGCATCTCGCACAGAGGAAGAGCGTTCGATGAGTTCAAGCAATTCCTATTCAAATAGAATCAAATATATGTAAGTTTAACTGTCAATGTACGTATTATTCATCCTTACACCGCATAGTATAATGCGACCGAAAATTTTTCTTTTTTTCATAGCGATTTGGCTTCAGTAGCGAATTTTACTTGAGAAGATCAAGAGAAAAATTTGCCATATATTATCCCACTATCTATTGTAGTTCTTGTGGTTGGCAGATCAAAGACATTTACGTTTAGAATTAAAACTACTGTTGTTGCACCTGATATTTTGCTGTTTTCCATCTGGTTCATCAAATCTTCCTGTTTAAATTGAGCCTCTTTTTTCCCTCCTTTTGTGAGATAGTCGATTGAAAGATAGTGCCAGCTCATCCGGTAAGAATAATACCATTTCCAATTTTTATTCATATCAAACGTTATCATCTCGAAATATAGTATAGTCCTTATAGAAACAAACGTAACGAAGCTCTGCATCTCTTTGTCTGATGTTACAAAGAATTCGTGAAGTCATCGCTGTTGCGAACAGCGCCACCTCAGACATCAATACTAAGAAACAAGCTCTAGAATATTTGAATGAAGTTAAATCTAACCAGAATTCTGCTCAGATATTTGCATCTTTATTGACGGATGCTCAATCAGATGATCTTACAAAATTTGTTTCATTACAAGTACTCAGTGATATTGCATCACAGTACAATACTGGCGATATCACAACACAGGCCTTCATAAAAAATGCCATACTAGATTCTCTTCGAGATAAAATCTCTAATAATGTGAGAGATCCAGAGTATGTTAGAAATAAGATTGCTGAATTGATAACAAGATTGTTTTACTCCATGTACGGAGAGGTTAATTCCAATCAGTGGAGCGATTTTTTTGATGATATTATTACCATACTCTCCATTGAACAATTGACAAAGTCACCTTCAACTTTGAATGAATTTTCATTACTTGGTATAGATTACTTTAATAGAATTTGTGGTTTCATAAATTCAGAAATTGCCGATCAAACTTTTGTAAGATCAAAGGATATTCAAATGAGAAACAATAATTTAAAAGATACAATGAGAATCAGTGCTACGAATATTCTGGTCACTATCTGGTTAAATACTTTAAAGAGCTTGATACCGCACCAAGAAAATCAATTTTGTAATGAAGTCTCCATCCTGACTCTCTCATGTATTGGTTCATTCATATCTTGGATTGATGTTAATTTAATCATAACTGAGGATTATATCTCTGTAGTTTACAACTATTTGGACTTTCCACAAACTAAAATGGCATGTGCTCAATGTTTATGTGAAATTATATCTAAAAAAATGAAACCAATCGATAAATTGACTCTATTGGGTATGCTCAACTTAACAGACAAAGTAGCATCAATTGATCACGACAACATTGAAGTCCAAGAACAATTAGCAAAGTTAGCTTCGTCAGTTGGTTTAGAATTATCTATTATCCTCGAACAATGTAATGAACAAAATGGTGATAGTAGTATAGAGGTCCAGCAAGTAGCGAATGCTGCTGATCAGCAAATCATAGGTCAGGTAGCCCCATTGGTATTAAGATTCATGTCTCATGAATATGATTCTGTGACCCAACAATGCTTTCCATTCATTACACAATATTTGAGTATTTTAAAGAAGTTATTTGCTCTTGGTGGCAAACCAGGTTCCGCAGTAGCACTCAATTCCAAAAGACAACCTTTGGATAACTTGCATTCCGAATTTTTAACGTCATTGTTGAATGTTTGTTTCAAGAAAATGAGAGTTGATGAATCATGTGATGATAGTAGCGATTCACAGGACGATATCGATGAATTCAATGATACCATAAGATCAAAGTTAAAGACATTTCAGGACAGTATTGCCGTTATTAATCCCCAACTTTATCTAGAGAATCTTTCTAATCAAATTCAAACCTTATTAAGCACTTCTACTGATTGGAGAGATCTTGAACTAGCCATTTACCAAATGCATGGTCTCTGTGAAAGTATCAGAAACAATTTATTCGGTCTAAACAAAACTGAAATTGCACATTCTCAACCAACCATGGTTGCTAACAAATTTATGAACACTTTATTATCAAATACCTCAATTCTAGACATGGATAATTCTTTAATCCAAATATCTTTTTTCGAATTAATTGTCAGGCACTATAAATTCTTACAAAATAACGAAAAAAATGAGTTTGCCATATTGAATATTTTTTGCAGCCAAGCAGGGATATTCAACAAGAAGGAGAAAGCACGGTTGAGAACATGGTATTTATTCACAAGATTTATCAAGACTTTGAAGCCTAAGTTTACCATTCCAATTCTAAAACAGATAATATCGAAGATTGCACCCTTATTAGTAGTCAAAGTTGGAGCTATAAATCCAAATGGTTCTGAGATTGATACAACTTTTGATAATCAAATGTATATTTTTGAAGGCGTTGGTTATTTAATCGGAGCCAATTCCGACTCTAATTATGATATCTTGGAAGATATATTAAATCCTCTATTCACTGATTTGGAGCAATGTATTTCTTCCCAAGTTCAGACACCGGAAGTTGTCCTTCAGTGCCACCACATTTTAATGTCAATTGGTACATTGGCAAGAGGTATTCATGGAGGGTTGGTACCAGAAAACCAAGTCAATAATGCTCTCGTTAGTGAGAAACTAATCCAACCATCTTTAATCAAGAAATTTTCAAATATTGCAGAAGTAGTTCTTGTAACTTTCTCGTATTTTAATAAATTTGAAAGCATAAGAGATGCCTCGAGATTTACATTTTCGAGGTTGATTCCAATTTTAAATAACTCAATCGTCCCATTTGCCAACAAATTGATCGCTTTGTTCCTCGAATCAGATTTATCCATGCTCGAGATGAATGATTTCCTGGGTTTCCTCGGACAAATGGTTCATACTTTCCATAAGGATGAAGGCTGCTACCAGTTATTTAATACTCTAATAACACCCGTGATAAACAAAGTTCATTCGGTACTGGATATGATAGATCAAGAGGAAATGGCCAGTCATGCCAATGGTATTACAAATAAGGATCATCAAGCTACTAACAGAAACATTATAGTTACGGATACATTTAGAGACAAGGTATTACTCAAAAAGGCATATTTCGCATTTTTGCAGGCATTTGTTACAAATTCAGTGACGTCACTGTTGCTAAATGAAAGTAATGGCAGTGCTTTGCAAATAGTTTTGTCTGACTTACTGAATTTTACACCTGAAGAAGTGCAGGAAACATCTACTATGAAAATAGCATTGAATGTACTTGTAAATTTCGTTAGATACTTTGGTTCTGGTTTATGTACAGATCCAAACGATGCATATGCAGGTAGCATACAAAAAGTTGAGGGATTAAACGAGTTTTTCATCAGCAAGATAGTTTCATTAGCATTCGAAATTCCCTTCAAGCCTGAATATAAATTTAACATAAAAGAAGGTACATATAGAGTTGTAGCGTGTGATTTGTCTAGATTGTTGAAGGAAATATATATTCAAAGCGGTGCGGGCTCAGATCCCAATACTAATCCAGCATTAAAGTATTTGTCCGAGATTTATTTGCCTCAGATCCAATTCCCAAATCAACTAACCATGGAGTTATTAGAAGCATTAGTAACTGCTGATCAAAAGCAATTTGAAAAGTATTATGTTGCCCTGATTGATAGACTTATGTCATAATAGAAAAGTAAAGATTTGAACACTTCGGTAGAAAGTCAAAGTTTTTCAACCTACTAATTAATAATATTTATTTAAATAAGGTATATACCTTTTTTGTATTCAAGTAAGCATCTACAATTCATTTATGTATGGAACTTTTTTTGCAGGGGGAGTTTTTATTTCTTCTAATATAGTTTAATGTTGTTATTTATTTAAAAATATCATACTTTTACTATGTATTTCTTCGATAATGATTACTGATTATTTAGCTAAACTTGAGAAATCTTGACCAATAAGTTTAGCAACTGAATATGCTCATTCGTACCATTTGTCAACTTAGCATCAGTGTCAAATAGGATCCATGAAACTTTATTTTTGAAATCTGTATCATAGTCGTCATTTGTAATATAGTAGTCATGCAATTGATTTAACACAGATACACCCGACCACCCACTTATTATAAAGGTATCCACGTAATCTGCAATGATTTTTATATCTTTTGTGGCCACTTTTTCCGCTATTTCATGCAATATCTTGGTAGGGACAACCCCAGCCAGTTCTTCTACTTGTAATATACGTATTTTTTCCACTTTAAGGTAACTTATACGCTTAGATGCAGATTGTAATAAGGTAATTGCCCTTCTCAAATCGCCTTGAGAAATCTCGAGAATCTTCTCAAGTGTTCCTTCTTCATATTGTACAGACTCTTTTTCGGAAATATATTTTAAACGATCTAACGCATTCGTGGCCTCCAATGACTTGAATCTAAATTTTGAACATCTCGAAGCTAATGGATCAATAATTCTTGTAATGTAGTTACAAATCAAACAGAATCTGGTAACACCAGAATACGTTTCCATAGTTCTACGCAAAGCACTTTGAGCATCTGCCGTCATAGAATCTGCTTCATCCAAGATGATAATTTTATAAGGAGGACATGGATATTTCTCCAGATCTTCTTTGGATGATTTTGAAACAGTTAATCTGGCGAAATTTTTCACTTTTTCCCTAACGATTGAAATACCACGCTCATCAGAAGCATTTAGCTCGAGGACTCTAGTCTTTGCTAATTCAGGCCCAAACAATTCTTTCGTCAACGCTAAGATTGTGGATGTTTTACCCGTACCTGGTGGGCCGTAAAACAGCATATGTGGTAGGTTCGCAGATTCTAAAGTCTTTTTAAGAACAGTGACAGCATGGTCTTGCGCAGTCACTTCTTCTAATTTCTTAGGTCTATACTTTTCAACCCACGGTTTTGATTGCTCATTCTCCCCCTCTGTATCAATTCTGCGCTTCTTAGCATTTCCAAATCTCTCAAACATGATTGAAGCCCAATATATTACTATATGGATGTAATGTCTACTAAGTCTTCTCTTCATCATTAATTATCAAAGATTATTCAAATTTATAGTTTCGCGTAGCATGGAAAATAAGCCTTACCCGTATCTTGAACACTCAATATGGGCTCTACATAATACAAACGTTTATATCAAATAATACATGGGCCAGATTGCTTGAGTTGCTCTTTTGCTTCACCAGAATGGACACCAGCCAATATAGTGTTGACAAAGATTTTTCACAGAGACTGCTTGCTGGATAAGCTTATCAACTTGTTCAGGAACGTCTAATTCTCTTGCATTCCCGAAGTCATTGCCTGTTAACTTTTCTGTAATACGCGTCAATACCAACAATGCTCTTGCATTTCTAATATCATCTCTTTGATCTGATTCTAATTTTACTGCTTCTTCGTCTGTGATGGCACCCCGCCTTAGTAAATTGTGAGGATTATCTATTGACAGATCGATACCAGTGATTTCTTCGATAGTTTCGATTGATATATCAAATCCCCAATGAATCAACGGATCAAATGCAAATGCCTCCAGAATAGCCATTACAGATTCTTTATTATCCCTCAGAACTCTCATGACATTTTCACAACTAATACGGAAACTGCCCTCGACACCCCCAACTTCCATTGCATTCGTTAACATTCTCGTTAATCTAAACGGTACTCTTTCAGGAAATTTTTCCCTCAGCAATGCTGCTTCAAAACAGTCACCAAAATCGATATGGACTACTTTACCAGTATATTTGTTCAACAAAAAATTACTAGGATGTCTATCCCCCAAACCAAGAATATAGCCGGTCATCGACATTACAGCCAGAGATTTGGTGTAAATGGTTCTACGTTCTAACCAAGTTTCAGAAGATTTACTCTTTAACCATAAAACATTAGCCAAATCTTGGCCTTTTGTGTTTTCCATGGCGTATTGGAAAACTTCAATCTTCTCTAGTAGTGTCAAACTATCGTAATCAGGCGCCATTTGTAGCATAATCCAATGCTCAATGTTTAAAGGAATTTTATTTGTATCACGATAATTTTTTATCAGATCATGGAAAGTATCACTCTTGGTGACCCATCCGAGTAAACCAGTTTTAGGCGAAAGAGGAATTGCAGGATATTGTTGAATATCCAAGTGTCTTCTAAATGATTCCGGATCATTTTGTAATAATGTATTGACCAGGCCAAAAAGCTGCATTACTAAGCTATCTTGTCTAATATCCTCATGCCCTTTCAAGGCATACGTATACTCTTTACCGTCACTACCTTTAATAGAAATTTTACGTGGTCTTTGCTTGGAAGCTATCACGGAAAACACAGGATCAAAACTAGAAATTTTCACTAATTGTCTATATGCATGATATTTTCCTGGAACTGCTAGGTCTAGGTCACGGGCCTCTAAAAGCTTTGGTGAGACATGTTGGAGTTCCAAAGTTTGTAATTGCGGCAGATCCTTGCTTATTCTACGGAACACAGCATAATAGATATCCCATGCCTGATTGAGATTGTTTCTGTCCCCATTAGCCTTGTACTTCACTACCCACCTATATGCGTCGTTTAAATCTCTGCCAAAGAAATTTTTAAATGAAATCTCTCTGATAGTTTCCGGTCCTTTGTCCAGCATTTGATGTAGAGGTTCTAAGATTTCGAACATTTTATCAGTGTTATTCTCACCAAAAAATTGACGACTTGCATTCTCTAAACCCTCGTACCACAGTTCATGCCATAACACCGCTACGCGGATTAATTCATGGCTTACTAATTCGGCTTGCTCAACTAACAGTGGACTATGTGTTCTCATTCGATTCATAATAGAAAGAGCCGCTTTTTGCCTTGAGATAGATTCCGACTTGATAGCTACAGTTAGTGGGTATACCAATGCTTGTGGATGAGCCTTGCCTAACTCAGATAATAAAGTAAGTAATGATTTACTAACAATTTCATCCCTTTGATGAATACGAGAAATTAATTGTGGTAGCACCTCTAACCATGTACTTATTTTAATGAGGGCAAATCCTTCATGCACAGCTTGTGTTGCTTCAGGTATACCGCCAAAACTAAACCATAAGGTTAATAATCGCAGTGCATCTTGTAAAGAGCTAGTTTCCGATAATGCAATAGAATGGAAAAATGCCTTGATTGCAGGAACCACATGTTTGTGTATTATTTTATTAGAAAAACTATTTCTTCTCGTTTCAAATGTATTCAAACCAATCATACCATTATTGGTCTTATGCATAGTTGAAGTTGGACCATTCTTGTCATCAGAAGGAGATG
The DNA here is from genome assembly GCF_000304475.1 of Kazachstania africana CBS 2517. Lineage (NCBI taxonomy): Eukaryota > Fungi > Ascomycota > Saccharomycetes > Saccharomycetales > Saccharomycetaceae > Kazachstania > Kazachstania africana. The sequence continues at coordinate 65,353 of NC_018944.1, forward strand.
CTGTAAGTACCGAAATCACTTCAAAATTAGCTAAAGCCCATTTATGCCAGGCTTTGTATGAGGAGCTGTCAAAATGTGCTGCAAGCAAGTAGGACCCCAAGACAGCGTCAGGTTTTTTTTCTCGCCAATCAGGCTGTAAAATAACTTGCCATTCACCTTGTTTTAAGAAACAGCGAGCTAACAACTTGTGTTCTGTTTCTAGACTATCCTTGGGCAGACCATCTTTTTTCCAAGTGTTTTGATTGATAATCTTATCAGGATCTAATCCTAGGTTATTGACTAATTTCAAACTGAGCTTGGTTAAATATTTGAGAGCTTCCTTCTGCAAACCACTGGCCCATAGATATTTTAAATGGGCGTATACCACCTGTGGAGCCGCGTAAGCTATGTTTGGCATGTTGGGATCATTTTCTGTTTCCATTAAGAAAGAGAGTGATCTTTTAGCCAGACCCATTCTATTGGACTTCCGGCATAGATTAGCAAATTCAATCCATATTTCGGAATCTTGTTGAGGTTTAACAACAAGTGATCTTACGGATAAAATTTGACGCCAGACGTCAACGTTTCTTTGTGCTCCAAGCAACCTTTTATTCCAAGTTGCTGTAATTGCCTTGTGCCTAGTAGAATTAAATGGAAGCTGCTTGTAATTCATTACTTCTTCCAACTCAGCTATCATTTGACTTCTCACAACCACACTGTAAGCTCTTGTGTAGCTTTCACTTACTAGAGCTGACATTTCAGTCACAAGTGAATTTCTAGCGTTAGAGATATGCTCTTCTGCTTTCATAAAATTATTTCTATGTAGACATAATATTGCTTCAAAAAAGTTTCGATCTGGAGAGCTAGGATTCATAACATCAATATATTGCTCAATGTTATCCCATTGGCCAAGGCCCCACGCAGCTCCTGCAGCTAATGGTGCTATGCTTTTCCGAGCATCTGGATCAACTAGCTGCCACTTTTCCGTTGCTAATTTGGATAAAGGATCCCATTCACCAAGTGCATGCAATGATCTCATTTTTCCAAGCAGTACTTCATTAGAAGTGTCGCCACTTTTTTCGCGCTCTTCGTATGCTTGTAAAGCATCTTCCCATCTTTGTAATTTTTCATACCATGTTTCTTTCAGCTGAAGTTTATGGTGCTGTTGGGCATATTTCAAAATTCCAATTGAGGCATCCGTTTGGTGTAACTGATTATTGATATTTATTAAAGATTCGATTGCTGATGAGCTAGGGTTCTGCAGAAACTCTAACTCCTTGTAATGTAAAGCTTTTGCATATGCATGACATTTTTGAGCATATTGTCCAAGAATCTCTGTTGGTATAGGTAATGGTTTTTTTCCATGCTCCATGAACTCTACAAGGCCCAAAATAGTTTGATAGATTTCTGGTGGGTTTTCTGGTGACGCTAATGCTAAGCATAATGAATTCACTGCATGCGTTTGAGAAGCGTCAGACAGTTCTTTCCAGCAGCTCGCAAACGAGGCATTAAACAAATCCCTTGCTAAGGGATAATATATACTCCCCAAGTTGGAGCAAGCTCTTAGTGCATGAGATGGTGATTCTTTCAATAGTTGAATAGATAACCGCCGCAGCCATTCCTTCCAATCTTCTTGCGAATGTTGTGCACTGCAGTGTAGTACATTTCTCAATACCAATTGGTTAACAAACAAGGGTTTCACTGCTTCAAAATTTTCGAAGGCTGGATTTGTCTCTTCTTCCGCCTCTCTGTCTAAGATAATATTTGTAGGTAATCTTTCATTATTGATTAGTTTATTAACTAACTGGTCATAAATTGAATTTTGAATGCGATTTTTGACTAAAGCTTTGTTTATTATTGGGACAAACACCATGAAATCAGAACCCATTTGAAGCAACAGTAAGGAGAATGTATTCATTAACGCCTTTGTCAAGTCCTTATCGCCGGTATTCATTATACGAAGAAGAGTTTGTACTATTCTTGATGACATTTCAGATAGGTCTACAGATTTTGCAAGCCTTCCTAATACTACTATGGATGTTTTTCTAAGAGATCCAGAGGAATATTCACACATTTTTACGAGCATTGGTACGACAGCATAAGCATCATCCTCCAAGTTGGCTCCAAAAGTGATCAGAGACTTTAAAATTCTTGTAGAAGTCAGCTTTTTGGGCGATTCATCATTCTCTAAAACTCCTAAGAACATATTAATAGTGATTGGGATGTATTTTTTGAACGCATTTTTGATGGAGGTTGATATTGTTTCAATAAGCAAAATTATGTTGATTTGCAGATTTACGATAGTGAAAAATTCCTCGACAACTTCGTAGATTTCATCAACAAATGGCATAACATGCTCTTTAGCAACACCAATGAGTGTACGTAGTTGTTGAAAGTAAAACTCCAAGATCGATGGAGGGCAGGAAGTCATTACATGCAATATACCGGGAATGATGATGTCGAGCAATGAAATGCATTGGTTCCCGACGATTTGGAAGATCTGGGAGATCGTTTGAACTGCAGCTGTGTGATGTGATGACAAGGATGCATCATGTAAAATTTTGACCAATGAATGTATCGCAACGGTAGGGTAGTATTCTTCATTTGACGGCGTGATACCTTTCAGCAATAAGGCAATATCAATAGAAGGGGCATTTTGATCCAGTAGTTCTCTTGCAGGGTTTTTAGCTTCAATCACTCTATGCTTGTATGGATCAAGCGCACCTAAAATACCAACTAGACGAATTATTTCCTTTTTCGTGTCAATAGATTGTTCAAATTTTAGAATGTTCATTAGGATACCTAGCAACTCAGGATAGTCAAGTAACGGATCAATAACATAACCTGTAGATCCAGCTATCTGACCTAATGTTTTGAGCGCTGCATTTCTTTTAAATGAGTTCGACTGGTTTTGGAAGGTGGAGATAATCAAAGGCATTAATTTATCTAGATGCTTCTTTATATCTGAGCCGCCCACTACAGCTAATTCACCTATTGCTTTTAGGGAGGTATATGCCACATTTGATGACGAGTCTTTTGTCTTATCGAGTAATACATCTAGAATGCGGTCCATGTATGGCTCGGTAACATCCTTACTAGAATTTATCAATAACTGGAGTAAAATAATGCATTCTTCTTTTTTTCTTGAAGCAGTTACATGCTTAATTTGAGTTAAAAGTTCCATTAGGGTCTTTCGTAATGATGGAACAATGTAGGCAGGATTTACTGAGCTTACTCGACTTATTAACTTCATTGCTTCCATTTGAATTGTGAACATTTCATCGTGTAGGGCAGTAAAAAGTAAACGAATATTATCTGGCTGAGCTAACTGAGGGTCAAAGTTTGATGTTAAATGTTGCAGTATTTCTAACCTGTTTTCTACAGTCGTATCTGTAATTACCAATATTAAGAGCTTACTCAATATCTGCGAAACTGACTGCAAAGCACTCAAGGTAGATTGTTTGCATATTGCGTCCCGCGATATGAGATCACAGGATGTTAAAGCAGCAACTTTCCTTACACTTGCATTATCATGTTCAATATATGCCATCACGACAAATTGTACAAAATTGGCTAAAGAATACTCGTTTTTTATGCTTTGAAGCATTCTGAGAGATTGTATTAATAACTGCACATCTCTTGTTTCGTCATTAGCTTCTGTGGTCTTTTTGTAACATGATCTATTTCTCCAATCGCGAGCTCTTTCAAGTGATGCTGGTTTCATTAAACTTGGAAGTTCCCTTCCAGTACAACTCTCTCCATATAGAGTGATACAAAGAAGATTCAATAATCTATTGTTTATAGTTTTCTCAAGCGCAGGAACTTTCTCGGCTAACACCATTGAAGTCTTCTGCATATAATCGGATAAGGTACATGAAAAGAGAAGATTTAATAGATCTCGATTTAGATGCTTTGCCAGCGCGGGTCCCAGTGCATAAGCTAACTTCTCAATGCAATAAAATACTTCCCTTTCAAAATTTCTACGCATTTTGTACTTTGTTCTCAAGCCATCTCTAATATTATCTAATATTTGGTTCATGTAAGGTGAAATGCTATGACCAACTTCAAAGGCAATATCACCTATTGAAACAAAGATTAGAGGTTTATCTGAACCATTAGTAGAGTTTGATTTGAGGGTCTTAAAAACATTTAGGTAATGTAACATGATTTGGTCTAAATACAACTTGATGAATGATTCTTTATCAAATGACGCTAGGAGTGGTAGTATATTATATACCTCTAATCGTACCACCTCAAATTTATGGTCTTTTAAAGCCATGCAATTTTTAAATATATGACTAATTTTGCCTTTGATAAATTTATCATTTTCAAGTCTCAAAAGTTCCCTAAATACTAGCAAGCTCGCATGCAGAGCTTCGTTGGTATTTAATGTGAGGCCATGGAGGGATTCATTGAATAATCTTTTGACCCATTGTTCATTTTCATTATTATTATTTCTGTCTTTAATTACTTTCAAACACTTACCCAACATCCTGGATGCGTCGACTCTAATAACGACTTTTGTATCTCGCAGTGCTCTCCAAACGTTTTCCAATATTAAGTTCACATATGGGTACAATAAGTAGGAAGAATTATCTGCAAGCGCGCTCAATACCAATAAGGCAGCATGCTTCCTAAACTCTTGTTTTGAACTCGCATTATTTTCTGGTGATGAAGTTAACCATTCCATAGCATTTTTGACCTCAACTTCTACAAATTCGGATGTCAAAGTGCCTCCGGGAATTGCCAATTTGCCCAATGTAGTGGCAGCTTGGCGCATAACTTCAATATCACTTGAAGGAATCAACATACGTAAATAGTTGGCCAATCTTGATGTTTGACTAGGTAGTTCCTCTGTGTGAGAGTAAAATGAAATTAAAGTGTCTACGGCCAGTACACCGCCAATCTTTTCTTCAGAAGTTGAACCATGAATTAATTCAAAAATTTTATTGTTAATTGAATTACTTAGTCTTTGAAATTGTTCACTAGACAGTTCACGATTCAATGATATCAGTGAGTTTTTCAACTCAATCGTTGCATTAGTTCGCTCTTGTGAGTTCGAGCTTTTTAATTTATCAAATATAATATTAAAAGTAAAGTGCGTGGTATCAATGTCACTAATTTTATTTTCAGGTTCGTTGAATACACTAGCGACGGGATTTGTGGCAGTTTTCCTAGGAATTTTCCTGGTGCTGACCGATCGATGTGGCTTTGTTGATACTAGGTCGCTTGTGGAATGAGAAGACGACAATTTCTTCCCAGCATTGGAAGTTCTGTTTTCCATCTTCCGTCTAAGTGACAACACTAGTGAGCTTTTGGTAGGCTGCGTCATGTATGCCCTCTATCATATACCTTTTTCTTATTTAAACTCTCTATAACCATAAATCGGTAATTTTTCAAAGCTCAATGTTCTTTCATCTTCGGGGTTTCCTAGAAATTTACAGCTCTGCTAGAGGCATCGCCATAGATATATAAAAAACAGGCCAAGTGGACAACTCAAACTACTATAGTTTAATTATTAATTTATATTTGTATTGACAGAATTAAATGTTAAATAATATATATGAAGGTATGTCTAGTCATTCATACGAGAAAAGAAATTAGGAGCTTTTAATTTACGTAATAATGCATTAGTTTTCAGTAGTCATTACCGGATCTGTTTTGAAGAGCTCATTAGCATTCTTCCTGGAATCAGCGAACAAATCGTCTCTACCAATAACATTGAAATCAATTGAAGTCAAGTTGGCGGATTCTAATGACACTGAGGTGGTTGTATTGAAAAGAGTCGAATTTCTGTATTTTAAATCTCTCGTTAAAGACCAGAATTTATCAATATATTTATATTGAACGTTTCTTTCCAAATCTTTGATTGTGGAAGCGTCATATTTCGAGGACAATTCTTCATATATATTCAATTCATTGCGATAGATCAAAGGATCTTTGGCAGGGTTGTTCAGAGAGCTAGAGAATCTCTCTCTAAGTTGGTCCAACTGAATCTTTTTTTGTTCTGGAGAGGTATTCGAATATTGAATTTCCACTTCTTTTAATCTATAACTTGTCGTTTCAAAAGAATTATAAATTTGTGCTAGTATATCAATATTGACGTTATCATAATCATCCATCATGATTAAGTTATCAAGCATTGTTTTAGCATCAGTATCAAAATCAATTCTTTCCAAAGATGTAGTATTTTTCAGCGGTTCAAAAATATCTGTAGGGAACCATGATTTTAGATTGGAGCATCTGTCAAGAATTCTTTGCTTGAACCATAATCTGAATTCTGGGAGATATATGTTATCTTTGAACGTGGTGTAACCATACTTCGCTGGAACCGAGTATTCATTCTTTAATGCTGAAATGTACTTAAAAGGAATTAATGTTGGAACACCATGGTACATGGTGTTGATTAATGGTGATAATAGATCTAGATTTGTGAAGTGACTATTTCTACAATTGAAAAGATGTAACTTTTTGTGTAAATCAAATCTTTCTTCTGGATTTAACCATTTTTCAACTGACTTGGATTGCACAGTCTCTTCCTCCTTTTCAATTAACTTACCAATGTTTTTTATGTCATCGGCAGAAAAAATGTTCGTATGCTCATCAGCATATTTCTTTAATTCAGTAATGTTTAAGAGGGAGAAAGTTTCACCGTCGAAGTCTTTTAAATGATTGGTGTCTGGATAAGTCTTAACTTCCTTCGTCAGTTCGATTTTTTGTTCTTTAGCCTTGTCAGTTATGTAAGTTTTCATTGTATCTCTTGCAACATCCATTGAGACACTTAAACCAGTGATATCGATATAAAGACCAGAATCGATATCAATGAATCTGGCATCAATATTGTTTTTACCGTTACCGTTTGTTCTAATGGTTATTGAAGTGCCCACATCCAAGAGATATCTTCCATTACCGAATCTTGGATCTTCTAAAACTAATGTTTGATTAAAATATTCACTCAAATAATTCAAGTGAGTGATTGGCATTTGTAAATCAAAATCGTTATCCCATGGGAAAGTTTGACCGTTGTAAATGTAACCGTATAAAGTACCGTGGCCCAACCATGAGATAATACCATTTGCTGCGGTAAATTTTTGGAAAGTCCTAATCATTGCATTTAGTCTATTGAAATAATCTTGTTGGTTGTTTAGCATATTGTCACCATTGAAAAATCTCTTGTCCCTATGATACCCCATACCTTTGAATTGTTGGATGGCGCCACATTCAGCGAAATATTTGGGCGCAGTGGCAGGATGGTAAGTAACAGAAGTCTTCAAAGAGGCTAAATAGTTCAATTGATGTAAGGACAAAGAGTCTTTACGGGACTCCATATCTTTGATTTTGGAGTAGGGATCAAATTCGAAATCGTCAGCAGATAATTCAACGTAATTCGAATTAAAAGCGTTTTTATCTGTTCTGTCAACTTCGAGTTTAAATTTTTTGGAAATGTTGACATTAGAGATGAATTCATTAAATAAGATGTTATGATTAAAGACAATATCAAAATCTTCAGGTATTTCTGAGGTATCATTAAATTGGAGCATATTATCAGTTTGATTTGAGATGAAATTGTGTAATAACTTTGATTCTATTAAATTTGAACTATTTCTCTTTTGTACGTTGAATTGATAAGTAGCATGATTTGTATCACTACACATAGTTATTGATAAAGGATTTGGTGCAGTTGTTAGGACGAAATTTCTTGCTTGTAATTGGAAGACCTCTGGTCTAACATTATCATACATCTCATTGATGACAACACCTGTGGAGAATTTAGCCTTTTCAATTGGAGTACAATGCTTCTTTAATACTGTAAAGATATGACGTTGAGCCATTTTTCTTGAGAAATGGTACCATTTAGGGTAAGTGTATTTGAATCTTTCGTTCACGAACAAAGGTTCGCCTACTTCTTTTTCAATTAAATCTAATGCCTCTACGTCGAGAGTACCTTCAAACAAAAGATTACAGTTGATTTTTTGAGATTCCAAAGAGATAAGTTTATTCAATTCATGGAAATCACTCCAATCGTACCACGAGAAGGGTAGTTCTTCATTTTCATCATTTAGATTGTGTAAGATATGATTTAGATAGGTAGACCAGGTTAATCTTGGATCGAAATCATAGAAAGTGATATTATCAATGAAATTGAAGCTTTCAAATTTGTGAGGTCCCATTGATACAGTCATTAGATTCTTTTTCAAAGAATAATCGTCTACCCAAATTGGTTTTGTATTAAATTTCAATTTTTCATACAATTTTGATAATTTATTCAATTCAGACACGCTATCTTCACCATCAGCGGAAGAAATGAATGGTATTGGTAACCACGAAGTGGCATCATTCGAAATGAAATCATTGAAATACTTGTAATCGGGGTCATCAATGTAATAACGGTTATTATCATTCTTTAAGAGTTCAGATTCATCTGACCTGTTCAGTATCAGGAACCATAACAGAAAAGATGAAACGAGGACGTGAGCACCGAGTACCGGTAGAAAATACCGTCTTGAGAGTTTATATGAGTGAACAAAATTGATAAACCTTATGAGATAGCGGCTTGAATGTCTATAGACATTATTCAACAACATGCTAGAGAAGTGAGGTGAACTTTACCGAAATCGCAGGAGAACTGGAAGAGAGCAAAATGGAATATTAGAGTTGCAAATAATTATCAGTATGTGAAAAAAAGTTCTCTATAAAACCTTTAATGAACCAGTGGTGTTTGACTAGTTTATAGTTTATAAACATGCACGTAAGATTTAAAATTGAGATTTTAAAACGTAACTTGGTAGTTCTCTTGTATTAACGTTCCTTCTTCTTTCGATCGCCTCATCGCGAACCTCCGAGACAAAGTAGCAACCGTGAGGATCGTCAGTAGGAGCAATTTTTTCCTTCCTTGCCTTTCGTGGACTGTTTCTTTCCTTTTTTTTTCCTGGCAGCACTGCAAAGAACGGCCTCGTAGCGGCAGGAAAGAACGGCGCCGGTTCCGAGAATCCCGGCGGGCGGGGCTGGTTCCACGGACCCTTATGGGCAGAGGGGTTCCGTGCTAGACTGAGAGCCTCCGGGGGGGAGTCGAACAGACGACTAGGCTCAGGCAGGGACTTGAGGCGGATTGGCACACGTTTTCTGTGAGTGCGAAAGTTACACCACAATCTTCTTGATAACTCTCGCTCCATGGCGTTCGCGTATGATGTTTTTTTTTTTATCTATGCTTGTAGTATCAAGAATGTTGATAGTGAAACCGTCTATAAAAATTTTTTTTAAAAGATACACAAATGTTTTACAGATACTTATCTTCTCGATTTGAAGGAGGCTGAACCTATGGAGGACGCTAAGGAGGAGTTTTTGGTCGATTCTAGTAAATTTGTTACACTACTCACCACATTCAAATGATCGTGGACCAGTTTCTTCTTCTGACCCGACGTCGTTCTTCTTGGGGTCGACGTCCTTCTTGTTATACTGCTATGGCGGCTGATCATCGTACTGGATTTCTTAGATATTTCATTCAATGGCACAATGCTTTCAAGAGCTTCGTTACGTTCTTCTAATGTCAATAACATGCTACTCGATGCACCACTAGAAAACGATACCGTCGTCTTTGTATCATCTGGAGTTGAGAAATCACACATCGATCTGGATATTTCTTGTTCGGTACCGTTATTATTATTGGTTGAAGGTGACATTGGTGGAGTGATCGTTGGTGGCTTTATCTCGGGAATTGCATTGGTGAAAAGATTGTCATACGTATCTTCCATACTGATACATGTTTCAATCTTAGTAAACCATGGATCTTCGAGTAAATCATCCATGGTGTATCTGGTGGAAGCCACAGGATCTGCTAGTCTCCAACAAGCCCTCGAGCTCTCACTATCTTTGAAAATCTTAGCAAACTGATACTCCGATCCGGGTCCCGGCCTATAATTACCCTTCGTTCTAAAATTTTTGTTGTTATATTTAATAAAATTATTGTACCCATTTTCGTAATCTCTAAACTTGGAATCCTTAGAACATGATTCCATAAAAGGTTGTAATCCATTGCTAACCATAACCATCAGTAAAATACCCAATGCATAACTATCCATTAGTCTAGCATCATAAGGTTTCTGTAAGTCCACACTATAATTCTTTTTTGCATCGTACATCATAACTTCTGGTGCCGTATAAGGTGGTGAACCAATCATGCCGGCAAATAATTTGATACCAGATTCAAAATCCCGAGGTTCATTGTATAGCCAATTCGATATACCAAAATCTGTAATTTTCACCACACCATCGTAATCAAACAGTATATTTTCTGGCTTAATATCTCTATGAGCAATACCTTTATCATGCATAAATTTTATACCGAGACAAATTTGCTTAAAGATACAATATTTTTCATTCAAATGCACATTTTTCCAACCTGATTTACTTATTAGATGGAACAAATCACATTTACCTAATTCCATAACATAGCCCCAACCTCTACACATAAAGGTCGTTGTCGGTACCTTTAAAAGATCATATACACCAACAATATGTATTCCACCGTTATATTTATTAAAATCTTTATTATTTTGTAATTTCAAATTTTCATCATTCAAATATTTAGCGATGATAAATTCTCTTGAACAACGTTTATAGTAAGTTTCATCATTTTCATCATAAATCATATTCAACCTTTTAAAAGCGTATATTTTCGCGCCATTCACATTGGATATCTTCTTAACTTCTGATGTACCACCATTCCCTATATTTGTATCGTTTTCAAATTTGAAATTATCGAAGAGTTGTACTGATATTTGTTTAAACTCATCGGGAAGCATTTCATTTGGATCACGTAACGGTAGTGACAACACACGCTGTTTAGTAGAACCATCGTGTAAATAGAACGTTGCATCCGGTTTAGTTGTATTATAGTGATTACTGCTGGTATTTGTTCCATATGGGTTATAGATTAGTGGTTTATCAATCGTATTTAGTGATGAATCTCTCGTAAGTGGTGTACTAGTACCATTAGTTGTAGAGTTATTCTTTAGAGTGAATGGATTTGTATTATTACGACTTAATAACTTCGCAGAGGTGGATGACCTTACTGGTGTTCTTGTTTTCAATTCTTCGCCAGGTGAAGTGTTTTTCTTCTTTAGTTTGGGTACTTTTACACTTGTAGAAGTGGTATTATCAAAGCTTCTTGAATTGATCAATTTACGACCGAACAATTTAATTGACTGAAACTTTGTGGTCTTAATTTCAGTATTACTGGACATTTGAAAGGAGGGAGAAAAGGAATATATTATAGTAGAATATTAGTATTGTCGCTGTTAAAGATAACCATGAAAATTTATTAATAATAATTTTCTTCGCTTCTTAACTTGAAGTAAATGTGTCTTTTAGAGTGTAATATGAAACGATAGACCAAATACATATACTGATTTCCCAAAAACACACTTTCTATATGTATGAGCCAAGAGGAAAATTTTTTTTTTTTTGGCAAAGAAAGGTCCACTGGATTGGATTAGCTTTCTTCTAACAGACTTACTCGCTCTTGGCACCACGGCATGTCGTGCTCGCATCGATTACGTCTTGCCAGAAATGAAAAAAAAAAAATTTCGGTTCGAGGATATTCACAATTTCTTAATATCCCGCGGCAGAAAAAAAGAGTGCAAAAGCGCGCCTCGAGGGCCAGCGGGAGTGGGTGGTGGTAAGAAGAGTCATTTTTGATAAGCAGCAAGTGGGAGGATAGTTAGTGATTAGGGAAGCTAAAAATATTTGTATGGGGGAGCGCGTCTGCGTGGGACGGAGATTTACATTAATGATATTCGGTTTCCCACGTCTGTAGGGTTCACTTCAGTGGAGGGCAGTGTCCCTTCTCTTGTATTATTTTGGAAGAGATCGTAAATTTTTCTCAGTTTCTGTGACTCCTGTTGAGATATACTTGGCCTTGTTTCTTGTACGGCTTCAAGTAGATCTTGCATTGATACTACCAATTCTGTCTTGGCATTACCCCGGGTTGTTGTTGCTATGTTTGAATTCTCCTGGCCATTCTTCTTATCTAATCTTTCTTTCACGTTCTCGATTATTTGTTCTCTCTTCGTCAGTTCATTGATAACGGAGACTTCTATATCGTTTGTCTCTTCTCCCCCTGTTGTCAACTGCACTCTCTCGGTAGCTAACTGTCGATGTACGGCTTTCAGGTGCGCACTGTAACATAATCCTTGTAAATCTGCTCCAGAGTATCCTTGCGTCATAGTTGCTATCTGTTTCAAATCTTCTACGGCTCCTGCAAATTGAAGCTTCCCTTTGAATAGCACGCAGTCCAGAATATCATATCTATCCATTTCATTCGGGATGTCACATATGATACTCTTATCCAGTCTACCAGGTCTCAAAAGTGCAGGGTCAATCAAGTCCGGTCTACTCGTTGCTGCCAGTACGTATACACCACTCAATCCCTCGGCACCATCCATTTCCGTCAACAATTGATTCACTACCCTATCGGTTACACCCGTGGAGTCATGGCCTCTCTTCGTTGCAATAGAATCAAATTCATCGAAAAATAGCACACACGGTTTAATGGACTCTGCCTTCTCGAATAACTCTCTCACATTCTGTTCACTAGCTCCTATATATTTGTTTAAAATTTCGGGACCCTTTATGGAAATGAAATTCAACCCACATTGTGATGCTACAGCATTTGCTAATAATGTCTTGCCACACCCCGGGTATCCATATAGTAAGATGCCAGATCTTAATCTCAAGGGACAATTTTGAAATACGGGTTGGTACTTTGTAGGCCACTCTAGCGTTTCTAATAGAACATTTTTGGCCATTACAAGTCCACCAATATCCTCCCATTTCACTTTCTTCTTAGCATTGTTTGAAAGCTTCACTCTTTGTAATGATGTAGGTGTAAAATTTCCTATTATTTCTAATATCTCCCGTTTATTTAGACGGTGATTTATTTGGTATGCATTCAGCAGTTTATAAGACAAGGTTTTAATATCACTAATTGAATACCCTTCAGTTTCCATTACTATATCATTGATCGTATCGTCATCGTCTGTAGGCACGTGGAATCTCTTCAAATACCAGTCAACTATCTTACGGCGTTCGGTTTTCGATGGTGCCTTCAGACTCCATATTTTATCAATAAAATGTCTATCATAGAATAGCTTACTAATTGAATTCCTATTACTACTACTAAAAATAATCCTATTATTGTCGATGACATGTCTGTCATTATTTGTCAGTACGCTGATCAGATAATTTGCTAATTTGAATGAGTTTGCCTTGTTTTTCTTAGATTTATCTTCACTAATTATTTCATTGAATAAAAATTCACTATTGTCTAAAATCAAACACATAGGTTTATACCAAATGAATACTGAGGCCCATTCATCTATTAGGCTTTTCATTTTCTCAAAATTATTAAATTCAGCAATCTCTTCACAATTCAAATATATGGTGTGATAATTGTATTCTGTGCGCAGAATACTGTTTATACGGCGTAATGTAGTGGTCTTGCCCTGTCCAGATGAACCTTCTATCAAAAGGCCTGTGGATGGTAATATGGGAAGAGTGATATATTTGATTATCTCCGCAATATTTTCGTTTATATCAACATATTCATGAGTTTCCTGTTCTTCAATATCAAATTTTGGTTTGATTTGTTCACTTTCTTTTATGTGACTGTATGTAATGTTTTTTGGATCAACTTGGGATAAATCAATAGCTGGGATATGTTTTCCATTAATTGCTAATAGTTCAATAGAAATATTGTGGTTTTGCAAATACATGTTATTGGTTAAAAGCATATTTCCTAATACTGAATTTGCAAAATCTTTATTATCATAATGGTGAATGAAAATATTTGCCTCTGTATGTATAATCGGCGGTTCTGTAAACTCAATTTTGAACTTTATGCCATTATTGATCTTATATTGACAGGTAGACGGTAAACTTAGCGAATTCCAAGCGAGTTTTGATAGACAGATATGGTTTGCTGGTAAATTTGGTAGGTCGATGGCATTGACCGCAATACGTTGACAAAATTTTGTAATATTTTTGGACTGCCTCTTTAGATCAAAATTGTTCACTAAAATCGAAATGTACGCAAAACTTGAAACTAGCTCTTTGAAATTTAATCCAACAGATACGCCTGGGAGTTCTTTATCCTTACTCCAGCACAGAGATCTCTTAACTTTAGTGACAATTTCTCGTTTCCTGATAGTTCGTTGTTTTCTTGATTTATTTTCTCTGGGCTCCACAATAATCAATGATCCAGCTCCTAGTAATCCTACTTTCAGTGATTCTGGAACCATCTTATCTATGGAAAATTTACAATTTAGATTGTCAATATAACAAACAATAAATCCTCGCTCATGGACCACTTTTGTTTGTTTTAATATGGAATCCTGTAAAAAACTAGCGTTCAATTCAGCAATCTCCCAATCGTCACTACTTACAGGTTTAACGTAGACCTCCCTGACAGTTACATCATCCAGATTTTCGCTTTCAAATTTCTTGATTTCTAATTCGATTGTAGAGTTATGTTGTAATTTATAAACCAATGCCAATGAAGGACTCATCTCCAATGACCCCGCATCAGCAGAATCAAAACCATCCCATGAAACATGCCATTTATCATCAATCTCGAAATTGAAAAACTGTATATTAATTCCACTCATAAATACCATGTCAGATAAATTGGAAGGCAGTCTGATGAAATTGCCCTTTATGTCATTGTTTAATCTTAGGGTTAACACGTGCTTGTTGTTCATTTATCCGTTGGATCTTAACTAATGAACTTCTTTAAGTGTCGAAGCTGAAGCCTTTTTTTATAAAGGCAGTCCGACTAATTTAAATGTCTTGAAATAGTAAGACATCAAGAAAGCATTTAAGAATAAGAGGTTGCATAGACTAATATGGCCATAAGGTTTATTTTATGCTTTAATAAGCAAGGTGTAGTTAGGTTAGTACGTTGGTATCAGCCACTACAAGATGGTAAAAACACAGCAGAGACTATAGCGCAGATATATAGACTGATTTCGAGCAGAGATCATAAGCATCAGAGTAACTTTGTTCAATTATCAGATGTTACAAAGCTTGTCTACAAGAGATATGCAGGGTTGTATTTTGTATTTGGAGTTGATTTGAATGATGACGAACCAATTTATCTTTCACACATTCATTTGTTTGTTGAGGTTTTGGATTCATTCTTCGGTAATGTATGTGAACTGGATATTGTTTTTAGTTTTTATAAAGCATACATGGTCATGGATGAAATGTTTCTTGGTGGTGAGATTCAGGAGATTTCTAAAGATGTTCTGCTGGAAAAGTTAAGTTCATTGGATAGGTTGGAATAGAAGAATGTGTTTTTTTCTCTTGAGAGAGCTATGAATTTGAGATGATAGATGTTGCATAGCTGTAGCCAATTGTGTGTATATATGGCTTAAAAATGATATTTGTTGTAAGCCCGTCAACTCAATGTGGCCACTTCTTCTGTTGATTTGAGATGTTTTGAGGTAGATCAGCTTTAAATTGGACAGAACTAGCAAAAAGCAATATTACGATTATTCATAAGTTTCAGCTATTTACGGTATTGATGGCTATATAATGCAAACTTAGGTCTGTCAATGGGTATAGTATGGATTACTCCCATTTTCTGCAACTGCTTTGCAAACCATCTAAGATATTCTCTTCAGAGAATGCAGAAGAACTATTTCAATATTTCAGGAACAGGCACATTTTTTGAAGTACTATATAGTCATTACAAGTTACGTAAGTTTATTTTTTTCTGAAGTTTTATACTCATCTAACATAGGTGTACTCATTGAGAAGCTATCTCTGTAAGAGGAAAATAAAACTCGTCTCTGATTATATAAAACAATGTAAATAAAGTAGTAGATATGGAATTATTCACGGCCCATACTAATAAGGCGATATTCTTTTCTATGTAATGCACATAAAGTAACGAAGGTAATGAAATAATCCAGAAAGCTTCGTTCTTATTTCATGATTTACATGATAATTAGATTGAAACCAATTCAATCAAGAATCGATTACGAATTAAGAATGCTGATGGAACTGTTTCATATATAACTTCCCACAACCTCGTCTGAGTGAAACTGATAGAATCTGGAGCACTAGATTTCTGCTCAAGGCTTGTTGAAGATTACAAGCAGTACCTCAAATATCCATGCGAGATATTCTCTATACTCGAGGCTTAGTACCATCTAGCTTTGCCTGGCACCTGCAGTAACCTCCTCCTCCTTAGCTGGGATTAGGATTTATTTGGACACGATCATTTATATGGGCTTTTTGGAAGAAATAATTTTTAGATATTTCAAAAATCTCTCGGTAGCCAAGTTGGTTTAAGGCGCAAGACTGTAATGTGAAATATCAAAGTAATCTTGAGATCGGGCGTTCGACTCGCCCCCGGGAGACGTTTTTTTATGCCTAGGACATTAGCATTGACAGAGCAGTAATGACAGAGCATGCACTTAGTGGATCCATTTTAATAAGCTATAGGGTTGATTTATCATTGGATATATAATTACATAACATTAGTGATTAGCATTAAGTGATTGCCTTTGAAAATTGTTGTGTTTTCAATTTAAATCCATTTCACAGTCATTATTTTGCATAGTAAGTTCTTCGTTAGTTTGGTCATAAACGCTGTAGTGATTAGTAACGTCGTTTGCTTCATAGTAGCCCTTCATCATGTAATCTTCGACTTCGGAATATGGCTCGTCAGAATAAATAGCATTATCACTAACTTTGTTGTTATTATTGTTAATTATAGGTCTGTTATAGAGCGATGGGCTAGGGGAAGGTGTCATAAGCATGGAAGTTTGATGTCGTGGTCTATTTTCTATTTGCGTATTATGATTTTCATTGTTATTACTATTGGGTATTATATTATATGATGATATTTGATGTGACGCTGTGGTGTGGTTATTACCATAGGGAGTCAGTTTAACCCTCTTGATATTAGGTTCAGGGAATGGAGATTCAATTTCAAAATGATCTCTTTTTATTCCTAGTTGATTGTAATATGATAACATTACGTAGAGGAAATCTCGGTATTGTTAATGTAAAGGAACGGACGGTATATTCGTAAATTGTTTCGGGCAACAATACTAAACTCTTAGATATTTTCTGTTGATCAAGTAAATCCTTCTATGTAATTATGCAACTTAAATAATAAAGGTTTTGAAAATATGAAAATTTAAGCATGGAAAATTTTTCTTTTTTCTACTCTATGGAAAATATCACGAAAAAACAATATTCCTTCACGCGTTAAGGTACAAATGAGTAAACAGAATGCAAGGAAGCATAGTGCTTATTGTATGTATTTTTACCACTAGGTAAAGATGGATGTGTCAGTATCCTTCGATATGTATATAGTTGGTCTTGCAAGCAATACAGTAACTTGGTAAAAGCAGAGGGTTGTGTGTAGTTTTGTTAAAATGGATAGCTTCAGTAAACATTTGAAGAGACTATTCCTAGGTAAAATGTACTTTGAACAATGTGACTAATAGGTGTGTTGAAGGTGTGATGGCCGTGATAGAAATTGATAATATGTGGTACATAATATTTTCATGTTTTGCTCTAAAGTAATGGCAAACCTTTATATGATCTGTGTAACAAAACATAAAAAATAAAAATCTTGAAACAATACAGTTGGAAACTGGAAGATGACTATTTCATGAAGACGAACGGAAATGGAAGTGAAAGGGCAACAAACCGTAACATTTTCTTTGTATTTTACATAAATAACAATACTGTACCGATAAGACAAATCATCTTGTAGAATGCGTAACCTTCAATGTTATATCACAACAACTGACAAAAAGCTAAATCCTAGCTTTCACTATCGATAGAGTCGTCTAACATATCATTCGATGAGAGTTATATAATATTCAAGGGAAGTCAATTCTCTTCAACGTAAAACAGTATGTGAATAGACACCAAATATTACTAAATATACATTTGGTTATTATCTTGCCCGCAAATCATCCCACTGATACGTAATTACCTTCTATTATCAAACTATGTCTGACACTGATGGCTCATCCACTGACCATATCAATGCTGCAGAACAAACTACCCTTACGTAAAGCATCGGACCCTTACAATGCCACATGTGGCCAAGTTGCTTCCATGGTTACAGTCGCTTGTGGCAAACTCAACGCCCGGTGGATAATATCGCCCGATATCGCACAGGGCCTAGGCAGTCTATTGCCTGATCGAAGAGAGTTGCTGCTTATTACCCGGTACTTGACTTTTTTTTTGTCCCACCCATCACGTGCCTCCTGAAAATTTCTAGTTGTAGTAAATCTAACAGCTGGAAACGGAAATCTGTAAATACAGCGGAAGGAAACCTGTTAGGGAGCTTGCCCCGTTCGAATGCGGTGCTTCACCTCTGTGGATAGTTTCCAAACAAACCTTCGAGCTCGAGATGATGTCGTCAGAAGAACCCGTACAGGGGCCCATTGCTTTCTTGCCGCATTGGGATAATTGTCCCTCGACCATTCTTTAACACTGAAAGATCGACATAATACTACTACAGTTCTCGAATAGTTGCTAGCTGCTGTATACATGTCATGACCTAGATGGGGGGATGGCTAAAAGCAAAAAATTTCTTTCTTCATATAAAGAACTCATCTTACAAACAATCTTATTATATATCAATATTTCCTTCATTAAAGTGCTTAAAGACTTTGTGGAAAATAGCACGCTGTAAACCATGAAGCTCTCATCCTCGATTAATAATCTACTAAGATTTATCGTATTGCTGTTTTTCGCAGGTAATACGTTACTGTTAATTTTTATAGTCATGTCAGGTTCCATCAACCATTCTCCTATAACAAGCTTCTACTGGGTAGAAGGTGATACTTCTGGTATTGCAAATGCTCCCAATGTCACTAGATGGACGTACTGGGGTGCGTGCTCCCGTGACGACGGCAGCACCCATTGCAACGAGTTCCTAGGACCTGCTTATCCTATTTCACCAAAGGATAACTTCAATACCGAAGAAAATGTACCACACTCGTTCATTTCAAAAAGAGACTCTTTCTTTTACTTGAGTAGGTTC
Source organism: Kazachstania africana CBS 2517 (assembly GCF_000304475.1). Classification (NCBI taxonomy): domain Eukaryota; kingdom Fungi; phylum Ascomycota; class Saccharomycetes; order Saccharomycetales; family Saccharomycetaceae; genus Kazachstania; species Kazachstania africana. The sequence goes on from NC_018944.1 coordinate 84,407, forward strand.
TCTTTCGTTTTTTTTGGTTTGGCTCTATCATTTGTTGGGATGGCATTCTTATTTTACATGCTTACAATCTTTTCAAGTCAATTGGTGAAATCTGTATTCATTATGATGGTATTCGGTTGTCTTTTCGACGTATGCGCTACTGTCTTACAAACAGCTGTGTCTGTAATGGCAAGAAACGCTTTTCATGACGCCAATCGTAGCGCAAAACTAGGTGCTTCATTATTTGGTATTATGTGGGCAAGTGTATTTGTATCATTAGTTAAATTCTTCATACTTTGTTTCTGGATATCAAGAAAGGACTGGAAAGAGCCCTTTGATTATAGTTCCAATCCAACGTCAAAACAGAATAATTTCACTTTCAGGAAATTCTTCTCAGGAAATGAACCTGACACAAGGGCAGTCCCTGACCCAGTGATAAATAATGAGACCTTCCCTGCAGAACAAGATCAGGCTCAGCCACAGCCCACCCAACCACAAGAAAATACCCACAAGGGCATCAACTTCTTCACTATAAGGAGAGGACAAAAGACTGCCGATGATGTATCTGTATAAGCAAGATGGTGTGTCTGTGCATTCTGTTTGAATCGGTCCTTTGTTTTATTTCTATCTTCTAGTTGCCCTCTCCATTTCACTCCTTCCATCCCTCTTTTTATATTCCCTGACTACAAAACTTTTCTATATTTTCTTAATCTATACCATATTTAATATCGTTAATACCGTATGTACATATACCCTTCTCTACTATCCGTCATAAAGACCAACTTCTAGTTCTCATCCCTACTTTTGACTTAATAATATCAAGATTCACATTAGTATATATCAACCTCGAATTCGTCTATTCGAACTCTCTTGATGCTGAAACTCGAATGGTTTTTCCATATTCGGAGTACTGTTTTCCGAACAATATCAGTCAGATATATCAGACAGAATAGAAGAAAAAAACTTCAATTCAGGAAGATCCTCCAGAGTGTTTATCACATTTCCATATAATCCATTCACACATATATCCAAAAAAAAGCAATACAACCAGGGGAATATTACTCACAAGCAAACGTACTTACTTCTTCATTATATCTTGAAAAGAAAGTCATTACAACTAGTGTTTGGAAACAATTATATTTTATTGGAAAGATCATAGTCAACTTGAAATTGTTCCAATAACTATTTAAAAAGGCATGGATTACTATAGAAGATCTTCCGTATCGACCGTTCCGGATGCAGAACCCATAAAGGTCGGATTCATAGGCTTATCCTATAATAAAGGTTGGGCAGTAAAGACGCATTATCCCGCGATCTTACAGCTATCGTCTCAATTCGAAATAACTGCATTATACAGTCCACAAATTGAAAATGCTATCAGTACCATACAGAAGTTGAAGTTAACAAGCGCTACTGCCTTCCCAACCATCGAATCATTTGCATCTTCCTCTAATGTCGATATGATCGTCATTGCAATCCAATCTTCTAATAATTACTCCACTATAATGCCTCTAATAGAGTATTCACATAAGAATCCAAATTTAAAGTATCTTTTTCTTGAATGGCCCATGGCAGCAACGTTGGATCAAGCGGAAGAAATTTACAAAGTTGCATCATTGAGAGGACTGCAAACAATCATTTCATTACAAGGTCGTAAATCACCTTATGTACGAAGAGCTAAAGAGCTAATTAGCCAAGGGTATCTAGGTGACATAAATTCAATTGAAATAATGGGCAATGCCGGCTGGTATGGGTATGAAAGAATGGTTAAATCTCCGAGTTACATATTCGAAATGGGTAATGGCTCTGACATGATAAGCACAACATTCGGTCATACTATCGATATCCTACAATATATGACAGGTTCTTACTTCCATAGAATCAATAGCATGATTTTTAACAATATACCGTTACAAGAGTTGGTTGATGAACATGGAAATAGTTTGAACGAAAAAGTAAAGAAGGCAGTCCCTGACCATTTATTATTTCAAGGAACACTTATAAATGGTAATGTGCCGGTTTCATGTAGTATAAAGGGCGGTAGGCCTGTTAAGAAGTTTACGAAAAACTTAGTGATTGATATACATGGAACTAAAGGTGATATCAAGTTGGAGGGAGATGCAGGCTTTGCGGAAATTTCTAATCTAGTTCTTTACTATAGTGGTACAAGTTCAAACGATATATCACTTAATAATGATTCATCAGCGACTACAGGCTATGACGCAGGTAAGGAGATTACTGAAGTCTACCATCTGAGAAATTATAATGCAGTTTTAGGAAACATTTTCCGGCTCTATCAATCAATTGCAGATTTCCACTATAACACAAAGCATCTTTCAAATTCACCTTCAAAATTCATAATGCAAGGATTCGAGTTTGAAGGGTTCCCTACATTTATGGATGGACTTATTCTAGAAAGGCTAATTCATACAGTCTATCAAAGTCATTTTTCAAGTTCTGTTATAAACGTCAGTCAAATGTCACAATATTGACAGATATATTTATATACCATTAGATACATACATATTCCTTATATATAATTAGTCCTAACTTCATTTATCATTCGAATGATATCCAAAGGTTTGAATTTTTTACCAATATCCTGACATATGAGATCCTGTTCGATCTGTGAGTAATCAATGAAAGTCTCACACAAATCTCCATCAATAACGTGCTTGACAGGGGCATAATAACTTCTGTATATGAAACGATCCCTTCCTACCGTTGAGTATGACCCTTCAATGACCTCATTTGCCTTGTCTCTGCTGACGAGCGCTCTTTCCTCAGTTACACTGGCATAATCGTCCTCATCGTCCCTAGACTTCTTATCGGATCTGAAATCGAGCATAGCCATTTCCAAGTTGTCTATCGACGTTTCTAAACTTTTGAGGGTCTTGATTTGATTTTTGGAAAGAATTGGAATAAAAATACCAATTGTGCCCTGTAAACCCGAGTAAAGAACTGTAACTCTGTCCGATCTTTGTAATGACTCTATAACATGAAAGGACATAGGGATATCATTCACGTAAAAGTGATTTTTCAATTTTAGTTTGAAAGGGCATTCCATGATATTTTTAGGTAAATCTCTGAAGCTGTTTATCTCCGTATTTACTGGGTCTGTATCTTCGGGCAGTCTTAACGTCCAGATATTCCCATATTTATCGCCGCCAATAACTGTCAGCTCATCTAGAAATGCCAGTGCAGTAACTGATCTTTTAATAGTATCATCTGCGAGAGGAATAAACTCATTCGACTGTTTATCAAATTCATATACAGTAACTGATTCATAATTATCACCAACTGCAATTCTTAAATTCTCCCAGTTCGCTAAGGTACTAACTCTCCTTATCGAGGGTATTAATTTTGTGATAGACTTCTTCAGAAGCTGTTTTTTCCCTAACGAGTAAAGAACTAGACTTCCAAAGAGTGGCACCAATAGCATATTGTTGAATGGAATTATAGTCGAGACCTTCTCGCCAATAAGGGTCTCATGCATTTTCAACAATTTATAATTTTCTTTCTTCAATGATAGTTCAAAGGTTAGTAAAGTTCCCTTATCAGTGGATAAAATCAAATGGACTGTTTTATCGGAGAAGTTCAGCGTCGTTGCTGAAGAGACATTAACATTGGGTAGTGTTTGGTATACGCTATTCGACTGACCTTCATTGTTGAGGAATTCTTTAAATTGTGCCCGCATGATGGACACTCTGCACTGTTTTTCGCTTGTATCTTTGAAATTTTCGAGAAATATAGTGTAACCATTAAAAGATAGAGTTGTTTTGTTTATGAAATTTGACATTGTGAATTTTTGGTTCAATTCCTCTTCCTCTTCGTCATCGCCAGTACTTCCATTTTCGTCATCCTCTTGAACCTCGTCACTCCTCAAAATTTTGCTTTCGTCAATTCTGAACCAATTATTCTTGAAAATAAAAGTCTTGAACCTACCAATGATAAGTTTACCAGAGTTTGAGAGAGCACAGCATCCATTATATTTGATATCTGTTGTAGTAAATTCTGAAATCCTTTTCAAGTTTTTATAATCACCACTAAAAGAAACAGGCCTGATATATTCCAGGTTATCATAGTTATAATGTACCCAGGTATTTTCTGAATGTATAACCACACAAGACGTTGACTCTTTTTCTGGATCATTGATACCTGATTCCTCGTTGTCTTCTTCAGTTTCTTCTTCAGCATTCTGTCTTAAATATGCTCTTGGCAGAATAGATAAGTTTACTGGCTTATTGCCAAGATATTTGGTGCGTACATCTGAAATAAGGTCGTTATTCCCACCGAAAAATTTAGAACGAATATAAACACCATTATCTAAACCTAAATGAATAGTATCTTCAATGTAGGTGATACTACTAACGTTACCAAGTAATTTTTGAAAAGAGGTGATTTCCAAAAATTCATCCTCACTCTTTTCATGATCTAATGACACGATATGAATTAATGCATCATCTGTGGCGACAATTAGATTTTTGCTGAATTTATTTACGTCCAATCTTAACGAAAGAGTGAGGACGCGAGTTGATAGTTGTAATTTTTTTGTTGATTCAACAAGAGTGCTATCTTCACCTGGCATTTCGAAATAGATCACTTGATTATTGGAAAGTGCGACTACCAATTGTTTATGAGTGGATGATGCAGCTATGATGTGTATACCAGCGGGAGGAAACCACGACGAAACTTGCTTGAAATCAGAAGTAGAAACTTGGACAAGTTGGTTATGGCAGACTTGAATGATATAGATATTGTTTAATATTGTTACATGAATTGTCTTATCATTTTTCAAGATAAAAGGGACTGAATCTGGAAATTTCATATCTTCAATAGAATCATTTTCCACTTTGAGGAGCATTGTTGAATTTTGGAAAGATAGGACCAGAAGTTCATGAAATGCGGAAGAGTTTAATTTTAAAGTCCAAAGATTTTGTGGATTAAGTGGTAAATCTGACGATGTAAAATCTTCGAAATCTATTGAATTGGAAAAATGTCTAATACTGTCGTCATTTGCATATTTTTGAGTCAAAACAAGAGGAGTGGATTGGTTTAAATTTATTGTATTTGGTAAAAGTGGATTTAAATTTTTTTGAGTGTCAGAAATTGCTAGGTTTTCCAATGATTGCAAATTTGGGCTGAATGACTCGTTTATCTCTTGAATATCAGATCCCAGGCTTTCAAATTGTAGTAAATAGTTATCATGAAGTTCACAGTTGGCAAAAAGATACCCATTTTTGAAAATATGTAGTTGTTCACTCCTGGGGATGGTATCGAAATAGGTAAATGATACTGTTGGTCTATTTCTATCATTTTCATCGGGATCAACTTTTAGTTTGAAAAGATCACCTACATTAGTCTGTAAAAGGATGAAGAAGCCATCTTTTACAGTTTGAAGGCAGCCTGATATGATGGTGACGGGATGGTCATTACTATCATTATGAGTTGAGTTTTCTCTTTTTGGAATGCTAATCTTGATGTTATAATAGCCATTCAGGTCTTTAATAAGGATATAACTATTGAAACCGACAATGACGAATGAATTTATTGATTGCTCATCATTACCGAGGATATTTGTAGATATGCCATATTTGGCTAAATCAGGTAAATCCATGAGGAAATTTGCAGATGGATGTAAAGTATAATCTGATTTTTTCACGATATGATTTAGGCTTAAATCTAACATATAGAATATAAGATGTGAATTTTTATGGGAATCAATTTCTAAAGATGCAAAGATTGGATTATCTATAAAATTTGAAGCACATGCCACCAGAGATAACGTTATATAATTTGATCTAATAATTTCTAATGGTGATGAAATTGTCAATTTGGAATCGACTTCATTATAGTTTAAAAGATATGCAAATTTGAATTTTTCAATGGCTGAAATCATTAGACATCTAGATCTTGGGTCTATTTGGCAGTATTCTATAGCCGCGAGTCTCCTTATCCCGGATCTGGTTATAGGTTCATTGTATAGTGTCGTAAGTTTGTATGAATGGTGTGATTTTGTTATATGTAAAATTGTTAAATTACCAGCATCTGAAGTTATGGCGATAAAATTAAATTTCGAATTTATTGGCCTAAAAGATTGCATAGTTTTCAAAGTGGCAAAGATAGGCCATTGATAAATCTTGGAGAAGGAACCAGTGGATATATCGTATAGTTCTACGTGCGTCTCCGTAGCTAGTAACAACTGTAGAGGTCTTGGTTGTTTAACTTGAGTTTCTACCAGGTCCACAAAATGTCCCGTACACGAGAGCGTATAGTTGGATTGTCTCTGTAGGGTGAGATGGTATAGATGGATATCAGATTCCTGTACGAGCATGTGTGATTGCAGCGGTTGATAACGGTGGCACGTTACTGCTACTCTTGATAAATAGTAGCTTTCTTCCTTCTTAAACCTCGATGGATTATTGCCTTGGAAAATCTAATGAGACCCATACATTCTAGGGCTAGCATTGCAGACAGGGTTTATTTTCATTTTTATTTAGGTCATTTACTTTAGTGGCCCGGTTTCCGACCCCTCCAGGTTAGGGCAAGTTTCTTTCATTTCCGACCCGATCACCAACCGGGTAACAATTACCCCACAATTTTTTTACTTTTTCGCGCCCGCCAAAAAAAAAAAAAAAAATTAATCATATCATTTTTTTTCCCAAAGGACAACAGGACACTTTTCAGAAGAAAAAAACAGTCAGATTTAGAAGGACAAAGAACAAAAAAAGTCAACAGAGGAAAGGAAAAATTAATAATTCTTTGAACCCCGCTATTTGTAATCTTTTGCACGAAAAAATTGGTTGCATTAAAAGTATAAATTGTTATAAATTCAATTAGATTTATAGTAACAACTACTTTTATTCAGAATTTATTCTCTCCTTATCTATCTATTTGGTTTTATCAAGAACATACAACTCTTTTCACAATGGAAATTTATCTCAGATTTAATGATGATTTCGAAAATGATTACGCTTTCCAAATCTCAAATGAAGATACTATAAACTCAAAGATTAAGAAAATCTTTTCGACTACACCAAATAAGTCTGGTATGAAAAACCTTTCAGATATAATGGTTTTAAGACCTTCCATTTTCCACGAATGGCAACCTTACGAATACTACAAATCCTGTCATCCAGGGTATCTCACTGAAGGTGGTTGTCTGCTTTATAGTTATGATGCTGCTGAACCACAATATTTGGAAAAATTGGATGAAGAAAAACCTTTATTTGATCAATTGTGGCCAGGTCAATTGATCATTCCAAAGTGGAAATATTCTGGTAAATACGTCAAAATCTTCGCTGTTATTATGTTGGCTTGGTTGTATACCGATTTACCAGACGTTATTTCCCCAACTCCAGGTATTTGTCTAACTAACAACATTTCAAGATTAGTTATCCCATTATTAGACAATTATCTTGACCAACCTGAATTGGCTGATAAATTGAGAGAAGAAATCGCACCAAATTTCTCATCTGTACTTGCTCAATGGGCTTTCTTCTTTTTACATATTTTGAAAATTACAATGTTAACTTTCTTATTTAAGATCGGTGTCGCTAATCCATTAACTTTTAACGCCTTAAAAATTTACAAATTAAGAAATTTCGAAATCTCTCACAGAAACGCTGGAATCAAGGACGTATTGAAGTCAATTGGTTGGATCGGTTCAAGAAAGGCAAGTTACGATCAATACCAAGCTAGTTTCTACAATTATACAATTAAGAAACACGGAGGCATCGTTCAAGCCTACAGAGCAGGTGTTATCAAATCTGCTGCCGCACCAGGTATGCCATTACACGCTGGCGAAGGTTTCCAAACTCCATTAAATGAAAGATTCACTGGAAAAACTTTTGAAACTATTGAAAGTGAAAATCCAAAATTCATCTTAAGTGAAGAATATTATGTTGAAGTGGAAAACAATTTGAAATCAATCTTAGAAAAATGTAACAATGATATTGGTTTAATGAATGAAGAAATCAAAAGATTCAGAAGATTCGGTATCTTTGAACCAAATGAAAAAATGCAGCATTTAGTTAAATTAAGAAAAGAGGTATACACCCAAGAAAAGGAACTCGAAGAAAAAGAGAAAGAGTCCAAAGAAGCAAAGAAACAAAAATAAGAACACTATCAACCAAACTTTTTTTTATCACCTACCTATTATAAAATACAGTTTTTATATACTCTTTTTTTTCCTTTTATGTCTATGTAATCGTAATAATCTAAAAATCTTTAATGAATATATATTATCTAAATTTAAATGAATATATTACTTCCCCACTAAGAAGTTGTCAGTGTATTGTTTCTTCTTGGTTTCAGATACTCCCACAACATCATATCTGTATTCGACGTCTTCAGAGCGTGCTCGTTATCATAGTAATAGCTGGGAATTGTGTCGGGGGTCTTGACCAAACTACTTCGAATCATCTCATCATCAAAATGTGAGGTATCGTACATGAAAGACTCATCAGTCTCTTCATAATCATCCTCGAAATTTCCATGATATTTTTCATTTGCCAATGTGTTAACCTCCATATAGAATTTCTTAAATTTATATTTCTCAGTCAAATAATCAATGTTATAACTTATTGTTATACACACATACTCTTTCAAACTACTGAATTTAAACTCATGTAGTAATTTATAATATATTATGAAACAACAAAATATGGCGAAGAAAAATTTCACAATGAATAGAAACCAAATAAAAAATGAAACGGTCATGCATGCCAATATGATTGCCTCCTCAGAATTATTTTCTGCAATGGTTTTGAACCTCTTTATTATGCCATGAATCGAATCCAGGCCATTTAAACTACTAGTACCATTTGCTTGTGAACTCCAATTGCTGTCTGCCAATAAAATTGACCATAACGTCAGACCATTGATGACTTGTCTTGGTGAATCAGCAAATAACAATCTAAATGAGCTTTTTAATTCGAAATAAATGAAAAAAGCCAACCTTTGGAACACACCACTCGGTGTTATCTTGTCAAAGATGCAGTAAATTGAATAGTTAGTCAAACAATATATTGTCTTAGAACATGTATTAATGTAAGCAAACGAAATATTTTGTGTCTTCAAGATTTTAATCCCATTGATCAATTCCCAAATCAGCAAAACTATAGAGAAAAGAATGCACCCACTGAACAACCATCTTGTTATCTTAAAGGAAAGAAATGGTTTGACATAGTTATTGGACCAGGTGTTGAATGCTATCAATTTAATGCATGTGTACACATCGGAAAGAAACAACGTAAGTTGTAAAAACCATTGGCACCAAATAATAACAATGTATTTAATCACAGTTTTCCTCTTGGCACTTCGATATAGTGAAAGATCTAACTCGTCAAATTTCTTCCCATTTATTGGATACTTCCATTCGTTGTTAAATAGCAAATATCCCCACATGTCAGAACCAGACTAGCAACCGTCGGTCTGAGATATATGGATCTTGGTTTACGAAGTAGCATACCATTTTATAGAAAACCGTCAATTAGATCATTTGCGTTGTTTTGGAGTGCTCAGATTGCGGTTTTCAATGTGACTGCCTTGGAGTCCTAATCTGAAACAATTATGCAACATCAGTAAAAGAGATGTTTACTTCTGCTAATGAAAAACAAAGACAACATATAAGCAATATCGCACCATAATCATGGCGAAATAGCCTCTTTAGCATTACTTTCGAGACTCGCAATAGCCTCGGTTCGTACCTACTACTTCTTGGAATGCACTACCCATCAGAGAGTGTGTCGCTCCTGCAGCGTCCCAGTTCTCATTAAACCTGTAATTACCAAAACGTGATACAGCACATACCATTCATCCACTTGTGGCAAAGCAATCCGAGCTTTAGAGGGCATCTTGTAGTATGGTTTTTTTGAGATATGATGCTCTTTGCTACAAACAGCCAGATATAGCTCATCGCAATATCTGAAAAATTAGAATTCTAAACTAGTAAACTTATCATATTAAAAGCAGAAAGTGAAAGAAGGCATAAATCATCGATGGTGGACGCTTTCGTGGTTAAAAATAAGAACTTAAGAACAGAAGATGCACTGGCAACTTTAGATCCCAGTTTTATAAAAGAAAACCCGGATTTTGTTAGCTCATACAAGGATATTAATTGGGAGGACATCAATACTTTGAATACAGTTCTACGCAACATAGAGCAGTTACTTCAAAGGTATCCTACACCCAATCACAACATTAAGACATGCGTTGAGATAATTTTCACACAGATTCTTGCACGATATCCACTGTTGTTTGGATATTGGAAAAAGTTTGTTGCTATAGAATACCAGTTTCATGATCTCAAAGTCTCTTTGAAGACTCTGGAGACCGCAACGACCAAGTTTCCGAATTCCTTAGAACTCTGGTGCGATTATCTGCGAGTATTGATAGTGAATTATCCACAAGAGGATAAATTAATTCAAGCGAAGATACAACAAGCTAAAAGAATATTGGGGAATCAGTTTTATTCTCATCCCTTCTGGGATCTAGTTATTGGCTATTATTCTAATCTTAAAAGAACTGAAGAATTGATTGAAACTTACTGGGAAATTGTCAAGATCCCATTACACCAATATGCAAAATTTGTAGAACCATTTAAGAAACTTTTGATTTCTAATGGTATGCAAGCCGATATTAAAAAGTTAGAGAAAGATGTCAGGTTGAACCAAACTCAAGTGACGGAAATTTGGAAGTTTGAGAGTAAGATAAAACAAAACTTCTTCAATTTGACTCCATTAAATGAAAATGAAGTCCGGAATTGGCAATTCTACCTAGACTTTCTGATACTAAACAATAAACCAAATACAATAATAACGTCTGTCTTTGAAAGATGCCTTATACCATGTTGTTTCGTCGAAGAATACTGGATAAGATATGTCGAGTGGCTTTCTAAAAATGAATATGGCATAAGCGATATTATCGAAGTATATCAAAGGGCCCATAAGTTGTTACCTACCCAGTATAAAAATTTTAGAACACATTTCGTAAGCTTCTTAAAAAAGAGGTTCAAAAACGATAAAAATAGAGAATATATTCATGATGTACTAAATGAATTACTTGTGGCGCTATTGTCGACATGGCAAACAAATTCGGAACAGTTGATGTTAATGCAGGAGTATCTAACTTTACTGAAAAGGTATGAATATCCTAGTAGTATTGATATGTCAGCAAAGGAGATTTTGAGTAAACAATCGACTTTTGCAAATTTTTTGGAAGGTATTATTTCAAATTACTTGAATCAAAAGAATTCCAGTCAGCAACATATGGACAGCACTTCTGAATTGCAAGCAATTTTAAATGATATGAATTTACCTGTTGTCTGTGTTGAATTAATAAAAATGACATGGTTGGTGTTGAAAAATAATATTCAAACAAGAAAATACTTCAATCATTATAGTAAAATTTCCGTCTTGAGAAACTCTACCGTATACTCACTTACTTACTATAAGTTCGAGAAATCAACCAAAAATTTTTTAAAACTGAACAAATTCATAAACGAACTTGGAAATAGTATATTTTTACCTACATCTGTGATAAATGACATAGTTCAAGATTATCGAACCTTCTTTCTAACTAATTTCAATATTACGGAGTATAGAAATTTAGATTATGAGTTGATAGACCCTGTCTTGTTGTCACATTTCAAAGTTAACAATCCACAATGGATTCCACACTCTTATGCAAGTATCGATAGTAACGACTGGTACAAGACTGATGAATTCAAAGAGAATGGACATCCCGGTATTGTCTCGAACAGGCCACAAATTACTAATAGAATATTTGACAGGGATAATAAGCTATTATTCAGGGATAATAAGGCTCTGAGTGCACCAACCTTTAGAAACTTAGAAAAGATAAATCAATCCAGTAAATTTAAGGATTTCTATACAGATGACTACTTGAATGCAAAATAATATATATTTAAAGTCGATCTACATGTGATATAACGCTTTTAATAAATTCATCATCGAACTTTTTTTCCAATAAATTGGCAAGTTGTTTGTTATCATTATTAATGTCTACGAATGGACTAGATTTTACTCTTAAATAAATCTTCTTGACTTTTTGGAAAATGTCGTCAATCTCATCATCATTACTATCGCCGCCTTCCTTATCGTTGAACCCAATTATTATTTTCAAGCCGGTTGCCTTAATCAGCATACCATATACAGCCACATGTTCTAGTTTGAAAAGTAGTTTGATCATCTTGTTCTTATCATTTGCAGAGGCCTCAAACAATGGACTTTCAAAATAATCCAGTGAGATGTTAGAAAAAGTATTATATTTCAGTACTTCATTGACCTCAACTGATCCTTGATTTGGAATGTATATTAGCACAGGTTCATTAGACTCGTTTATTATTGAAACAAAGCTGGGCCCCATCTGTAGTGTCCCCCTTTAATGTTGATAGTGTAATAGTATTATGTTTCTATCGGTAGCTTGAGTTAAAATTTAATTTCAAGAATATATCGCCTCATTCCGACTCCTGCGCAGGTCACATTTCAAACGTCTTTCACCTCATAAAAGTGTATTCCAAACATGCGTAGGCTGGTCTTCAAGGTGATCCTGGCATGCCAAACTTTACAGCGTCATAATAGTTTGTTATCAGTTTATTTTAGAGGTTATGTAGATACATATATATAGAGTTGATCTGTTTAAGCAGATTCTGAAATGCTTGCTGCAGCAGTTCTACCGAAGACGACACATTCTAGTAAACTTGAACCACCTAATCTGTTAGCACCGTGAACACCACCAGAAACTTCACCAGCAGCGTATAAGCCTTTAGCAAGAATTGAACCATCCTTGTTGACAACTTCTGCCTTGCTGTTGATCTTAGCACCACCCATGGTGAAGTGGACGACTGGTGTAACTTCACCAATAAATACACTAGTGTGGGCATTAATATTTTCACCGAAGTTCTTGGTGACTAATGCACGACCGTATTGATCAGCGGAGTTGGTTTGGTATTGTGTCAATTCTTGAGCCAATTCTTCGGCAGTGATTGGTAATTTGAAATTGTCAACAACTTCTTTCAAAGTTACCTTCTTAACTAATTTCTTGAACATATAGAAATCTAAATTGTTCTTTAAGACATCGTAAATACCTTCACCCATGACTAATAGGGATCTATTTTCTTCCTTTGGGCCCTGAGTTTGGATGGCATCAGTGACAACATCTCTGGTCGATAATTCATTAACGAATCTCTTACCAGTAGATGGGTTCAATAAGATACCACCAAGACCTCTTAAAGCTTCAGCAGCTAAGAATTTCCAAGCACAGGTACGGTCAGCTGGGTCGATGAAACCGGTTGGATGGACTTGAATTTGATCCATATCGATCATATCAGCACCTAATTTTTCTAAGATTCTCTGGCCATCACCAGTAGTTTGAGCACCGTTAGTGGTTGGTAATTTGACTAGATCTGGAGCATACTTGGAAAGCATTTCTTTGGAGAAGCTGAAACCACCTGAGCAGAAGACGACCTTATTAGAATCAAGAGTCTTATTTTCACCATCTTTATTCTCGTATTCTATACCAGTGACCTCATTTTGTGCGTTAACTTTAACATCAACGACTTTGCTGTCCAAGAAGATCTTCACTAAATCAGGATTTGATTCAGCCAAATCCTTCAATCTCTTAGAAAGAACGGAGACTATTTCAAATCCAGGTGGCAACTTGCCTGAAGATCTGTGAGTTCTTGGAACGGAGTGACCGCCTAGTTGAGCCAATAAGTCCAATTTGATATTGAATGGTTCACTTTGTAGCCATTCAATTGCATGTTTGGAATCCTTGGATAATTTGTCCATTAATTCTTCGACACCTTTACCCTTAGCAGACTTGACAGTATCATTGAAAAATAATTCTGGAGAATCATTTTCGATGTTGAGAGACAATTGAGTCTTTGTGTGGGCACCGTTGATACCTGAGGAGGCCTTAATGGAGTTACCACCAATGGAGGAGGCCTTATCGACTAAGATAATTGGAATATTTTTTGAGACTAATTCGTTGGCGGTGGTGAGACCAGCTAAACCTGAACCTATGATAACGACTGCAGACATGATTGACGGGGTTTACTATTGTAAAACTTACTCTAATCAAATAAAAATTGTAGAATAATCGAAAGCTTTAATATTTACAATATGATTACTAAAGCTATTATATATCTAGAAAATTGCGTAAGTTTCCTCTCGTTCCCGTTGCCGTGGTGAAGTGTGAAAAATTCCATCGAGATAAAAAGAAAGTGTGAGATGGCTGAAAAGATGAAAATTTGGAATCCAAAATGATGCTAAAATTATAAAGGTATGGGTATCTAATCATCATGTATTTTGATGAAACGCCCAAATTATGTAGAGTATATATAAGTGTGCAATTTGCAATTTACCTTAACTTTGTAAAAGCATCGAGAAATTGGATGGTTCGTATTGCCAAAAGAGTCAAACATATCAGTCGATTCAAGAAGAGAAACCCTATGGAGTTTCTGTTCTTAACCACTTTCGTCCTTCGGTAATAAGGTAGTAATCATGTGAAGTTAAAGATACTAACAAAATGGTTATGTTTTTGATTAGAATATAAGTAATTACTATTGACCCTCAAATGTACTGGTTTGAAATTCATACGAACTCGAGTTTTATAAACCCATTTGAAAAGGAGATAAAGAATATTATTGAATTAAAAGTAAAATATCTCCTCGTAAGATATAAGACTAAAATTATACCGACAATGCCACGATATTGAAAATGATGAAGTTGTAATTTATGCTAATAAATTCAAGTAAATTTTAAAACAAACTTAGTATTTGTAAGTTTTAATTTCTTGAATTGCATTACCATGAATGTCAATTTCGGTAGATTCACTACGGTAAATCTGAGTTGGACCATTTTGATCGAAAGGATGTTCTTTAGCGTATTGGAAAGTTTCTAGGATAGCCAACTTAACTTTTTCTAAAGTTTCCTCGGAGACTTGGTAGTGGAAAGAGACTCTACCACCCATTAACTTGACGTTATATTTAAGACCTTTCTTGACAAGGACATCTGGGTCCATCATAGCTTTTCTTAAATCGATGAAGACGAAATTGGTGTCAGCTGGAGATTCCAATGGGATACCATTTGCTTTACAGAAAGCAGCTAAATTAGCAGCTAGACGGTGAGAGTAAGCCAATCTTGCCTTCCAGTCAGTGTTGATGTTGTAAAGAGCCATCTTCGCCATGATACCAGATTGCCTAATACCACCACCTTGTTGTTTTCTAATATGGTTACATCTTTTAATGAATTTCAAATCACCGACTAAGACAGAACCCATTGGAGCACCAATAGATTTAGAAAGACAGATGGAGATGGAATCGAAAATTTCACCGTATTGTTTTAGTGGAACATCGGCAGCGATGGCAGCATTCCAGATTCTGGCACCATCACAATGTAATTTGATACCATTTTCTAAACACCAACCTTTAATTCTGATTAATTCCTTTAATGGGTAGACGATACCGTGTAGAGTGTTCTCCAAAGAGATGACTTTAGTTGGGGCACCGTGAATATCACCATCATCTGGGATGTAGTGAGATTTGATATCTTCTAAAGTCATGTAGTTACCGTTTGAAGGAATAACAGGGACAACCATAGCTTGAGATAAGATAGCTAGACCGGCAGCCTCATGAGTGTAGACATGAGCTCTGTAGTCACAAAGGATGGTGTAAGGAGGCTGGAATAGGTGACATCTTAAAGCAATTTGATTTGAAAGAGTACCTGAAACACAGAATAGACCAGATTCTTTACCGGCCAATTTAGCGACAGTTTTTTCTAATCTTGCGGTATCGATATCTTCACCATAGACAGCGTCACCACAGGAGGCAGAAAGAGCGTATTTGATCATTTCTGGGGTTGGAGTGGTGAAAGTGTCTGAACGTAAATCGTTAGCAGGAGAGACATATTCTGGAGGTAAATCCATAACTTCAGTAGTCATTGTATAGTTTGTGTAATATAGATAGATGAGGAGGATAAGCAAAGAAGAAGTAAAATTTAATGAAAACAGTTACTAAGTATCTAAGTGTTGTGTAGAATGAGATATTTATATATAACAGAGTGGGTACACTTTTACGAATGAGTAATTTTTTCGAGAGATGAGAGGTGTTCCTGGAACGTAATTTGTAATACTGAAAAAAAATTTTTGCGGTTTGGAACCTTTTGGTGGGAAAATTATTCCAGGCGGGCAGTGGAAATTTTCCTGGCGGGGCAGCGAGAAATTCCACACGGGAATATTTTTTTCTTCAGTGTAGAATTTTGCTCAAATTCAGGCTGAGGTGAGACAATTTTAGGCAGACGGGCAGAGAAAGATGCTCTCGTTCCTTTTTCTGCAAATGAATATCCGAATACGGAAACTGGAGGTGGCTCTTCCCGGAACAGGAAAGATCCTCGTCATCGATTTCTTTTTAAGGCAATTTTTTTTCTTTTTTTGCCCTTTCGGGTGTTTGACGGTGCCGCGTCGTGGTGCGTGATGGAGGTTTACGAGTTTGTGTGGATGTTTACCCGGCTGTGGCATCAATGACCCTTTTTCTTGTGGCATGAACTCGTGGCATTTGCCGTACTCTGTGGCATTGCATTTGCCACAGCGAAATAATTCAATTGCGGAAACTCAAGAAGAACCATTAGAAAAGGCCCAGGAACACCACTCTCCCAATCCAGAACATACCATTACTTTAAAAACAATAACGCTCACGCACCCATGGCCATTCCTCCTGGTAGAAACACTGCTGCTAGTGATCAAAGACTCGAATTTCTAAGGAAAGTTGCAGAGCTAAATCACGTTAATACACCATTAAAAAAACTGCATTACAAGAAAGTTAACAAGAGACATAAATCAGTGAAACAACTTCTCTCTGATGAAAACAAAAGAATCAATGCAGTGCTCAGTTCTGAAGTCAAGCCCAAAGTCAACGTCACCTATTTCACTTTGAACGCTCCGCCTTCTCTAAGGCCAGCCAAGAAATACTGTGATATTACTGGTCTAAAAGGCAATTACAAGTCCCCCACAAACAACCTCAGATACCACAATTCTGAAATCTATCAAGCTGTCATCAAACCAATGCCATCCGGTATTGATCAAGAGTATTTGAAATTGAGAGGCGCAAACTTCGTCCTCAAATAAGGATAGAATAGGTCATTTTTTCTCCCAATTGCATTCGTCCAACTCCCATTCACTACGCCTTCACGCATCTCCTATATGTGCTGCTGTAAATATATAGACGCTTCACATACTATATACCATAATATATACTGGTTTCGATTTTTCTTACAAATATCGCATAGTGAAAAATTCAATATTGAAGAGGACAAATAATAGCATTTCAAACTACTCTCAACAGACCATATTTGATTCAGACAAGAGACCAACCCTATCAAGAAGCTTTTCCTGTTCATATTATCCTTCTCTGCTTTCTTGCTGCCCATAGAGTTTTTGCTGCTTCTTTGTACCTGCAGAAACGATGACGCTACATTCATTTTGCATATCGTTGGCTATCCTGTGGCTGCTCCTCAGATTATACAAATTTCTGTCCATTCCTGTCTCTGAGATCGTCAATACTCTTAATATAAAGACCCCTCCAGCCGTTAAAGTGTCTATCGACAAGATTTCGTCGACTTCAATAACGATACATTGGGAAAATGAACCCACAATAAACAATTCTGACAATTACATATCATATTTCTTACTCTACATGAACAATTCACAGGTTGCTATATTCCCAAACAATCCAAAATCACTATACACATGTTGCTCTATCACGAATCTAACTTCGCAAACGCAATACCAATTGGATTTCATTACTGTAAATAATATGGGATTTGTCAATAAAGTTCCATCCATCTATTGTATGACTAAAGAAAAGAATAATGTTGAGTATACTAATGAAGAATCAGGTTTGAAAGATAGAGAATGGAGACGTAATCCAGTGACTTCAAGGGTAACTAGGACACCTTCAAATGATTCTCCAGTAATGGAAAGTAACGACTCAAATCCTAATACATACACAAATTTGACCTCTTTGAAAGATTTGGAAAATTATTCAATTGATGATTTGAAGAAGATTTTGATTTGCTCACAAGAGTATCTACATGATGTATTGGCAAAAAAAAATGTCTTGGCCAATGATTTCAGAGATACCAAGCTAGGTTTAGAATTAGAACTAGAGAATTTAAAAATCCAATGGTCTCATGAAATTGAATTCAAAAGATCTTTAAAATCAAATATTAAATCTTTAGAAAATTCAAAATTATTATCTGATTTGAAATTTGAAAAATTGCAGGAAAAAATTGAGAATTCTAAAACCAAAATTACTAAAATGAAAAACGACATTGATCGTTGGAATGAATTGGAGCAAGACGATTTAAATTTGGATTATCTTAAAGAAAAATATGACAAAATGATTAATGATAAAACTAACTCTCTGAAGGAAATGGATGATAAAGTAAAAGCATTACAAGAAGAGATTATTTTCAAAGATGATGAAAATAAGAAATTAAATGTCTTGAAAAGAACTTCTTCCTCAACGACCTTGGACGATTTAAATAAACCTTCCTCCAATGATTTATTCAATAGTAATCAAATGACAAGTATATTAAAGAAACTTGATGAGTGTTCCAACGAAAAAACTGGCTTATCAAATGTTAAGGGAGAAGATCATTTGTCGAAACTAAATGAAAATAGTATGCTGGGAAAACTAATTAATGAACAACTGATAATTGATAATAATAATGAATATCTATGGAAATCCACCAAAACAAATCTTATCAAAAGAATAAGCTCTTTACAGGATAAGTTCAATGAAATCATGGTACAAAACAACCGATTAAAGGCAACTATATACGCGCAACCATATGCTGTTAACAATAACGCACCCGTTGAAGCGACGCCTCCACATTTCCTACCAAACATAGCTACATCAAACTCAAGCTCAAATCTAGCTCTTTTGAACAGTAAAAGAGGTCAAACTGCTAAACCGCTACTTTCAGCATTCAATGTTAGTTCTAGCGATAATAGTCCTCAATACCAGGATGCGGCTGCATCAAATTTAAATCAAGTTAATCCGTCGTTAATTGTATCGAATTCGAGTCAGCAAGGTTATTTGTCACCTATGAGCTCCAACACAGCATCATTTTTACCAAGCAATAACAACCCAAACATGTTACATGACGATACCATTGGACATCCTTGGGGATTTTCATCCCCACAAGCTCCTATTCAACCACAGAGAAATGAGGAGGATCAGACTTTTGAGTATGATGATGCTAATCATTTAATTATGGGATTACAAGATATTATATATGATGAAACAGAATATCCTGAATCTATTAGCAATTATTCAAAAGTATTCACTACAGATCAATTAGACAGCTACTGGACAGATCCAAAGAGAAATGCTAGCGGTAGTAACAACCATAAAAAAGAGCTTCCAGAACAATTAAGGAGTCCACTACCTTCCTCGTACAACAACGATGTCTTTATATCTCCTTCGTCGATGCAGACACCCATGAATGGCACCACTTTGAGCTCAAGTATCTCTCATAAACCATTTGGTGTTGATGGATTCACCACAAGTCCTTATTACAATGGTACGGATACCAATCATCAAATAAATCTCGCATTACCACTGCATGACTCCTACGCAACCCAATCAACTGAACTTGATCCCTTGGCCGTTAGCGAAAGCACCAACGTTAATCCCGACGAGACAATCACAGAAGGTGACGAAATGGCAGCTAACCATGATGCAACCATATTCCATTCACCTTCTTTCAATTTCATGTGGCATAATACCAAATCACCTCGCAAGACGTCGTCGGGCAGTGACGCTCAACGTCATAAGAGAAATAAGAGCAATAGTAGTAGTAGGTCAAGTTGGAGCAATAAACTATCGCTGAGACACAAAAGCACAAGCAAACCATCTATGGTAATCGACGAAGCTACTAATGCGTCGGTGAGTTCCGGTGATTCTGTGAAGAAAGAAGGTAACGATGCGGCTAATGAAGAACACGCTAATAGTGGCAGAAAAATGTCAAAACTACTATCGAGAAGCACAATGAATAGCATTTTCAAGCTCTCTTCTCATGATTCGCATTCTCCTTCCACTCAGCAATCGTAAGTATATATATAAACTTTATTTAACTAACTTGTAACTATAGTCTATGAATTTTTTGCTATTTTGCAGCTCTTTGGATTTCTCGAGAAGAAAAAGAAAAAGAAAACACATAACGAAGAAACATTTATGATGAAATACAGTCATTTCTTAAATTGAAGACACAGGATTGTAACGCGTACATACTGTCTGCTAAATTTGCTATGGCACGTCTGTTGAGGAATTACCGTGTCCTGATAGCCGCTTTGGCTACAGTGATGCTTATTTTACTTTTGAAAGCATCATCTAATTCACCGACATCCATCGATATTTCAAGATCGGTTGCATCTGGTATTAGTAGACTAGAGAATCCAAACGAAGCTGATGATAGCGTTTCCGCACTTCCTATTTCCAACACATCTGGTTTCGTTGCTGATGAAAAGACAGACTCAAAGAATCCTGAGTTAACAAATGCGTTGAAATCAGCTACAGGTGCCAACTGTGATGAAAAAGACACGCAGTTTGTTATCATGGTTGATGCTGGTTCCACTGGTTCCCGTGTTCATATCTATGAATTTAACACTTGTACCTCCCCACCAACCTTAGTGAAAGAAACTTTTGATATGTTAAAGCCTGGTCTATCATCTTTTGATACAGATTCTATCGGTGCCGCTAATTCTTTAGATCCTTTACTACAAAAGGCTCTAGATGTAATTCCACTTGACAAGCGAAGCTGTACGCCAATAGCAGTGAAAGCCACAGCAGGTTTGAGACTTTTGGGGGAAGCCAAGAGTGACAAAACTTTAGCTGCTGTCAGATCACATTTAGAGAACGATTATCCATTTGCTGTTGTCAAAGGTGATGGGATTTCTATTATGAGCGGTGAAGAAGAAGGTGTCTATGCATGGGTTACCACCAATTATTTGTTGGGTAACATTGGCAGTAAAGGTGATAAATTACCAACTACTGCAGTTTTCGATTTAGGTGGAGGTTCCACACAAATTGTTTTCGAACCAAGTTTTCCTCCAAATGAAAAAATGGTTGAAGGAGAATACAAGTATGATCTATCCTTTGGTGGACACGATTATTCATTATACCAATTTTCCCATTTGGGCTATGGTTTAATGCAAGGTAGAAACAAGATAAACGCTGTTCTTGTAGAGACTGCTATTAAAGACAACAAGATTACTAAGGGTGATACCACGACAACACACCAATTGGTTTCTCCGTGTTTACCACCTGGTGTTTCTGCTTTGAAAGAGACAGTCAAGTTGGAGGACGGTAGTACATATCTCGTTGATTTTGAAGGGCCAAAGGTTGCAACGGGCGCACAATGTAGATTCATTGCTGATAGCATCTTGAATAAGGATGCTGTCTGTTCACAACCACCTTGTTCATTTAATGGTGTTCACCAACCTTCTTTGGTTCGTACTTTCAAGGAAACTAGTGATCTTTACATTTTCTCCTACTTTTATGACAGAACTCGTCCACTAGGTATGCCATTATCATTCACTTTGAATGAATTGTATGATCTATCAAGAATGGTGTGCAATGGTGAAGAAGTCTGGGAGAGTGCATTTGCTAACATCGATGGCTCAATCGCAGAATTGAAAAATGATCCACATTTCTGTCAGGATTTAACATTCCAGGTCTCCTTATTGCATACGGGTTATGATATTCCATTACATAGAGAACTAAGAACCGCGCAAACAATCAACAATAATGAGTTAGGCTGGTGTTTAGGTGCATCCTTACCATTGTTAGAAGGAACCAATTGGAGTTGTAAGCTGTCCAAGGCCATGTAAGCGGACATTTCAAGTATTTATATAGTGTTTTATAATTTCAAGAAGACATTTCAAACATAACATGCCCTGTGATTCAGTGCAGTGTCTTTATTTGGCTCATAAGTAGCTCCTGTACAAGATCTTGGCCAGTACGATTCCTCATCGCCTAGCATTGGCAATCAGGCAGCTACGAAAATGGTTCGAGTTTCTCGCAGAAGCTATGACACCAACCAATCTACCAAGCAGGATGATCACTAGCCTCGATTTAGATGGCAAGTCCCAGCAAGAGAAATACTTCTTCTGCTCCGTCTTGAATAACGTCATGTTCCCACTATAAAAGGTCTTCGGGCAGTGATTTTCGAAAATTATTGTATAAAAAACGGAAGCCATCAAGAAAAAATTCAACAAATCCTTGATTAATTTACTACTTTACCGATTCAAAGAGCCAGTAACTATTGTATTAGCTTTTGAAGTGAGATATTTCGAGAACACTAGAAGTTTCATTTTCTATAAATTCTCAAGAACATTGCTAACTAGATTGATCAGAGCTAGATATTATCGATTTACCCATTTTACGCACCCTATTTTGAAAAGACGTTTTGAGTCCCTGAACAGAACCTATAATTAAGTAAAGCTCAGGTAGTATGAAGCTAAAGAGCACTTCCACTTCTGCATCTACTGATGCCTTGTCCAGCGGAGGAAGCAATGAAACAAAGGTGAATCAGAAAAGTGCTACTAATAGCGTTTATGACAAAGCAGAAACTTTGAAGCTAATGCAGCACATATCTTCCAAGTCGGTTCCGTCAATGTCTCTAAACAATGATGATATTGCTATCATCGATGAAGATGATGAAGAGTATCATGACGATTTACGAAATTTAAAAACTATAAATAATCTTCAAAATGCAAAATCGGTGATTCGGAAATTATCACACAGTAATAATGTAACTGCCACTAAAGATGGTAGATTACCGGCTGCAAGTAAGAGTCATTTTGAATTTGCATCTACTGCACACAATATCAGAATGCTGAATAAAGATATTTCAAAGACAAAAGTCAATCTCACCGTAGAAAATTTGATTATTATTAGTAAGCTTAATGATATGTCCATTCTTTACTTAAATAGAGAAATGATTGCATGGATCTTGACTCAATATCCAAGTACTAATGTCTATGTGCAGGATATATTCAAAGACTCTGAACAATTTGCCGCTAACGAACTTTGTACCGATTCAAACTGTACACTTTCAAGAATCAGATATTGGAACAAGGAATTTGTTGAAGAGAATGACTTTTTCTTTGATTTATGTATTACTTTGGGAGGTGATGGGACAGTTTTATTTGCATCCTCACTCTTTCAAAAATATGTTCCTCCAACAATCTCTTTTGCCCTGGGTTCACTAGGTTTTTTAACCAATTTTGATTTCGAGGATTTCAAGTCCATTTTGAGAAATACTATCAATCATAAAATAAAGACAAACTTAAGAATGAGGTTGCATTGTAAAGTATATCGAAGGCACAAACCTAAGCGTGATCCATCCACCGGTAAGAAAATTTGCTACGTAGAATTGGTTGATGAACATCACGTTCTAAATGAAGTAACTATTGATAGAGGTCCAAGCCCCTTTATTTCCAACTTGGAATTATATGGTGATGGTTGTTTGATGACAGTGGCACAGGCTGATGGTTTGATTATTGCTACACCTACAGGTTCAACTGCGTATTCTTTGAGCGCAGGTGGCTCTTTAATATACCCAACTGTAAATGCTATTGCAGTAACACCAGTGTGTCCCCATACTTTAAGCTTCAGGCCAATAGTTCTACCCGAAAGTTGTAATTTGAAAGTCAAAGTTGCTACACAGTCAAGAGGAACTTCTTGGGCATCATTTGATGGTA
Organism: Kazachstania africana CBS 2517; assembly: GCF_000304475.1. Lineage (NCBI taxonomy): Eukaryota > Fungi > Ascomycota > Saccharomycetes > Saccharomycetales > Saccharomycetaceae > Kazachstania > Kazachstania africana. The sequence continues at coordinate 108,179 of NC_018944.1, forward strand.
AAGGAAGAGTGGAATTGAGGCAAGGCGATTTTATAACAGTTTCAGCAAGTCCATATGCTTTCCAAACGGTTCAGCACTCCAATACAGAGTTTATAGATAGTATTAGCAGGTTATTGAATTGGAATGTTAGAGAACAACAAAAATCATTTACTCATATGTTATCAGACAAGAATAAAAAGAAATTTGCCGAAGAATTCGTTCTTGAAGAGAAAGAAGATGATGAACTTATTGAAGTAAGGAAAATTGGCGAACAACTATTCTCAACTTTAGAACTAGGCAAGACTAATCACTCATCCCCATCCACTCGATCCTCGTCATCTTCAGCTACGGCGGTGAATACCTTCAGTACATCTACGCAAGATGTAGAAACGACTAGTGAAAGTGACAGTGAAGAAGAAAAAGATGCTTTTTGTAGTGGGAATGTTCGTGTGATCAGGCGCTCATGAATTAGACAACATCACATAAATTTTGGTTTCTAGATAATTTTTGAGTTACTAGGGATATGTTTCTTCCTTATTTTGATATTTTGACCTTGTTACTGAGAAATAACCCACTTTAAAGGCTTTTCTCAATCACAACGAAGAAGCACTTTGATATATGGAGAGATCCCCGGAAGAAAAGTATATCTTTTCATAAAAAACGTAATTGGTATTATTGTACCGCAACTTCTTATTTTATATACTGGATTATATTCTACCTCAATTAATAAAGACACCCTTTTAATCTTCACGTGTGTAACAGTATATACACAATTAGCTGGCTCTACAATAAAAAAAGAACGCATCGATGATTATGCATATAACACTATAAATCCCGAAGATTGCTTCTTGTCGTACCTGAATTGTAGACTTTCGCTGGATTTAGCGGCGCAGTAACCAAGAGCAGCAGTAGTTTCATTTTCCTGGAAGATATATAGGATGCGTGACCTAGTAATCCTTGTAGGAACCCATCCTGTCCCCAGATTAAACATTCAGTTGAAAGAAGCGATGTACAATAATCCAGTCGCGTAATCATTTTCACTAACCGCTAAAATTGCTGAACTGCTTGCTGCCATTAATCGTATCATTAACTCTTTCGAGACTGATTATTTAATTATATTTCCTGAATAGGAAGTACTCAGGAACAACAAGAAGAAATAAACTTTCCTTTCACGAAAAGCGCGCAGGAAAGAAAAAATGGTACTCTGCAGGAAAATGTTGACATTTCTCGAGAAATGAAAATTTTTGACAGATTTTACTAGGTTGGGAACTGCAGTAAAGATTGCTTCCTGAGATATAAATAGTTATGATTTTGTAGAACACTCTGATGCATACTTGAATCTTTATTCAAAATGGCTATAGAATAAATTGCACAATGGCAAGGCTGTTAGGTCTTTTAGGTTTTCTATCAGTGATCACTGCAGTGTTTGCTGAAACTAATTATTGTAATGCAACACTAAGCTGTCCTCAAGAATATCCATGCTGCTCATCGGGTGTATGTGGTACAGGTGTATACTGTATCAATGCATGTAATCCAATGTTTTCATATAGTTTTGATGCATGCATGCCTTTACCGGTATGTAAAAACTCCACTACTACATTTAGTAATTACACTTCAAAGGTAGTGGATGCAAACACTTTCTTAGGGGATGTCTCAGAAGGTGACTGGGCTTATACTGGTTACATTCTTGATTATGAAGATGAAGACAGTATGATTTTAGCTATGCCAAAAAATTCCGGTGGTACTGTTTTATCCTCTACAAGATCTGTTTGGTACGGTAAAGTCAGTGCACGTTTGAAAACATCTCATTTGGCTGGTGTTATTACCGCTTTTATCATCTATTCTGGTGTTGCTGATGAAATTGATTGTGAATTTGTCGGTGTTGATTTGGAGACAGAACAAACTAATTTCTTCTGGCAAGCTACATTGAATTATACAAATTCTGTTAATGCAACTATTTCAAGCGACTCTTTTGATAATTTCCACACTTATACTATCGATTGGCAAGAAGAATACATTGAATGGTCTATTGATGGTGTTGTCAGTAGAACTCTATATAAGAATGAGACTTATAACGCTACCTCTGGTGTTTACCAATATCCACAAACACCATCAAAGATTGATATTTCTATCTGGCCAGGTGGTAATGCTACCAATTCTATAGGTACTATCGAGTGGGCTGGTGGTGAAATTGATTGGAATGCTACTGATATTACTACTTATCCTGGATATTATTACATGATTCTCGATGAAGTTAATATCACCTGTTACGGCCCACCAAGTGGTACCTCAATCAATGGTACCTCTGCGTACGTGTATACTAGTAACTCTAGTTTCTTGCAAAAGGATATTGCTATTACTGATGCTGAGACCTCACTAGGCTCCTCCGAGGGTACTGGTCTTGATCCAGATGCTGGTGTTTCTTCATCTTCATCCGCATCCTCATCCTCTACTTTATCAAGTTCGAGTTCCTCATCATCTGCATCCAGTAAAAAATCTAGCAGTAGTAATTCTAGTACCAATACTGAAGCTGCTACCAGCACTTCTGGTTCAAAATCAAAGTCTGCAGCAAGTTCTGCATCAGGCTCATCATCAAGTGCTAACTTAGGTTCTACACTAGGTCTAGGTAACATATATGTTATCTTCAGCATCATTTTCGGTTATTTATTATAATCCATTTTCAATTTTTTACCATGTCATAAAAACTTTAACGTAGTAAAAATGAGGTTTGTAATGTAGTGACAGCTTACTCGATGAATATATTTGATCCAAGATTGTGAGCTTCTGCTTTTTCATGCGATCAAACGGTTAATGAGCCCAATTCAAGGTCATAAATATGATCTTTTTTCTAATGTACATAATTTATATTTAGGTTTCCGAATACAAATCTTCCTGTAACACAATAAAAAACAATAACTAATTACTTATTTATGTAATAGTAATAAAGAAGGCAAATTCATATCCAGACCTTGCAAAAGATTGCTTTCGATGATCGTTACGATGTTCATATTTTTGCATTATGAAAATTACATGATTCAAGTATATAATTCAAAATGATGTGCGATAATAAATAATTCTTTTTACAAGGGAGAGGGAAATCGTTTGAGAATTGTCATTTAGCAGCATTCTTCATATAAGCTATCAGGTCATCTCTATCTTTCTCTTTCTTCAAGCCACCGAAGGCCATCTTAGTACCCGGTATGTACTTCTTAGGATTAGTCAAATATTCAGACATATTTTTTTCATCCCATTCAACGTTCTTCTTGATATTTGCGTCAGTGTAAGAGTACCCTGCAGCTTGACCTGAATGACGACCGAAGATACCATGCAAATTTGGCCCAACTTTATGTGGTCCGCCTTCCTCTATAGTATGGCATTGTTGGCATCTCGTTTTAAACAGTGTTGCACCTTTCTTCTCAGAAGGCTTCGAATCTTTCTTTGGAGGCATGTTCTATTTCGTAAACTTGGCTTGTAGACACTTTTCTTGTTTCCAGAAATGATCAACGTCTCACCACGAGCTTCTAATGTATTATATATATATATTTATTTACTTATGAAGATTGCTCAAAGAATAGGGAGATGGCTAAACAGTGTTTACACTGAAACTACGATATATGCGTCCCAGACGATATTGAAAGTCACCTAGAACCGTTAGTTTACTAATAATTAGCTTTCTTCCAATAGGGAGTCAATCCCACGAATGACTTTTGACAAATCCGAAAAAACTACCAAGCACCAAAAATTAGCTGATACAAAAATAGTAAAATGTTGCTGCGATGTAATTCGCTGTAATAAGATCCGGGATGAGAGTGTAAGGCTGTGTATAATGTCGAAATGGAATGCTCGATTGTGATTGGTTCGTCGGGGTTACATGGTAGATCTCATTCCAGCTCTTCTTTATTTTTTTTTGACGTTTATTCGACTCCTGTCTGGGTCCAAAAAGTGATCTCGGCTCTCAGTTTTTTTTTGGCATGGACTGAAAAAAGCAATTCTTCTTGACTAAAAGAGCCTGATGATGATGTTATTCAAAGCTTCTTCGAGTAAAGTGAACGTGACCGGTTGATTATGGGTTTTGACACTCTTTTGTTGGATATTGAAGGTACCGTGTGTCCTATATCTTTTGTTAAGGACGTCTTGTTCCCACACTTTGCGGCTGAAGTACCAGCCATAGTTCAATCTACTGATGCCACTATAGTTGAGATCTTGTCCAATTTCCAAATCAATGATCCAGTGAAATTGCAACAGCATATATTGGACTTAGTCGCACGCGATGTCAAGGATGCCACCTTGAAACAACTTCAAGGCCACGTTTGGGCGACGGGTTACCAGAGTGGCCAAATCAAAGCACCAGTTTACAAAGATGCCATTGATTTGATCAAGAGAAAGAGCAAAATATTTATATATTCAAGTGGGTCTGTGAAGGCACAGAAATTATTGTTTGAATTTGTAGCGGATCCTTCTGATTATACGAAGTCAATCGATTTGAGACCATTTATTCATGGCTACTTCGATATTAATACTTCAGGTAAAAAAATTGAAGAACAATCGTACAAGAATATTCTTGAATCGATTGAAATGACACAAAATCCAGAACAAGTCTTATTTTTAAGCGATAATCCTCTTGAATTGGATGCTGCAAAAAAAGCAGGATTGACAGTCGGTTTGGCTATACGAGAAGGCAACGCAATTGTTGATAATAAATCAGACTATGAAAATTATTTAGATTTTTCACAATTATAAATGAATTTCTTTTTATATGTTACATAATACATAATGCATGTTTGAATCTTTTTCTGAATTACTACAAAAATAAAGTGTATCATTTTTGTGTTCTTTAATCGAGGATTGCAAAAGATTATTCTTAATTATCAGCATAATCATTGAAAAGCATATTAGCTGCAATCTCTTCATTTTTATCGCATGCAAAGTAAACTTGGATGACTAAAGTACGTTCAAATCCTAGTTCGCAAAGACGAGAAATAGCCTGTTCATCATCTTCAGTTAAATCCAAACTTGGGGCCTCTGTTGGCTCGGCATTTTCTACTGGTTCAGTGATATTTTCCATAGCGTTTAAATTATCTCCCACAGCATCTAGTAACATTGAAATGAAAACTTCTGGGTTTGCCATGATTTGTTCACGTAATTGGGGATATCTAGTGCTTAAACTTTCTAATAAAGGTGCTAAGGCTTCTGGGTTGCCGGAGACGACTTGCCTTAAAGCGAGAAGATCTTCCATGGTGAGGCCAATTGAGCCTGGTGCTGATGCATTTGAGTCTGCTCCAGAGCCAGTGGTGTCTCTGGTACCTTGTGCTGCTTGTGCGAATAAATCTTCGCCTTCATATTGTTCATTTGTAGACTCTGCTTCAGGTTGATTTTGACGTTCGGATTCTTGTTGTTGTTGTTGTTGTTGTTGTGTTTCTGCTGATTGTGATTCTTGTTGTGGTGGTGGTGGCTGTTGTAAGTTTTCTGGAATACCCATTAGAAGATATTCGACGGCTCTATCAGGATTATTGAAAGCTGCTCTCAGAGCTCTTTCAACTTGATCTCTTTCGTAACCCATTTCCATGATTCTTTCGACGGTTTCATTACGCTCAGATCCAGTTACAAAACCAGGTGTAGAAGTCGATTCAGGCTCTGCTGCTACTGGAGCTGCTGGAGCTATTGGAGCTGGTTCGGCTGTCGTACCGGATGGCTCTTGCTCTTGAGATGGCTCCTGGACAGGTTGTTCTTCAGATTGTTGTGGTGGTTCAGTCACTTTTGTTGCTGAAGGAGTTGCCTTTTTCTTTGAGATCATCATTATGACTTGATCATTATCCTTTAATCCACATGATGAAACGGTTTGATCATCTTTGAGAACTTTACCTGAAAAGATCAATTTAATTTGATCAATATCGCATGATTTAATTGACGCTAATTTATTTTTAGCGTCTAATATGGTACTTGAACTTTCCAATTCAACAGGGATTTTTTCCTTTTTAAAATCTTTGAATATAATATTCATTCTCCTTGGATTGCAATGATCACAATTGACAAGTATGGTTGTATCATCATATAACTATACAGTACACTTCCCCATTCATGTGTTATACTAATTTTTCGCCACCGGGTGATAGAATCTTGATCCAACCCACCGTCAATGGTGACCTATTGTATGCTTTATCACGTGCTTTTTTGAAAAAATTTGGGATCTCCCTCCACGTGATTGCCATCCGGGTTACGAATTCTCCTCACCAAAAAAAACAAAAAAAAAAATTACCTTACCCTCTGAGTCAGAAACCTTCTGTGATGAATAATCAAAGGAGGTTCTCGCTAACGCTTTCCCAGATTTCATTTCATTGTTTGTCGTTTTTGCCCATGTGGCAAAAGTCCTCTCATGCCACAAAAAATGCCACATCCGATATAAAGATGAGAGACAATAGACAGACCTACTTGCAGCATGTGATATACTTCGCAGAGGCAAATTAGAATAATAATAGTAAAAGCGAAGAATAGCGGTAGGGACAGTGAAATCTTCACATGTGTGCCTGCTAACGTCACCATTATTATTCACCATTACGTTGCTGACTAAAACGAAAGGAAGAAAGAAAGGAAAAAGAAGAAGTCGTTTAAATCCACTGCTTCTACGTAGTTTTCTATACTTTGCCCAATATAAATCAATCATTCTGTCAACGTTCCTTGATTTCCTGTGCCTTCTACCCGACAAAAAGTCAGAAACCAATTAAAATAGAGAGGAGGTAAATGCCGGGTAACCCCACGTGACCCCAACATTCTCCCAATTTATCGCTCCAAAAGAAGCACTTCGTTTCTTTTTAACGGACGAAGGAGAGAAAAAGACAGCCAACTGCCAATTGTCTCTACATGGATTTCTCTGGGCTCAGAATGAAACTTACTCACTATTCAAAAATTCTTACATAAAAGGGATTCCCAATAGTACGATATATTTCAATGATTTCATTCAGTACAAATGAGAGAGAGAGAGAGAGAGAGAGAGAGAGAGGGCACAACATTAGTGGATGGTGGTGGTAGTGGAAGAAGAAAAAATTTTTTTTTAAAATGGTATAAAAACCCATCATCCATTGATCATTTCATTTTGTCATTCTTTTTATCTTGTATTCTTTCTCTCTTTCTCTTGTTAATTCACCATCTCCCAAACAAGCTCTTATACACTAATTAACACATATACAATGGCTGAAGAAGAACACAATTTCGAAGTTGCTGACGCTGGTTCCTCCGCTACTTACCCAATGCAATGTTCCGCTTTGAGAAAAAACGGTTTCGTCGTCATTAAAGGTAGACCATGTAAAATTATTGATATGTCCACTTCTAAAACCGGTAAGCACGGTCACGCTAAAGTCCATTTAGTCGCTACCGATATTTTCACCGGTAAAAAATTAGAAGATTTATCTCCATCCACTCACAACATGGAATGTCCAAACGTTAAGAGAACTGAATTCCAATTATTAGACATTGATGACGGTTTCTTATCTTTAATGACCATGGATGGTGAAACTAAAGATGATGTCAAAGCCCCAGAAGGTGAATTAGGTGAAACTATGCAAGCTGCTTTTGATGATGGTAAGGACTTAATGGTCACCGTTATCTCAGCCATGGGTGAAGAAGCTGCTATCTCTTTCAAAGAAGCCGCTAGAGCTGATTAATAGGTATTAGAGATATCTCTTTTTACCTTTTACTCCATTGCATATTTATTAAAAACCTTTTTTATATCACTTATTTATCTACATTCAAATATATATACTATATCAGAGAATAATATCTTTTCATATTGAAGCCATATTTTTTTTTAACATTTTGGTACATCCTTGTTATTTTGATGTTTCACTTGTTCGTTTCATCCAGCACGAGAAGTGAAGGACATATCAGAGTGAAAACTACTTAGAAAGATACTAAGTATAAGAAAAATTAGCTTTTGTCCCCTGTAAATCGCAAAAAAAAACAGTAGGGTACTTTCTAATGACGTTAACAGTTGTATCAGATTCCAATCTTAGCCACATCTATTCATAGATTTTAAGAGCCGTGATTGAGAAAACAATCTATCAGTTATAAAAGCGAACTTAAAGCTTAATTCTACATTAGTATGGCAACTTGGCCGAGTGGTTAAGGCGAAAGATTAGAAATCTTTTGGGCTCTGCCCGCGCAGGTTCGAGTCCTGCAGTTGTCGTTATTTTTTCACTCCCACACACAAAATTTTTGCAAAAAATTTTTTTTTCACGCGTTTAATTTCCCAAAATGGAAATTATTTTTGTAATTACTTTTCCCAATTCAGAAATCTGATTTAAGATTGGTCTAAATTTCCCTTTTCGGCATAATTGCCATGTATACCGTCTAAACTTTCCAAATTAAATTTTCTGTATTTTCGAGATATATATTACAAGATAGGTTTAATCACGTCAAGTAGCATTTTAAAACAAGATCATTACGCAACCTACGGTATATCGATATAATGGATCAATCAACTACTATCAACGAATTTGAAATTGATCAAGCTAACGCTTTCGCTCCAGATGCTGTCTTTGGTGATAGAGTTCGTAGATTTCAAGAATTTTTAGATACTTTCTCTTCATATAAAGAACAAATTAGAAACATACAAATTTACAACGGTAACATACACACGGCTGATAAATCACTCGATGATGAATATGACGATTTCAATGACGACGACTATAAGAAGAAAAATTCAAACGCAAATTCTGTAAATATTTTACCTCAAAGAATAACAATATCATTAGATGAATTGAGAGAGTTTGATAGATCTTTCTGGACAGGTATTCTAGCAGAACCTTCATATTTCATTCCACCTGCTGAAAAGGCATTGACTGATATGGCTTCAACTTTGGACGATATACCAAATAATGATTACAATAGCTCATTATCTTCAAAACGTCCATGGCGTTTGTCTTTCAAAGGTTCATTCGGTAGCCATGCTCTTTCTCCCAGAACTTTAAACTCACAATTTTTAAATAAATTAATCTCTATTGAAGGTATAGTGACGAGAACGTCTTTAGTCAGACCCAAACTTATCCGGTCGGTCCATTTCGCCGAAAAGACTGGTAGATTCCATTACAGGGATTATACCGATTCTACCACCACGTTAACCACTCAAATTCCAACCCCGGCAATCTACCCAACAGAGGACACGGAAGGTAATAAATTGACTACTGAATACGGTTATTCTACTTACATTGACCATCAGAGAATCACCGTACAAGAAATGCCTGAAATGGCACCTGCAGGTCAATTACCGAGATCTATAGATATTATATTAGATGATGATTTAGTAGATAAAACAAAACCTGGTGATAGAGTAAATGTAATCGGTGTTTTCAAATCTTTAGGTGCCGGTGGTCTAACCCAAAGTAATTCGAAGACGCAACATGGTTTTAGAACGCTAATTATCGGTAACAGTGTCTACCCATTACATGCTAGATCCACTGGAGTCTCCGCCAAAGAAGTTTTAACTGATTACGATATCAGAAATATCAATAAATTAGCAAGAAGAGATGATATATTCGATCTTTTATCCCAATCTCTAGCTCCTTCGATCTACGGTCATGAGAATATTAAGAGAGCTATCTTACTCATGTTATTAGGTGGGGTTGAAAAAAATTTAGAAAATGGCTCTCATTTAAGAGGTGATATCAATATTTTAATGGTCGGTGACCCATCTACTGCTAAATCACAATTATTACGTTTCGTCTTAAATACCGCATCGTTAGCAATTGCTACAACTGGTAGAGGTTCCTCAGGTGTAGGTTTAACAGCTGCTGTGACGACTGATAGAGAAACCGGTGAAAGAAGATTAGAAGCTGGTGCGATGGTTTTAGCAGATCGTGGTGTCGTTTGTATTGATGAATTCGATAAAATGACAGATGTAGACAGAGTTGCCATTCATGAAGTTATGGAACAACAAACTGTTACTATTGCGAAGGCGGGTATTCACACTACTCTAAATGCTCGTTGTAGTGTCATCGCCGCTGCAAACCCTGTGTTTGGTCAATACGATGTCAATAGAGACCCACATCAGAATATTGCTCTTCCTGATTCATTGCTATCACGTTTCGATTTATTGTTTGTTGTTACAGATGATATCAATGAAATTAGAGATAGATCTATTAGTGAACACGTTTTAAGAACTCATAGATACTTACCACCTGGTTACTTAGAAGGTGAACCAATTAGAGAAAGACTGAATTTATCATTGGCAGTTGGTGTTGAAGGTGAAAACGAAGAAGATGAACGTGAAAGAATTGGGGCTTTGAACAATGATGAAGAAGATGATAATGTCTTTGAGAAATTCAATCCGTTACTTCAAGCTGGTGCAATATTAGCGAGAAATAAGGGCGACCATAACGGTACCAAGGTTCCAAGTTTAGTTACCATCCCATTCTTGAGAAAGTATATTCAATATGCAAAAGAAAGAGTTATTCCTCAACTAACTCAGGAAGCTGTCGACGTTATAGTCAAAAACTATGCAGCATTGAGAAACGACGAAAACACGAAGAAATCACCAATAACAGCGAGAACTTTAGAAACCCTTATTAGACTGTCTACAGCGCATGCAAAAGTTAGACTTTCAAAAACAGTCAATCAGCATGACGCCTTAGTTGCTGCACATCTCTTGAGATTTGCTTTGTTAGGTGAAGATGTAGATATGGATGAATTCTTCAATGGTGACGATGAAGAAGAATCTCTGAGAAAAAGATCACCAAAGAAGTCACCTAAGAAGAGACAAAGAGTCAGAGCCACACCTAGATCACAAAGTGGGCGTTCAACACCACATGGAAAACCTCGTTCGACAGAATCATCTGTACTTACCCCTCGTCGTAGGTTAAGTTTTGATGAAAATGCCGAAGATTCAGAAGATGCAGAATATAATGATGATCGCGATGACGAAGATTACACGCCAATTGCCACAGAAGAAGAAGAAACTTTAATGCGGAGGTTAGAAAGAGGGTTGAGAGTGTCACCAAGACGTAAAGAGAAAAACGCTTCTTCGTTGGGACCTGCAGGCCCGCTAAAGGAAGTCGATACACCAAGTCTGGCAAATGTTGCTTCTGCTGCTCACACCGAGGGCGCAGGACAAGAACAACAATACCACCGTCATCAAGAACAAGAAGGACGTACTGTAGTAACATTCGACACACACGAACCTGGTTCCATTTCCACCAGCAGATTATCTATCATCTCTGGTATCATTGCTCGTTTAATGCAAACTGAATTGTTCGAGGATGAATCATACCCAGTTAGTTCTTTGTTCGAAAGGATTAACGAAGAGCTACCAGAAGAAGACAAGTTCTCACCATCGGAATATTTAGCAGGTCTAGAATTAATGGCTGACAGGAACAATCTAATGGTGGCTGATGACAAAGTCTGGAGAGTTTGATCCTGTATATATAGTTATCTTATATATAATGTGTATCAAGTTGTACTATACCTTTTACTACGACAACGTTCGCTTCGAAAATAATTCCACATTCTAAGTGGCTTCTTTTAGTGGTAGCCCCAAAATTTGTAGCTCTTTGACTCTCAGTTCATATTTGGCATGAAAAGTGTTGATATTTTTATTATATGGAACTTTGGCGAACAAAGTGGCAACATCGATTTTTTTTTCCATATGGCGAAGTGTTCTAGAAAAAAAAAGTCAGTTCTACTTAACGTTGGAGTTAAACAGCTCTTGTTATAATTTGGCTACTAATCCAATTCAGCTACTCATAGTACTTCCACTCCTTAGATTTATTACTGCAAATGACAGAAAAATCATTTGTGAGTAGTCCTCTAGTGAGGGACTCTGTTCTATTGGTACCCAAGCCGCTTACGTCAAGACCTTATACTTGGCCATTTTTTCCATTATATGGTACTTTTGCTCATATTTACTTCCGTCAATATGATCGTTATATCAAGGGGCCTGAGTGGACTTTCGTTTACCTCGGCGCACTTATTTCTTTGAACATTTTAGTTCTTTTAATGCCTGCTTGGAATGTGAAGGTTGCATCCAGGTTTAATTACGATACTGTGAGAACTATTAATGAAGCAACTCACATCCTTATCTATACCACTCCAAACAATGGTGCCGATGATATTGTCGAAATACAGAGAGTCAGTGAATCTGGTACTCTACAGACTTTCTTTCAATTTCAAAAGAAAAGATTTTTATGGAATGAAGATGAACAGCTCTTCTCATCTCCAAAATTTTTGGTTGACGAATCTCCAAAGATAAGAGACTTTCAGCAATGTAAGGGCCATTCTGGTGATCTAACCCACGAAAAAAGATTATATGGTGAAAATTCTTTTGACATTCCTGTCCCAACTTTTATGGAATTATATAAAGAGCACGCTGTTGCACCATTATTCGTTTTTCAAATTTTCTGTGTTGCCTTGTGGCTATTAGATGAATTCTGGTACTTTTCCTTCTTCAATCTGTTCATGATTCTCTCAATGGAAGCCGCTGCTGTCTTTCAACGTTTACAAGCGTTAAAGGAGTTCAGAACAATGGGTGTCAAGCCATACGATATTAATGTTTATAGAGATGGTCAATGGATTACAACTAAAACCGACCAATTACTACCTATGGATCTAGTTTCTATTACCAGAACAGCTGAAGATTCTGCTATGCCATGTGATTTAATTCTTGTTGACGGCGCATGTATCGTCAATGAAGCAATGTTATCCGGTGAATCTACTCCATTATTAAAGGAATCGATCAAGTTACGTCCTTCAGAGGACGACCTACAATTAGATGGTCTCGATAAAATCTCTGTTTTACATGGTGGTACTAAAGTATTACAAGTTACTCCTTCTGAACACAAACATAACAACATCCCAGCTCCTCCGGATGGAGGGGTCTTAGCTGTTGCTACAAAGACAGGTTTTGAAACTTCTCAAGGTTCTTTAGTCCGTGTTATGATTTACTCGGCTGAACGTGTTTCTGTCGATAACAAAGAAGCTTTAATGTTTATCCTATTCCTCTTGATTTTTGCTGTCATTGCCTCATGGTATGTCTGGGTCGAAGGTACTAAAATGGGTAGAATCCAATCCAAATTAATTCTAGACTGTATCTTAATTTTAACCTCCGTCGTCCCACCCGAACTTCCAATGGAATTAACTATGGCTGTTAACAGTTCTTTGGCTGCATTATCTAAATTTTATGTCTATTGTACAGAGCCTTTTAGAATCCCATTTGCTGGTAGAATTGATGTTTGTTGTTTCGATAAAACAGGTACTCTTACTGGGGAAGATTTAGTTTTTGAAGGTTTAGCTGGTCTTACAGCAGGCGAAGAAAATGTTCACCACTTATATAAAACCGATGAAGCTCCTGAAAGCACCATTTTAGTCATTGGTGCAGCTCATGCCCTAGTGAAATTGGATGATGGTGAAATTGTCGGTGATCCAATGGAAAAAGCTACTTTGAAGGCAATGTCATGGAAAGTTGAAGGTAAAGATGTTACGACTAGAGAAAATACAGGTAAACTCCAAATTTTACGTCGTTTCCAATTTTCTTCTGCTTTAAAAAGATCATCCTCAATTGCTAACTACAACAACAGACTTTTTTCTGCAGTTAAAGGTGCTCCTGAAACTATTCGCGAGAGATTAACTTCTGTCCCTGAAAATTATGATAGTGTATACAAGTCCTTTACCCGTGCTGGTTCTAGAGTCTTAGCTCTTGCATCTAAAGAATTACCAAAGATGTCCCAAGGTAAAATTGATGACTTAGAACGTGAAGATGTTGAATCTGGTTTAGAATTTAACGGTTTTTTGATTTTCCACTGTCCTTTGAAGGATGACGCCATTGAAACTATCAAAATGTTAAATGAATCATCTCACCGTTCTATAATGATTACTGGTGATAATCCCCTAACCGCTGTCCATGTCGCCAAAGAAGTCGCTATTGTCGATGGAGAAACTTTAATTCTAGATAAAGTCAATGAAGCTTCTGATGATAATATATTAATTTTCCGCAACGTGGAAGAAACTATTTCCATTCCTTTTGATCCTTCTAAGGACAGTTTTACTAAGGCTGAAATATTTGATAAGTATGATGTTGCTGTAACCGGTTATGCTCTCTCTGCTCTAAGCGATCATGAAGAATTGAGGGAATTGATTCGCCATACTTGGGTCTATGCGCGTGTTTCACCAAGTCAGAAAGAATTCATTTTGAATGAACTAAAAGATATGGGATATCAAACATTGATGTGTGGTGATGGTACAAATGATGTCGGTGCTTTGAAGCAAGCTCATGTTGGTATTGCTCTACTAAACGGTACCGAGGAAGGTTTGAAAAAAATTGCTGAGCAACGTAGAAATGATAATATGAAGGCCATGTATGAAAAACAGCGCGCTTTCGTTGTTAAATGGGGTCAGCCTGAACCTCCACTTCCTGAATTAATTGCTCATTTATACCCCCCTGGTCGTAATAATCCGCATTATTTGAAAGCTATCGAAAAAATGGGAACTGTAATCACTCCTGAAATTAGAAAGAAGGTTGCTGAGGCCAACGCAAAACCAATTGAGGTAAAACCCGTTGAAGGTACACCTGCTAAACCAAGTGGTAAAGAATTAGCTTCTATGCTTTTAGATAGAGCCGGGGAAGCTGAAAGTGAAGAGGCTCCAACTTTGAAACTTGGTGATGCATCTTGTGCGGCACCCTTCACATCTAAATTAGCCAACGTTTCTGCTGTCACAAACATCATTCGTCAAGGTCGTTGCGCTCTTGTCAACACAATCCAAATGTATAAGATCTTAGCACTAAACTGTTTGATTAGTGCATACTCTTTATCTATTATCTATATGGCTGGTGTTAAATTTGGTGATGGTCAAGCAACTACTTCAGGTATCCTCTTATCCGTTTGTTTCTTGAGTATTTCTCGTGGTAAGCCAATTAAAAAACTATCTAAGCAAAGACCACAAAAAGGTATTTTCAATGTATACATTATGGGGTCAATTCTTTCCCAATTTGCCGTGCATATTGGAACCTTAGTCTACATTACAACGGAGATTTACAAATTGGAGCCAAGAGAACCACAAGTTGATTTAGAAAAGGAGTTTGCTCCATCATTATTGAATACTGGTATCTTCATCATACAATTAGTTCAACAAGTTTCTACATTTGCTGTTAACTACCAAGGTGAACCATTCAGAGAAAACATCAGAAATAACAAAGGCATGTGGTATGGTCTATTGGGTGTTACCGGATTAGCTTTTGCTAGTGCCTCCGAATTCATGCCAGAATTGAATGAAGCAATGAAGTTTGTACCAATGGATGATCTATTCAAATTCAAATTGACTACGACTTTAGCCGTTGATTTTGCCGGCTGTTGGGCTGCAGAACAATTTTTCAAATATATGTTCATGGATGACAAGCCAGCTGATATCACAATTCACAAAGTCAAAATCGCGGCTTGATTAACATAAATTTCTTTTAAATATTATACTAAGTTTATATAGAGTTTCGAATCTTAGAAATTTTCAACCTAAAAATTTTGAGCTTGTGAATCTTCACTTACAGGAATTCACAAAAAACCTTTGAGAGAACCACAATGTTGGATAAGCACCACAGGTTTCTCATCATAATAACATCAACTCATAACAGGGAGTTACAATCCATGAAAATTGCTTTGCTTTCAAGTTCATATATCTAGAACGATTGTAGCCTGTTGTAAAGTATTGGATCAGGCTAATGGAATGAGTTTAACTAAGAGAATGCTGATATTACAATATAATATGTTGACATAAGGCGTTATGTTATTACTCAGTATGTAAATTAGAGTATATAGAATAGAATGTCCATATTCTATGAAAATAGGCATAGAGTCTATTGAATGCAAGAAGGGCGTAGCCACGAAGAAAATCTATAACTTTTTATAAATATATTTTTCAACACATACAGATGACGAATCATTGGTAACCTTTGTGGAAAAACCATAAAGATCTTTGCTCTCTATGATCCTTAGTTCCATTTCTTTCATCCCCTCCACGACTCCCATTTTAGCCACTGTTGCCTTTGAAGCAAAGCTTCTTGTAACATGTAACACTTTTTGAACAACTGTTATAACTTCATTAACCTGTTCTTCGAACTTTAAATCACTTTCTTTGTCGCTGATTAGCAATTTATGGATTCTATCTAACAGTAGTGCTGAAAATAAGTCACCAACGCCGGTAAAATAAGATTGAATTTGAGGTATGCGGTAAATAATTGCATCTTTATCCCGCATCGAGGCAACACAATAAATGAAACCCTCATCATCAAATATTTTAGCGTCACATGAAGTGACAATAATTACAGGAATACTTTGATGTAAGGATTTCAGAGCAGATTTCAGATCTTCCTTTGAAGAAATTTTTTCACCACATAAAATTTCTAGTTCAAATTGATTTGGTGTTATTATATCGACAATGCCAGATAATGCCAATTTTCTATATTCAGGAATAACATCATCGTTAACGTACATCTTACCTTCATCTCCCATAACGGGATCCATGAGCCAAATTGATTTAGGGTTTGATTTTTTATAATTAGTATAATGTGAACCAACTACTTCAACACAATCCTTGTTCGGCAGATACCCAGAAAGAAGTCCATCATAATCGTGAGGAAAATTCCTAAAAAGGCCACTCAGTAGTTTTTTCATTGTTTCATGGTCTGTTATACTGCCAAATACTTTATCCATACCATAGCCGGTATGATTCGAAAATTGGACTGTATTGCAACAATCCACATCCCATCCTAGACACTGTAAAGGAAAAGTGGCTGCCTTGTTACCAACATAACCATGCACCACATGTGATTGAGTAGCTATCAAACGAGGCATATAAAGTAATTTTAATATCAAAAAAGTAGCAAATAACCTGCAATGGGGTTCCAGATCACAGTAATCTGTCTGATTTCCTTAGTATGCTCTTGCTTTTTTATATATGCTTCTCTCGAAGATGTTTTCAGCATGAATCATTTTTTTTTTCCAATTTACGCAGTTTCTCGAAATCTTGAAGTGTCGATCAAACTGTGAATCAGGAACGACAGACTAACTTCTGACTCTCCAATCCATACGTGACAGTAAGATACTCCGCGCAGCTACGGTGGCAACCTTAGTAGATGCTAATTAGATGAATTTGAAGCATCTGCCCTGAAAAGTAGGCGATGCCTGGCTATGGAATTATGGAAATGTCGTTTTTCGAAGGGTTGAAACTGGAAAATCTAGAAAAATAGGTGCAGAATGATTCCAGACGATGTTCGACTATCTGGTAGCCTGATCCTCTAATGCTCAGAGTTCTATTTTAAAAGGTTGCATCGGATGCATTCTGATGGCCATTTACAATAAACAGACGTAAATCGTACATTTCTCTCTACATGCTCTGTCGGGCCAATCTATGCAGCATTGTTTCCTTTCTTTTAAATTCCGATCCCAACTTTGCCTATTAGGAAAATTTCCTTCCCGTAGTGGGATTTCCTCTTTAATAATTTGGTCATAGATCGACTAATTTAGCAAGTGACTACTTAAATTGTTCTTCTATGCATCCATATCGTTCAAACATCATTTCTGCCAGTAGGGATGATCGAAATGACCTTCATGGACATACCACGCCTTCCCAATTTATCTTTGTCGTTCAGCACCCTCTCAATACTTACATATTCCGTAACAACTCATTGGCCATTTATTCACTTTATAGAATGAAGGCAACAATTACAGATAGTCTTAAGTAACATACCTGGGCTAACCAATAAGAAAGCGCCAACACTAAACATGGGAGTGAAACTGTTCCAAATAAGTATTCGATGACTTAGCATCTATGAGCTCAAAAAAATATCTTCTAATATTGGGAATATTTTCAGTCAACTACACCCGTTAACTTCTGGAATGGCAATATATTGACATTTCAATGTTTTGATAATTAGAATGACAAATTTAGAATGTTATAGAAGAATTGAACAATAATTATGGTGTGATATACACGACCATGTATTGACACGAAATAATTATGGTCTGATAAACACGAATACATATTATCATGCATAATTATGGTACGATAATTATGACAACGTAGTGACTCGTAAATCTAGAACATGATAATTGCCATAAATCAAAATATGTTGGAAAAAGTATAGATACTCAGGTGAACACTGAAGTTTGATCAAAGTTTGTATCATTTTATATCATTTTATATTATGATTATATTTTATATATAACCAGTGCTTTATTTGGTATAACCATTGATTAGTAAGAATTATTTTAATTATTTGACTGACATCCACAACATGAACAATATTAACGAAAATAATATAAAGGGATCATCCTCTGATCTTCCTTCACGTCATTAACAAATAAACCGAAAATATTGTCATCTCTGCTTTGGAGGTCACGTGGGCCATGTATTTATGTTGGTTAAAAAATGGTCTCTACAAATGTTAAGAATTAGCAGCGCCGTGGCGCAGTGGAAGCGCGCAGGGCTCATAACCCTGATGTCCTCTGATCGAAACAGAGCGGCGCTAATTTTCCTTTTGAGAAATTTTTTGAGATTCGTTTGAAATGATAAACCGGGTGACCTCTGAGCTTCTGATTTTATGAGCAATTAAGCCTAAAAAGGAAGGCAATGCAGCCTAGAGTAGCATGGACAGTACAATACAGTTGATACTGAAGAAAATTACCATAGCTATTAGATATATTGGCTGACATACTAGAATACTACAACCATTCACTTTAAACGATATGAGTGATTTATGTCCAGTTTATGCACCTTTCTTTGGTGCAATGGGTTGCGCAGCCGCAATTATATTCACTTCCTTTGGTGCAGCTTACGGTACTGCAAAATCGGGTGTTGGGATTTGTGCTACATGTGTTTTAAGACCTGATCTTCTTTTCAAGAATATCGTTCCAGTTATTATGGCTGGTATTATTGCAATTTATGGACTGGTTGTGTCCGTCTTAATCGTTTATTCTTTAGGTCAAAAACAAGCTTTATACACAGGGTTTATTCAGCTAGGTGCTGGCCTTTCAGTCGGCTTGAGTGGTGCCGCTGCAGGGTTTGCTATCGGTATTGTCGGTGATGCAGGTGTCAGAGGTACCTCTCAGCAGCCAAGACTGTTTGTTGGTATGATCTTAATTTTAATTTTTGCAGAAGTTTTGGGTTTATATGGGTTGATTGTTGCCTTACTATTAAACTCTAGAGCTACTCAAGACGTTATTTGCTAAATTTAGTAAACTTTTCCATTCTCAACTCTTCAATTCATGTATATATATATATATATATATATACTAAACCAAGTTAACCAAATAAAAGATATTCCTTCCGATCAACAGGTTTACCATCCGTAATAATAGATTCCTGTGCGAGTGTAGCTTACATATAAATAAATAATTTTACATGAATTCCTGGCAAAGTTTGTAGCTTAATTTTTGTCTAATAAGTATCAGCAACTCATCTAAATTGTCAGGCAATAATTTTGCGAGTACTTCATCATTTGTATCATGGGAATGATCTAAGATAGCTTGATATACATTTTGACACTTATCATCATTTGAATCCCATCTTTTCTCTATTACATCGATTACGCTGATTACAGTTTTTTCACTTACTTTCTTGGAATTATCAATCAAATAAATTGGATACAGAAATTTTGCCATGAGTAAGATCAAGTAGTAACTCGGCAGATATTGGAATTCAATTAATGTTACCAATAAAGCCAATGCTTCTTCCCAAAATTCTCTCTCTTTGGCTTGATAAAACTTGTACAAAACAGCATATGGCGCTAAAGTTTGTCTCATGGCACCTGTAACCAAATTATTAACAATATCTTCCGAAAGAAACATTTCGTCGTTCTCTTTGTTTGTTACAATTGCATTCAAAATTTCATCATCTAATGGTCTACCATTGATTGCTGAGGCTTCAAACAATGTCCAGGAATAATCTTTCACCAGATCGAATTTACCTGCTTTACTGAAATTAGTCATTGCCTCTATCGTCTTACCTTCATATATCATAGAACTACCCAATTTTGTAAATAATGAAGTTGCTACGTGAGGCAATTTCCATTTGGCACAAACGCTCAGCATCCATTCAATATCATCGTTCGTCTCAAATGGATAGTGATGCATTAATTCACTGATTGCTGTTTTTTTACAACTTGTAGTTAATGTTGGCGTTAATGTTATCAGACCGATGGCAACGGGCCATACAGCCCTGTTCCCCAATGAACATAATTCGAATGCAAAACTACTTAATAAATAAGAAGCCATACCATTTTTTGGCGAAAATAAATCTTCTGCAATTGTAACTTCGTCATCAATCATAACATCTTGGAGAGATCCAATATTATTCTCTAGTAAACCCTTTGCATGACAGATGGCGGCTGAAAAAGCTGCAGTACACGTGTCTAGAGACTCCAATACTGGTAAAATTGAGTAGATATCACCTTTAATAATATCCACACATGACTGTTCCCAATTGTTTGTAACGTCTAATGGTTTAGATTGTAATGATAGTTGTAAATATTCATCTATCAATTCCATAGTGGGGATATAGTATAACAAAAACCCAGAGACCGACTCATACCAGGTATTGGAATAGTAAAGAATCTTATGCTGGTTACCACTGATTAATAAAAGGGTATCTTCGATATGATCCCGTAATTCTCCTGACACGGATGTTTCCGTGTTTGAAAACATTTGAGCCAATTCTAAGGTTAAAGATTTCCATTCTCTGAAGGATGATTCATCTGAATCTATGGGATATTTTTTCAAAAGTTCAATTAAATCTAGGATAGCGTTTGATGATACTTTACATGTCTTTCCTAGAAATGGTAAAAAACCACTTCTCTCTATGCAGCCAATAGCTTGATCGAATAAACCTCTTAACAGCAATTGATTAACTAACTTCCAAAAGATTGGTAGAATGAAGACTTCAGTCTCTGTTGATATACCAAAGATTTGTTCAATATATTCACTATTCGGTTCACCGTCAGATCTGTTTATCCAATTAATAAGACCTGAAATAAATATACCTCGTATATTATAATCGGTGCCATTTCTATTATTGGCTGTTGGATAATCCAGAGTGAAATGAAAGAGTTTCAAACAATTTAAGATAGTTAGACTTTCTTCTAATTCTAAAACTTTATCAATATTAGAGTATTTTGAGGTGTCATTCAATGAATCAATATATACCTCGAGTTCGGTAACTACTGCCTCCATTGCCAAGTTAACTGTTTCGATATGATTTTGTTCGAATGTAGAATTGATTAACCCAATTGTTTGAACGGAATAAATTCTATCATTACCCATGGAATCGTATATTTCAAAAAGTTTTGAAACGTAATTGATGAAAGCTGGGGAGTCATTCAATTTTGGTAGTCTAAACGGATACAAA
This sequence comes from Kazachstania africana CBS 2517, assembly GCF_000304475.1. NCBI lineage: Eukaryota > Fungi > Ascomycota > Saccharomycetes > Saccharomycetales > Saccharomycetaceae > Kazachstania > Kazachstania africana. Next base: position 129,530 of record NC_018944.1, read on the forward strand.
TCTGTCATTTTGTCCTCAGTGAAATATGCAAAATTTTGTAAGGAATTTGGTGATAGTTTGAATTTCAGCCTTTTACCAAGTTCATCTGATTTCAATGGTTGATATTTCCTCGAAGAGGTCAATCTAAGTAAAACTTCTCCATTTGGGAGAATATCTTCCATCGATGAATCCTCCATGCTTTCATCATTATCTTCCTTTGATTTTGAATCGTAATCATCGACAAATCCTAGTGAATCGGGGTTCATTAGCAACTCTTCCGTACTCTGGTACATCTTTGAAATCGCTACAATGGAATTCACTAGTCAAAAAGGGCTACGTAATTACTGGAACGATAGCACACCTTCCTTACTTTCCCATTAAATGGTCCTCTTGGTACATGTTTTTTCCATCAGAAAAAAATATCCATATCTTGCGATCCGATGGGCTAGTGTTACCCGCATGGTAAGACTTAATAATAAATATCATTCAGGAACCAGCTCAAATGGCTGTTCCACAATATTACCCACATTCTCCTCGAATACTGCGTTTAGTACCACCAAGATATGTCCCAAAGAAAATGTCCAGAGCAAGAAATAGCACTCGTATTATAGGTTTTGCCACGAAAAATGGCCATACGAGGTTACTAAAGGGAGCAAGAACTAGACAAGATGCATCCGTTCGACATTGAATTGAGGATTTCTCGAGGAAAATGTATTTGCAGAGTTCAATTCACCGTTATAGTATGTCTATTTTCCATATTCAATCCTTTATTATTCAGACTTTTTTTTTTCCAAACTTGAAAAATTTTGCGATGAGCTTTTGAAATTTATTAGTACGATGAATTTATACAGTAGAGAGTTTACTAGCATCTAGAAGACAGTGGGTAAAGACGCTGATGGCCATGGCATTTCCTACTTCAGCTGAAGCAATGACGAAATTGCTACGTTCCAAAGAAATTAAAACGGAAGAATTAGCAAAGATCATGCAGAAATTTGATGATTTGACATTCTGTTTTCCAAATAAAGAAATCTTTGCTATCGAGTTGATTCAAGATAGATGGAATGATGTGAAGAGACCAGAATTCAAACTGGATTCCATGATATGGGAGACGTACGTCGATATGTGGGCGAAAGTCAATAATGATGAGAGGCTTTTCAAGAAAATTTTTAAAAATTTGAAGTTCACTAATCTACTAATTCAAACTTTCCAAATACAGAACGACCCGAACGGCGTATTCCTCAGGAAACTTCTAAGAACATGCAAGTTGATTAACTCAATGGTTACAATAGACGTATCTTTTGATAATAGTTGCAAACTCTTGGCTGGCGCATTAAAATGCCTTTTGATCGTCTCCATTGACGAATTTGATAACACAGAGAGGAATGCGTTACTCATGGAACTAATGACTATGGCTGAATTAGATCATATCCCAGAAGTCACAGGGAAATCATCAAACATCTATTGCAGTACTATGCTATATCCTACAATCAACTACGTTGCACAAACATCTCAAAATAATGCTGATTCAGTAACCAAACTTTCTGGATATTTGGGGAAGTTTGTATTCCATGAAAATAATAATTCAAATTTGGCAAAATTATTGGGAAAATTTTTTGAAACTAATAAAACTTTAGATTCTGCCGTTGTCATGGTACTTTTCCAAAAAGCCATACAATTCTTATCAAAGAACAACTTCAAAGAGTTAGAAATTTTATTCACATTTATCGTAACTATTCAACCTTCAATAACGGCAGCTCTATTGAACGAACTCTCATTATCAAAGAAGACCATGTCCCATGATTTTCTAACTGAACTGTTCAAGAAGAACCTTGAATCGAATGAAACACATAGTGAAACTTTCTGGAATCTATTCTTACAACTTTTAAATCTAGACATTGAAATTGGTATTGAAAATTCTGATACTTTAATGAACTTGATCGAAGAGAATTTCAAAGAAAGAGCCACATTTGTGACCAAACTTTGGGCTAAACTCGTTTCATGTTATATAAATGCAAGAGAATTGCCACAATTTTTGAAAAAATGGCAAGATTATTCAATTAGTCAACAATCGCAACTATTTATGGAGACTCCAGAGCTTTCTATGGAAGTCTCCAAGGGTATTGTAAATTTATCAACAAGCCAACTGAGGGAAATATTATCACAAACAGTGGACACTATAATAAATGGCTCAGAAGATCAATACGGATACAGTGCATTGAGAACCTATTTAAAGGGCCTGCCGATGCTATCGTTTACCATTCTACCAGAATTTAAGCATGTTCTCTCAAAAATTTTCGAAATTGAAGAAATGGATAAATTCTGGGACATCAAATATTTGATTTTGAATGTCTATGACGATATATTGCCTGCTCAATCTATTTCTACCGAAGAAATCAATCTACTACTAAACCATTCGGATAATGAATCCGCTGAATTCTATTATTACTTCTTCAAATTAAGAGAATATGAAGCTTTTGATTTCACCAAAATCGAATCGAGATTAATGGCCCTCTTAGAAAGTGACGGACTTTCTAGCGATGCCAGGCGTACCTTCTTGGAAAATACCTTTGTAAATTGGTCTTCAATAATTAATTCAGCGTTTTCAAAAGAAAATATCAACAAGTTGATCTCAATGATTGTAACGAAGGTGGAATATATTGATTTACTGAATATATTTTTCGAAAATGACGATTTTTTCGAAGAAGATAACATTGTATTTCACCTTGTCAATAATATTTCCAAATTATGCAATGAAGGATCTGCTATTACCTTTATGACTAAAATACCATTACAATGCTATAATAAAAACACCAGAATTGAACTTATTAACACTCTTTCTTCAAAATCTGTTCTGACATCGTCGGATATAAATTTATTAGTACATTTGTTAGCAAGCCCAACATTCAAATCAAACATCGAGAGGCAGTTCGAAAGACTACAAGATCTTACCTCGAAAACATCAGATACCACATCTTCTTTAAATAAATTCAACACGATCGTCTTTGAAACAGTATGGAAAAATCATGTTTTACAGATCAAAGAAGCAACCAGTAGAACATTTGTCGATTCTGTCATCAGTGAAATATCTGACAGGCTACTCGGGACTAACTTCGATAGACTTGGCGTTGAATTGGCGTATTCGATTTTGACCACTTCTCCAACAGAGATAGCCAAGGATCTAGCACACAAATTCATCAACTTTGGATTCCATACAATAAAGTCGTCTGATATAGACGACAGCCTATTATCATGGATGTTAAACTGTCTTTACACAATTTTTATGAACATTGTGGTTATTACTGATGAACAGAAATCAGCAATCAAATCGATAACGGCAGATCTAATGAAAAGGAACAATATTGATGCATCACTACTAAGTTCCACCTTTTTACTCAACTCGGTCTTTTTCGATGACAAATTACAACTTCTATATGCTCAATATATCGTTGCGAGAACTATGGGTTGCCAGAAAGATATTTTATTGCCTTCGGTGGAAGCAGTCATAGCTCGTAAAGTCAAAGAAGAGACAGGTTATGATGATTTCAATTCTGCTTTTGCATCTACAGTTAAATGTTTCGCAGAGCCTATCACAGATGTATATCTTGAATGCACGATAGAGCTATACCAAGTACAAACAAGACATATTTCTAAAGGCAACACGATAGGGTCACACCTTTTCGTAAAATCAATAATTGAATTCTACACAAATCTATTAAACCTCAATGCTTCGGTGGAACAAGCGTTGGCTCTCGTTGCAGTTTTACAAGATCTTCTGGTTTCAAAACCATGGTTATTCACTCAATACTGTGTTGAAATCTTATTTGCATTATGTTTTGCATTGTCCAACCTCATAATCTCAGCATCAAATAGTACAGAGAACAATGATGAAATATTTATTGGCACTATAAAAATTATATCAAATATATTATTAGTTCATAGGGTTAAATTATCCAATCGTCAACATTTAGTCAATACATTATTGTGCCAATACTTGGATATCATCTCTCAAAGCAAAAAAAAGAATTTAACCTCAGAATCTGCTAAAGCTCTTTCAAGATTGATAACAGATTTTTGTGAACCATCTAACATTTCTAATAACAAAAACGATAGTAAATTAAATTCTCAAGTAAGTACTATTAGACAAAGGTTGAGGAGAGATGTACCATTTTTATTAATAAAATATATTCATCTATCGATTATCTCACCATTTGACTCGTCCATTAGAAGGGAATTGACACGAGGTATATTCTCTATTTTCAATTTGCTATCCCAAAATGACCTCAGCATGGTCAATTCCATATTAGACTCTGCTGGTAAGCAATATTTCAGGTCACTATATGTCGAATATAAAAAATCTGGAAAATGGCGTGAGGATTGAATACATCTCAACAATCTGTATTAATATATACAAATGATGTACTGACTGCATATCTAATGCGCTATTTAAAATTTTTGCGATTAGCAAGTAAGTCTTAGTATATATAGTTCGTGATTACGTACACAACCCGAAGAAAGTCTATTTATAATCTGATATCAGCATCTTATACTCTTGCTTATCGACATTTTCTTTTTTCTCATACCTTGACCCGAGTCTGACAAATGTCCATTGGGTCAGTAAACCAGAGGGCTGATATCTTTCGGGGGCTGTTCTCTCAATATAGTAGAGACTACAATTTGATCCAACAATCAAAAACAACGGCATAGAAGATTGAGAGGCCTTCTCATCAAATTTCATGCCATAAATTGTTTCTCGATATTTATTGTCGATGGCAATTATCTTATTAACTTTGAAGTAAAGAGGTATACTAACCGAAGGACCAGTTCCAAAATATCCACAGTCAGGTCGACACTCCACATTTTTTTTAATATGGAGCACATTATTTGAGTCAATACAAGCTGAATATATTGAGCTTGAACTACCATTAGAAACAGAGAGAAGGCGGACCAATGGCTTTTGTAAAAGTGGAGAATTCTGAGTTGATACGACTACCTTCGTTAAGTAGCTTGGTGTACCGTTGAAACTTCTTTCAACGCGAGGGAGCAGTCTACTTGGGTATGAGTTAAATATCCTTAATTTTTGCTCAACTGAAAATGCACTAGAAACGTATGGCAATTTAGATTGTTCTTGGGACAATGATGACACCTCAGACAATTTTGAACCCTCTTGAGTTATTTCCAGCAAAAACTCTTTTACACCATCACCAAAAAAGGTAAGGATTACTTTATTGAGACCATTTCTTGCAACCGTAATTATGAGAGATGATACAAGACAATTAATTCTAACTGTATGTACATTTTTTATTAAATTTTGTTTTACTACATTCACCACCTTGAAGCATGGATTTTCAGAACCTATATACAAAACAAACCAGCCTGCAAACAGAGTTTTGGTGAAAGATCCAAGATTATGATTTGAGATTTCCTGCAGCATGTATTTTGATCCTAGTTGCCCAGGGACATTTTGTATGGCTAACTCTTTTCTTGTAATGTAATCAAATAATACTAGTTCATATCCTCTTTTTTCCTTGTTATGAATCAACAACAGTCCCAACCACTTTTTAAATTGCAGATTGCAGATAGCTATAGGAACACGAGAGTCAAAAGTGATCACTTTTGGCAGAAACTTTGGGTCTTCGTTTAATTTTGAAATATCGGTCTTGTATACCCTAACCTTCGAGTTTTCATCATGTGTTACTATACTGAGCGTCTTGTCAGTATTCTCAAAAAGCCTCACATTGTTTAGGCTGTTTTCGACCTGGAGCAATACTCCATAACTGCTATCATTATGATTGATAGCATAGATTGAATGGCTGTCATAAAATAATGTGCAAAAAAAAAGATTGGGAGTTATGACAGGCTTTAGCGCTGTAGCAAATTCGTTTTGAATAAATAAACGTACCCTAGCAAGATTGGAGCATAGACATAAGATCTCACCGGTAACTGTCAACAATGTGACACTAAAAATGCCCGTCTGTTTAAGTACGCTAAGGTGCATCGATGCAATTGACGGGCCATCCCAAGCCCTAGATGCAAGGATTTTATTGTTTTCATACAGTAGAATAGTGCTGTCTTGATTCTGTACTAAAAGGAACACATTGCTTTCCTGAACTAATGCTGCGCTTATGCCAGTCAAGCCGCCGCCAACTTTGCCTTCATAAAATCTCTCTGTAACTCCTGTTTCAATATTATATCTTGAAATCAAGTATCTACCCGTTTGATACAATTGCAACGAAAGGTCCCACGCAGGATTATCAAGAGATAATACGGGACCAGAGCACACCAATATTTCATTGGTATCAGTTAATGTTAATATCGTAACAATATTTCCTCTTTCGCTTATAAAATTTTCTGGTTGAAGTGAACCCTTTCTCTTGGGTGACGACCTTTTTTCATCTTTATGGAGATTCATTTCAAAGATTTCCTCAGAATGCACATAAGTAATATTTCCCTCACGATTGTTCAGCCATATATCTACCACATTTTTGTGCGGTAGTGACACTTCTAAAGATAATGGTAAATGAGGAAATCTTCTTTGGTACAATTCAATAAATCCATTATCATGCTTATTTGAAGAACCGCACGAAACAACGGTATGATTCAGATCTCCGACAGAATTAAGCAACCCAGTGTCATGGTAAAGTTTGTTTTCAAAATTAAAGCCATCTATCTTTACTTTCCAACTTTCGAAGTTGAAATCATTTTCTTTGTTTGATTTAACTTCTACACAAAAGACACCATCAGCTTTATTAAACACTATGAAATTTGATTTATTAACTCTTTGCATGAAATTTATCGGCACTTCTCCTTCCCAATGGGATAGAGGATTCAGCAATTGCCATTTTAAGATCTTCTTAAGGCCACCTGACGCCCTCTCACTTTTAACATTCTTGTTTGTGGGATTATAGAGAGCATACAAATTAATTATACCAGAGCTGCAGGCGCCTGTACTAAAATAGAGCAAAATTCTGTACATGAAACCATACCTATCAAGTTTTTCAACAGTAGAGTTGATAAAATGTGTAGTTTCTTTTTCATTTTTCCTGAATTTAAATGGCCTGGCAACTGGAATCATATCAACTTGTTCCATGTTTGGATAAATGTATATAAAAGTGGCGAATCTTGACGTCACAACTAAAAAAGCGTCATCTTTGATCATTTTAATGACATGTGAATCTCCACTATGAAACCCCAAAATTGTATATTTTTTAAACAGCTCATACTCGATTGAATACTCCCTTCGACATATGTCAACGCGTACAGCTTCAAGAGGATCACTCGACCTTATCCATACTAGCAAAAAAGATCCAGATGAGAAAAAATCAATAATCACAGAGGTACATGCCGAATAAATATTTCTATGATGTATTACTTGAAAATTATTGGTGATTTCACATTCAAAGATATTCTGACGGTCAAAAGAGTAGAAGATATAGTTCTTATACTTCTTGAATATTATTTTCCCCAGAAGAGGAAGTTGTTCAAAGAAAGGTTTCATCGATGTTTCACCTATTTTGGCCAGTTTTCGAAAACTTAAAAATATAATATTGGCGTGATTTGTCAGAACTGCTGCAGAGTCACCATCGACACTATATGCAATTAGGTGCTCAGGATTCGGAAGCTCAAAGGCAAATAGTATTTCTTTATTTAATGGAGCATATACGTAAACTAATTTATTCAGAAAAACAACCACTCTTGGACCTTTCAGTTTCTCAATACCAATTGTTTGATTCAGCACATTATCTTGTTCATTGAGCGGATGAATTTTCAAATAATCAATTCCATTTAACTGCGGCTCCTTCCCACCTGAAGATTCGAGATCAAGTGTCTCATCAAAAGTTGCAACATCTATCCCGGACAGATTTCCATCATCACTCATTTCCCTGTTTGATCTTCATATAATATTGAAACTTTTTTCATTTTGTGAACCGAGCGCCAAACTTTTTAGACTATGAAAAAAGAAGGTAGTAGTGTCAGTATTGCGACAGCTCTTGGACAGAAACCCTCAGCAAATCAATAAAACATTCTGTAGGAGCTGCAAATATGATAAAGAGCATTTTACTTGTATTACTTTAGTATGTGGCGTATTATATCCTACTGCAAAACAAAAACTAAATCGCTACTTAGGGCTTTTCAATCGTCTTGAATGGACACCTCTTGCTCTTGCAGCCATATCACTTGCCAGCACACTCAGTAGACACGCTATGGAAAACTGTAGCTTGCATATGTCTTACAATTCTCAATTTCAAGAGTGGTCCAAAGGTAAGAACTATTTTAACCGCCAGCCTTGCGTTTTCTAAAAAGCAGTTTACGTATTACCCGACCTACTACATTTAGCCCTAACTTCCTGCCTCAAAACCCTAATGATCGTCCAATAAAAGTCCAGAAAATCATAAACCCATATCTCACACTATAATCGTATCGGAGTTTCCAAAAACTTTACGGTCACGTGGAAAGGATCTAATTTCAGAGCGTATTATGGAAGAAAGATTAGTGTATATAACTGGTAACCTAATTTGAGAGGATTTCTCATAACGGACCAATACTGAATGGTGCACTGGAAACAACTAATTATACCATATTTCTGAATCTCAAGTTAATTCTTGGTACACATCATAGCCTAACAAATCGATGCTGACTACATTTATAAAACAGCCAACTAGTTTACAGAAGGTTTTTCCTGTACTTACGAGATGTACGTCTTTAGCGCATTTGTCAACATCTACACGTTTGGGTAAATCAACCTACAGGACTCCAGATTTTGGTAATGTTATCAAAGAAGAGAGAAACAGCGATAAATCAAGGATATATACCTACTTTATGGTAGGGTCCTTAGGACTACTTTCTTCGGCCGGAGCCAAATCTACAGTGGAAACATTTATATCATCAATGTCTGCGTCAGCGGATGTTCTAGCCATGGCAAAAGTCGAAGTTAATTTGGCAGCTATCCCAGAGGGGAAGAATGTTGTTGTGAAATGGCAGGGAAAACCAGTATTTATTAGACATAGAACTCCACATGAAATCAATGAGGCCAATTCCGTGGATATGACAAGTTTGAAAGATCCACAACCTGATTCAGATAGAGTACAAAACCCTGAATGGCTAATAATGCTGGGAATATGCACACATTTAGGATGTGTTCCAATTGGTGAATCCGGGGATTTTGGTGGATGGTTCTGCCCCTGCCATGGTTCACACTATGATATCTCTGGTAGAATAAGGAAAGGACCAGCTCCAAGTAATTTGGAAATCCCACAGTATGAATTTGATGGGGACAAACTAGTTGTTGGGTAAAATGCTCCCTTTGATGAAAAATAAAAGTATATTTATTAATTATATTTATTTATGTAAATTTCTTTTTCTTTCTTTGGTTTTTAGTTTCTATATAAACATCAGAACTGGAGTAAGAATGTATATATTCTATTGGAATGAAATTATAAGTCTGGATTTGCGGCTAACAAATGTGCCAAATCGTCGGGTACTTCACTCCAGCCACTTTTCTCCCACAATAAAATATTTGATTGTTGTTGATGAAATTTGAGTTCAATAACAGCATCATAAGTGTATTCATTCGGACTACACATATTACTGTATTCATTAATTGTTCGCAATGAATTGTGGAAATATGGCAATACATCTTCATTTTTTGTTTGAATTTTTGTTGTCGTAACGTTACAACTGGCTTGCCTCAACTTTACATGGAAAAATTGGTCAATTAGTTTTCGAACGTATCTTGGTAAATTATTTGGTCTATACTGATCAATATATTTAATCCTCCAATAAACAGACCAATGCATGTCACCATATTGAGGAATATATCTTGGCCTTCCAAAGTTTGGTACATAGACGTTGCGCCACTTGCCCTCTTTATTTTCAATTCTTATACCAATTGGCAAAAATTCCAATAACCACCATATATAGGACATAAATCTGTTTAACTGACCACATCTGTAATCAATATCAATTTCTTGACTAGCATCTTTAGAATTATTTGCTTCTATCAACTTGAGCAGTTGGCACTCCAAATTGGCGTTTTTCTCTCCAATAACACGTCCTATAGAATCAATGTCATGATTTTCATCAACTTTCAAGTAGTCATGAGTCGATGCAAATAATGCGCCAAGTGAACTATGTCTTTTATCGAAATCATGAATTATACCTCTCTTAAATTCAACACCATGTTTGACAGATTCAGCAATAATCCATCGCAGCGAGATATCAGAGACACTCTGTTTAGCTTCACAATCTGGAGCCCAACCTCCACCAACATCCGAATGATCACCAGGAAACCATTTTTCAATGAGGTCATTTGACGTTGAGCCCAAACTCTTCAAAGAAGCCGGTTGCACTCTGAAAGTTCCTTCAATGCTTGTATGAGAGCAAACCGCAATCTTTCTATGGGTTTTTGTTGTTAGATATTCATTGATTTCTCCTATAATCAAATTCGAATTATTATCACTTTTCTTACGAAATACAGCGTTCCAAATTGATAGATTAGGTTTCTGTCTTTCATGCTGATAAGTTGGTTCACTTCTAACAGATTTTGGACTCATTTGAAACTCTGAATTTTCGATGAGAAAAGCGCTGTTATATAATCTATCATTTGTAGTGGCACTTGAACTTGAACTGGATGAAGTCCATTCTTGTAGTATTTCCCTGGGGAAACTTTCCAATTCGTAAGCTTTATAAGTGAGAGAGAACAATTGTGGGGCATATGGATTTGGAGTGAAACAAAATTGTTTAAATTTTCCACGTCTTTCGTCTATTGATAAGGCGTGTCTCACATGATCCACAATATTGCTTCTTTGAGTACATGGGAATAGTCGATCTCTTAGTATTCCCACTGAATTTACTGAATCAAATAAACCTTGGAAAAATATTTTAATTTCATAATCTCTGCAAAAAATTTTTCTAAATTCTTCAATTAAAGTGCTTGTATAATTTGGTTGACTTGGTTGTTCAGCAAATTCCCATGATTCATAAATTCTCCATGCCATTTTGACCATATCTTCTAAACCGACATTTAATAGCCCTACTCTTTCCAACATGCCTGCTAGGACTCTTGCAATAAATGCGCCGCGGGAGAAGCCAAACATGTAGATGGAATCACCTTGTTCATAATGTTTCATTAGATAGAGATATGCGGAAACGATATGATCTGTAATTGAGAATGCGAAAGTGGCATCGAGGACATTTTTCAAAGTTGAGATTGTGAATCTTCTTCTTATATCTTCAACGAAATCGAAATCAGCTTGTGTTCCAATACCGGGTTGATAGTAACATAATTGATCTGGATTTGCTTGGTTCAATAATCTGTATATTTTTAGTACGTTACTGAAAGGTTGTGGACCAAAGTTTTCTTTTGTTCCATCGAAGCATAGTATTATTTTTTTGGGCATATGATAGTTTGTTATTTGAAATAGCTTCTTTGAGGTTTTGTTAAAAGAGGCATCATTAAGATTGGATAATAATCGGAGACCAAAAGGAGGAAAATTTCCATGGGCTGCTGCTAATTATCTTTTTTTGACAGATGGTATTGAGATAATTTTCATTTGTGTCGTCGTTGTCACTGTGTGTGTGACACAGTTGCTTATTGACAGCAATGCGAGATATTAAACGGTAAGCCAAAAGGGACATAGAGATATCCTAATGTTGGTGTAAATATTGCTCCATGAACCATGTCGCGGGTGGGGGGGGGATAGAGAACTAGTTCAACAGCAAATAGTACTAATGAATTCGAGAGTGACATCTCAATGACTGGTAGCGCCACACATGTACCGTTCTCGCTGATAGTTGCCATAAACAGTGGTGGTTCCCCGAAAACCCCGAATCCACGCCGTCAAACTTGCCATATGCACCCGGCAATCAACGGGAATCTCCTCCTTTCCCACCAAGAAAACAATATAATCACCCTTGCGGAATATCATCTCCGCAACGCAATCCACCGCGCATCGAAAAAATCCTGCCGCCGCAAAGAACCGGCAATACAGACACCCCAACACCCCTCTTTTTGTGCCAGCGAAGGGACATCCTCACCCCACACAGCGATCTCACGCGCGGCTCTCACGTAATCCGCTGAGAAAAATTTCAAGCACGTGAACGGCGCAGTTCGCCCGTTTTGTGTTGGAAAATTTTTGCTTCTCGCCCGCTGAGATGAGATGTGAACCCAAGATGAGACTTTTCTCATTATTATATAAAAAGCCAATGGACCACTAAGCAGTTTGTGGAGGAAATTCTCATCACTGTTAAGAGCAACTGTCAGCGGCTAAGGTTTCATTCTACGCCAATAGCTTATCTAATATATAGCATATAAAAGAACCTTATTATTCTTCTTTTCCTTTTCTTCGTTTCCTAAGAGGTTATTACTATCGTACTTTCAACAATTTAATCGTCGTCATTTTGTTATCATTAAACATTAAGCATTACATCGTTCTCATATGACAAAGACTGATCAGCCTCATTACAAATACTACAAAGATCAACAACTCTCCATTATAAAGGCGCCCTTCTGTGGAGGTCAAGCGAAATTGGGTGTCGAAAAGGGTCCTCGGTATCTTTTAAAAGCTGGTTTGGAATCCGATTTAAATGGTCTAGGTTGGAATACTATCATCGAATCTCCATTAGATGAATCGGAAATTAGACAACAAATGGTTGCTGATGATCCTACTGATAAATATCTAAATGCAAAGAGACCAAGGTTCGTTGGTGAAAGTAACGAAAAAATTTACAACTGTATCAAAGAAAAAGTCTTAGCATTCGATAGATTCCCATTGACTATCGGTGGTGATCATTCCATCGGTATGGCAACAGTCTCTGCTACTCTGGAAAAATTCCCAAACGCAGGTTTACTCTGGGTTGACGCTCATACCGATATTCATACCATTGAAACTACCGATACTGGTAACATTCATGGTTGTCCAGTTTCATTTCTATTAGGCTTAAACAAAAACTTAAATGGCGTCCCAAAATCCTTTGATTGGGTACCAGGTAATTTAAGACCAGAAAAAATTGCATATATTGGTCTAAGATCTGTTGATCCTGCTGAAAGAAAAATCTTGAGAGATTTAGGTATATCTGCATTCTCAATGTATCATATCGATAAATTCGGTATAAACAAAGTCATTGAAATGGCTTTAGAATCTATTCATCCAGACACTAACGGTGATGGTCCAATTATCTGTTCCTTTGACGTTGATGCCATCGATCCCCTTTTCGTACCAGCCACTGGTGTCCCAGTTAAAGGTGGTCTAACTTTAAGAGAAGGTTTATTCGTAGCAGAAAGATTAGCCGAAACTGGTAACCTGGTCAGTTTAGACGTTGTCGAATGCAACCCTGAATTGGTCACAGACGGGAAACATTTATTCGATTCCGTTGAAGCAGGCTGTGCCATTGCAAGATGCGCTCTAGGTGAAACATTGCTCTGAAACCGATTGAAAAGGAAAGCTCGATTCAAATTGTCATGTCAAATATATATATTGCATTGTAATAGCTTTTCTCTGAAGCTCTTTCAATTTTTTAAAAAAAGAATTGTTTTTGTAAGAATATAAAATATATACATGCTAATAATTAGGGCATAATTGATCCATCTTAACCAATGCGTACGTTTGTCTGATGGAAAGATTCATTAACTTCCGAATCTCAAACGTAAACCATAATTTGAGCATACTTAAGATATTGGCATTTTGTAAAAGACCTGCATTTTCTCTTTTTATTGCAAATTCTCTCAATAACGGTAAAGAACTTTCAAAAAGATCCAAATCTGGATCCAATTGCCTTCCTATACCTTCCAATAATAATATAGCAATCACTACTGAGACAAAATCTCCCTCCATTCTAACGTGATGTGACCGAACCATTGATAACATTTGATTCAACAGATCACCAATTGATACGGATCCTAAAGTAAACGTCTTTTCTTTGACTCTATTCACCAATCTCTCAACTTTACGGGAAAATAATTCCTTGTTGATGGCACTTTCAGGGGTTCTAGATCTTTCAATCATCAATTCACCTGCTCTGTAGCCATCAAACATGGCTAACGAATTGAAAAGATCAATGAAATTTAATCGATTTTGGAAATTTAACTCGGTAACAAGTCCAGTGTCAATGAAACATATTTGGGGTTTATACTCTTCCATCATTTTAACGATACGTTCATTAAATTCTGTACTATCATCTCTAATGTCTTTTAAAGATTGTACAATAGCAAATATCTCTTCTTCATTAGATGTTATCTCCGTGCCATATTTATTCGTCCTAATAAACCTGACCATTACATTACCTGGGTGTAAATCTGCATGAATAAAATCGTCAAGAATTAACATCTTCAAAAATGCATCAATAAACGGCCTGCTAATACGCTGAGATAGTAACCTGTCATCATAGTTACTTTGTGCCTTATTCATCTCATTCAAAGTATCCTTTATTTGTAGTAATTTACCCATTGGTATCCCATTTAAATATTCTTCACAGAGAATATCTTTGTTACATAGGTCTAGCAGAGGCTCTGGGAATTTAATCTGGTTGGAGTGCTTAAAATTTTCATTGAATCTCTTCAAATTCGAAGATTCTATACGTAGATCTAATTGAAGATTCATTAGGATTTCGAAATTTTCAACTTCTACAGGTAATGACAACCATTCCATCGTCGGTATCTTATCAATAAAATTAGCAAAGAAACTCATAATTTTTAAATCTCTCTTGATTTGATTTCTGACATGTGGATGAATCACTTTAATGGCATACCATTTATTTTGTAAATTCAAATTATGTTGTACTACAAAATCTTCATTAAACTTTGCCACATACACTTGAGCAATTGCACCACAGCCAATGGATTTAGTATTGAATTCTTCAAATATATCATGAAGTTCCAATTCCCCCGGAAACATTTCCTTGATTATCGATTCTGTATACGTAAAACTATGAGGCCGCACGTTACTATGTAATTTGGATAGTTCAATACAAAGATCAACGGGGAAAATGTCTGTCCTAGAAGCGGTCCACTGCCCCAATTTGATAAAGCTGGGCCCACATAGTTCCAGCACGACTCTTATGAATTTGAACCAAATTTGATAGCTTTGCCGTACTGGTAATAAAGTCACAGGGAATGAAAGTATTATTGGTATGAAGAGTAAAGAAATCTGAACAAATCTCAGTACTGTTCGTATTGGTTCTAGGAGGTTATCATTCAGATGGGAGATAATTTTCAATAGGATTGTCTTCAATGGCGATGCTCCCTCTAATTGACGTTCACGTTCTTGCAAAGCTCTGCGTGCTAAATCCTGCTGAGATGCAAAATATAGCCCCATCTCATACGTATCGCCCTTATCATCCGGTGTGAGTGTTTCATTAAGTATGATTCTCTTGCTATAGAGTAATAAAGACGAAGAGGGTACAGTTAACAGTAATCTGTTGCGTAAGGGTCTATAACTGTGGAAGCGATGCCCTGTGAAAAGGGTCCATCGTCTATTGAAGAAATATCTTGAGAATGGTGACATTCCAGAAGTTTAAAGTTGAAGGATAATCACTGCTATTACCAAACCCGTGATGATGAATGAAATTGCTCCCTTATTGTTTTTTCTCTCTCTTCGAGGTCTTTGAAATATTAAGTTAAATTGGATTTTTGTAAATGTTATATATAAACAAGATATAGATATATATATATAAATTAATGATTATAACTGTTCTTCTTTTATAACATCGATCAACCAATCTAAACCTTCGCTTATACCTTCGCCCTTTATTGCGCTTGATGCCACTATCGACCAACTCCTATCTTTCAATTCCACCAAGTTAAGTTGTTTTGATACCTCACTTGCCGATAATGCACCTGGTTGATCTTGTTTATTGGCAAACACTAACAATGCGGAATCCTGCAATTCTTCTTCTTGCAACATCATATGAAGTTCTTTAGCTGCTGTGGCCATACGATCTTTATCGGTGGAATCCACTACGAATATAACTGCTGCGGTGTCGGCATAGTAACATCTCCAATAGGGTCTAATACTTGTTTGGCCACCTAAATCCCAAACATTTAATTTTAAGTTTTTGTATGAAAGAGTCTCTACATTGAAACCAATGGTTGGCTTTGTAGTCACTACTTCACCGATTTGTAATCTGTACAAAATTGTCGTCTTACCTGCACCATCTAACCCTAATATTAGGATACGTAGTTCTTTATTAGTACCCCATAATCTATCAAACATAGAACTGAAATAATTACCCATGACGCCTGCAAATGAATGATTTATTGAATGTGAAAGGGAGGAAAATGCTATGAGTTTATGTATATGGGGAGGGTTATTCTCTATATAAAATGGGTAACTTTCCTATATTATTGAAGTTATGATCTTACCGACCATTATTATTATTATTATAGTAGCATATTTTTCAGTAATTCAATTTGGAAGAAAAAAAGTGCAATTTTGCGATTTTGACTAAAAAGGAAAATGCGGTCGTGGTGTACGAGACCACGTGACGTTTTTTATGTAGCCCTAGGTCTTAGTTTTCACAAATATCAGGGCTTTGTTTAGATATGGAGCTTTGTGGTCGGAAATAGCTTAGGGCTGAGATCAATGGATTGGGTACTGATCAAACTTCGAAAATCAAGCAATTTTTTTTGTTCAATGAATGGCAAAAAAAATCCGATGAGATGAGGGTGAACCACACTATTAATTGGTAATAGTATCTGATAGTGAGATGAACTCATGTCTGAGAGTGAACAGTTCAAGAAACATAACGGAACTAAAGACCAGGTTATCACCAAACCAATTCAATCAAATGATGGGACCGGTGAGGTCGTCGTTAAGAAATCTACTGGGAAACTGAAAGTACGGAAGGGACAAACTGAAGAACAATACCAAGAACAATTAGCTCACTTCAATGACGTTGAAAAGGGCCCTGTGGTCACAGATATCAACTGGATGGACCAATATGACAATGATCCGTTGAAATTTCAGTCTGAATCCGTGTTATTTAATGATCTTACTGTGAAACACAACAGATTGGTTCTTACTGGCTTCATTCATAGATTATACTACCAGAAAAATTACCAGGATTGTTATAAATTTGCATCAATGGTTAAGGATAAATACACAAGTCTATCCTGCCATAAGAAGATGAAGAAAGAATTTGAAGAACTTGATTATATTCTTACTAATTGCTCCCGCCATTTGTCGAATGATAGCGTATAAAGAGAAAAATTATATATATAGATAAAACTTGTATAAAAGTTAAAAAGACCAATAAAGAAGGTCCTTTCTCGCTTCAAACATACGCAAACCATGCTGCTACGCACATCTACAAGATCCCATCGACCATATGTCCGGGAACTTCATACTACATTCAAGCTTTTAATGACTTTTGAAGGGATAAGTATAGAGGCATCGCAGTCCCCCCAGGAAAGAATGCAGAGAGTATTTGGTGGTAGATTAAAAGGAGAAGTTAGACATAGGTCTGAGATTCAAACTTTGAAGATTGCCGGTATAAACGTTCCAGAAAAGCCAAAGGAACCTGATAACTGCTGTATGTCCGGTTGTCGTAACTGCGTTTGGGAAACCTATAATGAAGATTTAAGACACTGGAATACTAAGAGAAAGAAAGCTGCTGCCTCCATGAAGGGAACTGATATGATATGGCCCTTGCATTGGAGTCCGCCTTTGAAATTGCTCGATCTAAGAAATATCCCTCTCCAATTAAGAGTACAAAAATTGAAAATGGATGAAGTTCAAAAACCAGATATCAAATCATTATTCCCAAAAAGATCTTCACCATTACCTCGATCTGTCATAGAAGCAAAAGAAAGAAACAAAGCCAGGAGGCCGTCCTCTTCCATGGAAGAAACTGATGAACAAGAAGAAGACGACGGTTGGGAAGATATCCCCATCTACATCAAAGTATTTGCAGAGTTTGAGAGAAAGCAGAGACTGCTAAGAAGAGAACAAAAATTGAAGAGACGTCAAATGATGCAGACCTAGTTTATTTTTCCATTAATTCACAACTTTTTATTTATTTATTATATAACGTATTCATATTCCTCAAAAAAGCCACACCAGTACCAAATTTCTCAATCGTTGGTCATCGCTAATACTACCTATTCTATACAGATAACTCAATAGTTAGATGTTGAAAGTGTATATCCATTATACTGATATTCTCGGAGTATAAGCTGAAATTAAAGAACATCACGTCTTGGAGATCTTACATGTCAAGAAAAAAAAAGAACAAGAAGAAGAGCAACACTAATCATTTTAGATGAAGCTACTCAAGGGCATTATACAATTCCATAGTTTAGCTCGGCTCGGTACTTCAGAATTGAGGGAGAGATTTATATTTGACCATGTCACTCAGACTATCAGTGAAATAAAGGATTGTGCAAATGTAACGATAAATGGCTGGATAGATAAGAAACCGAAGAAAATTGGTAAAGATTTGACATTTGGAACCTTGCGTGATACCAATGGTGATAAGATTCAACTAGTAGACGGCGCATCCTTATTGAAAGGTCTGAACGTTGAAGACGTCGTTCAAATACAAGGTGAAGTTGCATTAAAAAGGTCCAGGGATAAGAGGAATGCAGAATATGAGATTAAACTGAAGAAGATAAACGTTCTAAATTCAACTAATGATAGACCATCCCAATTACTCGAGAAAAGTTTGAAAACCGCGTCATATCCACAAGAATATCGTTATATGCAGCTACGATTACCACATCAGCAAGAACTACTGGAAAAAAGGTACCAGGTAAACAAAACAATACGGTCGCTACTGGATAACAACAACTTTACTGAGATTGAGACACCAATACTCTTCAAACCCACTCCAGAGGGAGCTAGAGAGTTTCTTGTCCCCACCAGATATTCCAATTCTCAACCATTTTTCTATTCACTAACACAAAGTCCTCAGCAGTACAAACAACTACTAATGGCTGGAGGAATTCAAAGATATTTCCAGTTTGCAAGGTGTTTCAGAGATGAAGATTTAAGGAAGGATAGACAACCAGAATTCACACAATTAGATCTAGAAATGGCTTTTGCCTCAGGATCAGATGTGATGGACCTAGTGGAATCTGTCACGAAGGATATTTGGAACACTTTTTCCAAGAAATCTTTACATACATTAAATTTTGAAACCCAAAAGTTGACAGCTGTAAAAGATACTAATATTTCAAGATTAACCTACAAAGATGCAATGACAATGTATGGTATTGACAAACCAGATTTAAGAGCACCCAGCTTGAAAAACATTGATTTATCGGAATTTCATACGAGAGGTTATGAAAATGTAGACTTCCCAGTATTTGAGGTCTTAATTTTGAGGAATGCCATCTCTTCTGAGCAAGAGTACGATCATGATTTTTCATTTTTAACCAGTCCAAAGAATTATAACAACAGAGTGCCCATTGGGGTACCCATTTTAAATAAGGGAGATCAAACTATGTGGTACGAACGGTTTCTTTCCATAGCAACATTTGAAAACCCACATTTGGTTAATAAATTCTTGAACCTGAGGCAAGGTGACATAATATTTGGTTCTACTCGCGAATCCTCTAATTCAATATTTGAAAATCCAACACCATTGGGGAGGTTACGCCAGCTGCTACTAGGCAATAAGAAGGGTCAAAAACTATTTTATGAAACCACGGGTGATGTAATAACTTGGGTTGTGGATTTTCCTCTTTTTTCACCTGTACTGGAATCCCAAAAAAGAGGTACACAGTACCCTATTTATTTGAAGAATCAACTTTCTTCAACTCATCACCCATTTACGATGGTTAAACTGAACGATTTGGATCTTCTGAAGGATTCTCCTTTGAAATGTTTAGGACAACATTATGATTTAGTTTTGAACGGGATTGAGCTTGGAGGTGGTTCTACAAGGGTACATGACGCAGAATTACAGAAATTTATTTTCGACAAGATCCTGAAGGTTCCATCTTCAGATAAACTATTCACACATCTATTAAATGCTTTTCAAATGGGAACACCTCCCCACGCAGGGTTTGCTATAGGTTTTGATAGACTCTGCGCGGTATTATTTTCTCAAGAAAGCATAAGAGATGTCATTGCCTTTCCAAAAAGCATAAACGGTTCCGACCTCGTTGTAAAAAGCCCAGCAACTGTTGATGAAATGGATCTAAGTCAATATAATCTCGAATATTTGAAGAATACATCACCATCATAGAAAAAGGACCATTCATTTAAAAGTAATTGTACATGTAAATACGTAAATAAATTCGATCTTATGAATATGTAATGTTACAAGATAAAGTAATTATATATACAAGATTATTGCATCAATCAAATTTCTCTGTTTTACCTAACTCAGGACAAAAACACCTATGTTTGATACCTTTCCAATCCGCCAACATTTCCAACTTTTCTTTGGGTTCTAAGAAATATTCACCACTTAATACAAACGTACCCCAATGAACACCAAGGACGTTTTGCGCCTTTAGATCATCCATTATCTTCAATACTTCCTGAGGGTTGATATGCCTAGGTTGTTGATGCCATTCAGGACAATACTGTCCACATGGTAACAGTGCTAATCTTACACCCTGACCAAAACGTTGTTTGATTCTGAGGAAAAGGTCTTGAACGTATCCGGTGTCTCCGCCGTGAAACACTATGGGATTGCCATGATGTGATAGCATAAATGAACACCAAAGAGATTGATTAGTGTCTAGCAATGTTCTACCAGACCAGTGCATAGATGGCGCACATGAAATATGATATTTTTCATTATCCTTTTCTAATTCACAAGTTTGCCACCAAGATAATTCAATAAAATTTTTGATTTGATGCTGTTGCATGAATTTTTCCATTCCTTTTGGTACAATCCATAGAACATCTGAATCTTTCCAAAAATTCATACTCTTAATATCTAGATGATCAGGATGATTATGAGAAACTAAAATCACGTCTGGTGTAGGGATATCTTCAATTTCACAAGGCATCTGTGAAATTCTTTCTGGACCTAACGTTTCATGAATTAAATAGTTCGTGAATATGGGGTCTGTTAAAATCTTAAGACCATTGTAGAACACAAAATTACATGATTGTCCCAACCAGGTATTAAATATGGGTATTGTTTCCACTGTATAATCTTTCTGTACCAGCACTGTCTCATCTAAGATAGTATGGTTAATTTTTCCTGTCAAGTTGAGATTATTATTTTCAGTAGGATCATCGCTGTCGTGCCATTTTGGCTTATGGACAGGCATTAACTGATTCATTTGAGATTTATCAGGCGGGATGCCACCTCTATTTCTTTGAAACAATTCCACAATTCTGTTGAAAAAGAACTCATATACCGTTTGAATCCTGTACTCAGCAAAGGGATTTTCGTATCTTCCAAGTACTTCTAATGGAACATACTTAGCTAAAGTGCCTTTAAAATTAGGACCATCTTTTTCAATTTCCACAGACTGTTTGTACCTCCTGTCGATCTCGTTAGATGCAGTGACTGATATATAGAGCGCGTAGATCGTGTAAGGTATGGCAAATGTACCGAATGCTCCAATAACGTAATGTCGAGAAAATCTGTCATTCTTGCCCTTCTGCTTCGAATCTTGCTTAGCACCCTTGACACTTGATAAATGCCGGCATTGAAGCACAAATCTCCTGTACAGCTTCGGAGTACTATGGGAGTACCTCATACAGTTGCTCATATAAGTCGTGCGAAGTAAACTAAACCGATTCATCCTCTTGATTTTGTGATCAACCTCGAGATAAAAAAAACACAGATTCCAGTCTCCAGCTCTACCGGTAGTGCGATATACACCTACAATCACAACACGTACCTTCAGAATGAACAGCGGCCACTGAGACAACCGTTTCGAAGTTGATTATTGGACTTGTCTCTTGGACTATGTATGCTGTCAATCAATATTCTTTATTCGAATAGTTTGGTTGGTTTTTCGGGTAATACGCGAGGTACACCTGTTTAGTGGACTTTTCAAAAAAATCGATGAGATGCATCTATTTAACGTTAGTAATCCATAATAAATTTGAAAATTATAGCAACATATCGACTCGATAGCATTGGAAATGTCTTTCAGAAAGCGTGGTGAAGCGTTAAATGGCGGGGAACGTGGTGTAAGAACACTCCCTGGCGGTAGACCCCTAGTAAACAGGGCGATTCCATCTGCTGGAAATGCATCGATGAGGGCACCCACAGATAGAATGACAGCTCTAA
Source organism: Kazachstania africana CBS 2517 (assembly GCF_000304475.1). Lineage (NCBI taxonomy): Eukaryota > Fungi > Ascomycota > Saccharomycetes > Saccharomycetales > Saccharomycetaceae > Kazachstania > Kazachstania africana. The sequence goes on from NC_018944.1 coordinate 151,706, forward strand.
ATTTGAGAGGAAGGGCTCCACCCGGAGGTAGTGTCATGAGCGATAGAGAACCACATGTTGTGCATCCAGCTCAACCCTCTGTAGAGCAGAAACAAGAAGCTGCTATTTTGAATCACCCTGGCGTGAGGCCATCACCTGTGAGTTCTCACCTAGTTACTTCTACAGGGTCTGAAGATTTGGACAAGATCCTCACTCATATGGGGTTACCATTGGGAAACTCCTTATTGATTGAGGAACAGAGTACAACTGAATTCAACTCTATCCTATGCAGATTATTTACTGCTCAAAGTATTATGTACAATAGGGCAGAAGGTGCTTCTCATTCTACTGGTGGTAATACACATTTGATTGCACTGACTTTAAACCAGGATTTTGCCAAGGAACTTCCTGGCGTTTACAAAGGTTCTCGTAAGGAAATGAAGAAAAGTAAGATTGCTGAAGAACAATCCAAGATCTCTGTGACCAATTTAAATGAGCAAAAATCAACTCCTTCAAGGTACAAGGATTTAAAGATTGCTTGGAAGTACAAACTTGCAGATGAAAAAGATTCAAAAAATGCAGCTCAAAGAAAAGAGACTGAAAACGAATACCAGCATTACACTTCACAATTCGATATTACTTCTCGTCTAATTCCAGCACCATCGAGTGCAGAAATTACATTTATTTCACCTGTTCAACCCGTCATATCAATCCTGTCACAGATTGAACAAACGATCAAGAAACATCCGGGAAAGTTGGTAAGAATAGTAATCCCTTCCTTCTTACACCCTGCAATGTATCCTCCAAAGTCTTTCAAATTGTCTAGTACCATTTCTTTATTACATGGACTAAGAAGCATAATAAAGAAGAACGAAAACAACTGTGTTTTGTTGGCCACACTTTCATCTGACATAATAAGTAACCTATTAAGGGTACAAATTGAGAATCTGTTTGATTCCATAGTAAACCTGGAACCATTCCCGCAAGAAATGTTACAATTCTTGGAAGCCGTGTACAAATCTCAGCCAAATAAAGTCCAACATGGACTCATCCACATCCTCAAACTGCCTATCTTCAGTGATCGCGGTGAGATGCGTGTATCTAGATCAGAATGGGCATTCAGAAATGGTAGAAAGAGATTTGAAATTGAAGAATGGAGTATTCCAGTTGAAGACAATGACGACAGTAATACTAAGTCATCTGCTGCAGCAGAAAAATCTCACGCCCACTCTGATCCAAACCAATCAAGTAAGAGTAACACCAAGATCTCCTTAGAGTATTGAAGAGTCGCTTCGGTTATCGACTTCTGTGTATATACGCTTATATAATAAGTCAACTGTTTATAATCATATTGACCACTTAATTTTTGATTACACCGCGATAAACTTAATACAAGGGAAGTGATATTCCAGATTTCATTTTGCCAATTGAAATCCTTACAAACTTCAATAACATAGTGAGCTGACCCATACTACTACAATGAGGGCTCTACGGTTCAATCAGGATGCCACATGCTGTGTGATCGCCTCGAAAATGGGCGATATTAGCATATATAATTGTGACCCATTTGGTAAATGTTTTGAACTGGATGCAAAGAAGAACAGCACAAATACAACCGATGATATGACCGATAGTACGACATTTCAAAGTAATGACATGAGTAATTTGTATGTGGACCAAGGTGAATACATTGTAGAGATGTTGTTTTCGACAAGCTTAATTGCTGTTGTTGATAGATCAACAGGAACCATAAAGGGTAAAAAATTGAAAATCATCAATACTAAGAGAAGATCAACCATATGTGAATTGGTATTTCCCAGCGAGATTGCAGATGTGGTCATGAATAGAAAGCGTATGTGTGTGCTACTTGAGAATGATCAGATTTATATTTATGATATTTCATGTATGAAACCATTGGAAACAATAAGTCTTTGGAATGATGGGTCCGGCAAAAATGATAGTCACGATCGAACACATCCTTTTAATGATTCTATTAAAAAATCAGAGGAGGGGAAGACAAGAGATAGGAGGAATTCAGTAAGAAGTCGAATTCGTCCTAGAATTACTTTGAGTAATGAAGATAGAAGCATACTATGCTATACTTCCTATAGTGTGTCGAAACATAAACGAGATCAACCATTACTGAAAGATGTAGTTGTCTATGATGCAATAAACATCAAACCAATCAATTATTTATCTTCAGTTCACAAGGGGAATATTGCTTGTATGGCATTGAGTCAAGATGGAAAACTGCTTACCACTGCGTCTGAAAAGGGGACTATAATACGAGTTTTCAATACAGGTATTGACACTAAATTTGACGGTAAAAATCCTTTATATTGTGAATTTAGACGTGGTTCTAGACCGTCCAATCTGTATCAACTGATTTTTGACCGTTCAAGCACATACGTAGGTTGCGTTGGTGATACGGGTACGATTCACATTTTTAAGTTGAAAACAGATAATAATTTAAGCACATTGAATGTTGATGCTGGTGAAACAGGAGAAATTACTAGTTATGAAAGCTTTAGAAATAAATCGACGGCTACCGATCCTTCAAGACAGATAGCCAATTATTTGTCACAAACAATCAAAGCGAAGATTCCAAACCAAAATTTGGATCGAGATTTTGCCCACATTAATGTCAAAGAAGGGACACGGTATTGCCTAGGATTTCCAGAGGAATATATAAACCAGGTTTATTTAGCTGGGGATGACGGGAACTTTCGTATTTATGCACTTCCGTCGGTACCAGGCAGTTGTGTTCTAACTAAGTCTAGTTCATTTATGTAATGCCACGATAAATTAATGATCATGATGTTTTATTTAAGAATAAAAAGAGTATATATATATACAAGAAATTAATCATCAATTATGAGAATGAGATTTATAGAGTGTTGATAAGGAGCTTAGAACCAACGACGATACCATTTTTTGTTATTTTCCCTGTCATTCTCTTGATTCATTAACAAGTTGAGCTCTTTTTCGAGTTTAGCAACCTCTTGCTGATACTCTTGTTCTCTTTGATTATATTCAAGCTGACACCAGAGGTATTTGCAGCATAAAAACACGGTAGAACTCATAATTAACAAAATCCAAGCAGGTCTCGTGAATTTTCTGAGAGAAAGCTTCCTCACTTCTCCTTCCTCATTTTGAAACTTCTTCAGTACCTCCAATTCATTTTTGATATTCAATTCTTCAGTCCTTTTCTCGATCAGTCTTTTAATGAGCTTTGGACCAACGCCATCTAACGATTCAAGCTTCGATAAATCCTCCAAACTTCGTATAACAGATGGCTTAGAAGCAATGTAACGGTATGTATTAGCGTTCTTGATGACAAAATGTCCTGAAATGCGTGACAAATTCGATGTTATTAGTATCTTATTCATATCGCTCCCTTTCGATAAGATGATGTTCAAATGTTAAACAGAATTGTAAATTTCTAGACCGAGCAATATAGATCCATATACATATCTGAACCCATGGAAAAACTCAATGACAGTTTTGCGTATCGTCAATAACACATGGTTTAGAGTTCCCATACGAAGCTATGCTACCAAGAAGGATGTGCTACAAGAATTGAGGAATAGAGGACTCATTTCACAGGTCACAGAGCCTGCAAATATCTTAGGAGGATTATTTGCTGCGGGAACGCGATTGAAGTTGTATTGTGGTGTTGATCCTACTGCCAAGTCCATACATTTGGGCAATCTTGTCCCTATGATGGTTCTATTGAATTGTCTAATCAGAGGACATGATATTGTTACTTTGGTTGGTGGTGCGACAGGGGCTATAGGTGATCCAAGTGGAAGAAGTGACGAGCGTCAGATAATGAGAGATGAGACAAGACTGAATAACGTTTCACAAATTGAGAAACAATTAAAGAGATTTTTCGAAAATGGGGTTAAATACTATGAATCTGTAAGAGAGCGTGAGTCTTTAGATAAAGTATCCGCTGGGAAGCATTATACGGTAGATAATCTGACTTGGTGGAAAAGTATCAATATGCTAGATTTTCTGGCACAATATGGGAGGCATATAAAAGTCCAATCTATGCTTTCTAGGGAGTCAGTTTCTGCCAGATTAGAAACAAATAATTCTTTGGGTTTCAATGAATTTACCTATCAAATATTACAGGCTTATGACTTCTATCACCTTTATAGCGAGAAGAACACAAGAATACAAGTAGGTGGCAACGATCAATGGGGGAATATTACCGCAGGAATCGATCTAATAACTAGAATATCGCCAAATGCAAAAAAGGAACCACCATTTGGTATTACGGTTCCCTTGTTAACGACGTCAAGTGGACAGAAGTTCGGTAAAAGCGCTGGAAATGCCATATTTATTGATCCAACGATAAATAGACCCTACGAGATTTATCAATTTTTCTATAATACTGTTGATGCAGATCTTGGAAATTTCCTGAGAATATTTACCTTACTACCTTCCTCCAAAATAGATTTTATCATTCAGGAACATAGTAGAACCCCTGCAAAACATATAGGCCAAAAGTGGTTAGCGAGGGAAGTCACACATTTGATTCATGGCAAGAAAAGTTCCGAAGAGGCCGAAGTAGTATCAAATATCTTATTTGGCAGTGAGAATTCATTTAGTATAGAAGCATATTCATCAGAGAAGTTGATGACGATATTTGAAAATGCCGGAATTTTACAAAAGAAGTTGAAATCACAAGATCTAACACATTTACTGGTTTCATTGACAAATTGTTCCAATAATGAAGCTCGTCGGAAGATTAACGACGGTAGTATATATCTTGGGCCCAATAGGACAAAAGTCAATGAGAATGTCCAAAATTGGAAGCCACATTTAATTAACGATGAGTTGCTACTGTTGAGAGTCGGGAAACAAAAGTGCTTTGTTATTAACATGTCGTAGTTTATCATGTAAATATTATATATATATATATTGCTTTGTCTTATAAATATCAAATTAGAGAAAAAAGCATTAATAATGTCCGAAAGTTGTAATGAAGAGAAGAGGCTATCGCTGTCTTTAAACGCCCATATTGCCACGTTATAGATGAAACCAGACTACCAGACTATTTCAGAGATGTTTTTAAAACGTTACAAAGATATTATAATAGCGAAGTTTCAAAGTACTCGGGAGAACAATCGTGAAGTGAATCGAATCAATAATTTACTTCGAACAAATCAATTTGCCAAAGAAATCGTAGGAAATAGTCGAAGATTATGTCATGTATATGATAATTCTGAGTGGCATTCAATTGTCCTCGAAACATTGGATTTAGATCTAATCTATCAAAATGTTGATAAGACATTTAAGAATAGAGGAGATAATGATGATGAATACTCTGATTACCTAGTGAAAGAACTATTGCGATATTTCAAACGAGATTTTTTCAAATGGTGCAACAAGCCAGAATGTAAGAGGTGTGGGACTGATGAATTCCAGAACTTGACGGGCATTCAACGTGCTAACAATGAGGAATCAAAATTTGATTGTGGATCGGTCGAAGTTTATAGATGTAGCCATTGTAACCAAGAATGGCGTTATCCAAGATATAATGATCCAATAAAGCTTTTAGAGACCAGGACAGGTAGATGTGGTGAGTGGTGTAATTTATTTACATTAATTTTGAAATCATTTGGGTTAAAAGCTCGGTATGTCAGTAATAAGGAAGATCACGTATGGTGTGAATACTATTCTCCGCATTTAAAGAGATGGGTCCATGTTGACTCATGCGAACAATCATTTGACCAGCCTTACATATATTCAAAGAACTGGAATAAGAGTATGAGTTATTGTATTGCTTACGACAAAGACGGTGTCACTGATGTTAGTAAGAGATATATTTTACAAAATCAATTGCCCAGGAACTTGATAGATGAAAATGACTTACAGCTAGTATGTTCATTTCTGACAAGGGAATTGAGAAAAAATTTGGACAGAGATGATATATACAAGTTGTGGTGTCGAGACGAGCAAGAACGGTTGGAGTGGACGCCACAAGCGACGCATAAAACTGAGACCATTACCCCGGCTGACAATGAACACAAAGGTAGAATAAGTGGATCAGCAGAATGGAAGGCACAGAGACGTGAAGATGGATCATGAAATATAGTAGTAAACACTCTTTTAAAAGTTACATAAATTATCTAATTTTTATCTGTGATTATAACAATTATAAAAAATGATGCCCATTATTAATCATTTTTCTTCTCTTCGATAGTAGCGGTGGCACTCTTATCCTTCTTGGCTTGCTTCTTCTTTAATCTTTTCATTTTCTTGATATAACTGTAGGAATCCTTTTCACCAAAACCGTAGAATGGTTTGAAACTATCGAGGATACCACAATCTTCAAATAAATTTGGGAATAACCAGAATCCACCTTTTTCTTTGGCAAATGTCAATGATATGATGTACAATATGAATCTGATGATAGCAATAATGAAGAAAGCACCTAATAAACCGAGACATGCTAATGACACGTAGTATGACGCACGTCTCATGGATTTCGGCCATAGGGGGTATAAAACAAGTGCTAGGATGACAGAGATGATCCCTACAACAGTTAAGATATCCATGATAGATTTCTTGTTATAATTCCAGATGTAGTATTCATCGTCTCTTAAATTTGCCTTTTGTGAAATGATCAAATTTGGGTAATCTTTATTTGGTTTCAAACCGTGCTCTTTACATTCATGGCTGTGTAATTTAATTGCAGGTAATATCAATTGAGATTTGATTAAATTGATAAAAATTTCACGGGCTTTACTATTTTGTTCCTCTTCGGTGGATCCAGTCAATGGTGGATACAGGTCTGGTTGATTAGTTGATTTTTTAGCGTATTCCTGCGATTTCAACGCTCTAATGAATCTCTTGTAACGGAAGAAATCTACGGTTCTCGACTGAAATAAACCTTGCCTCTGTTTTAAATCTTTGTGATGACGTAACAATTTCGCGATTTCCAGAGGTGCCTGGGGGCTTGGTTGGACAGGAGCTGTAGACATGGCGAAATGTGATCAAATTGGTACGGAAACTAATCTGATTATAGTCTTGAACTGTTCCCAATGCTTTCAAACTGCATACATTGAAAGAATACGTTGCTGTTCAAATTATAACGTAGCTTCAAAATCTCTGCGGTCAAAGAGAGGAACGAGAGACAAAATTCCTTTTGCACTTCGTAACAAGTGATTACATACAGTAGTGAAATCGAATTCAATCAAAACTGATCAGCAGGGCCTCAATCTGGAGCTCTCAACGACGAACAGTGAGTGGTGGAGCACACTCGATCGACATCCAACAAATGGACGGGTTTTCCTGTGGAAATTGGTGAAGAAATGATGCAAATAGCGTCTGTGGAGAGCTCTCAGCAGTACAAATAGTCTGCCAAGCAACGATATGTCACATTGCCAAGCACTGAAATGTCACACTGTCAAACCCTCATATGTCATAATGGATACCAACCTGTGAATCCTCCCTCTCAGTGTGACCCTCTCCCTATGCGCATCCACTATTTTTAGCACCAATGTGTCAATTGGCTTCCAGCAAAAACGACTCCCAGCAGAAACAACTCGCAGCACAACACGACAAGCCCTGCCAATTCTCACGCACCAGGAACCAACCACGTTGTTCCTCTGCAATATCTTAGCACATCCAGTGGCTCACCCATTTTCCATGCGAAGTTTATTCAATCAATCGGACGATACTTCTGGAGATGACAACCGGCATTTTCAAAATTTGATAGTCAACGACAGAACTTACTGGGAGGAATATCGCAGTAGGACCATATATATATATATATGTATACAGTGTAGTAGATCATAGCATAGTATAGCATAGTAGTATTATTGTCTGTAGTGTCATTTATGGGTGACAGAGCTGTAAAGGTAAACGTATAATGAAAGAGTTATTAGATTTAGTATGGCATTTTGAACCCTTCTCATTTGTCATGGTCATGGCCACAGGTATCTCATCGGATATCCTGTATTCGTTTCCTTACCCAGCAAGATGGCTAAAGATATGTTCATATATCATGTTTGCTGTCGCATGTATCATCTTCCTCTATTTACAAATATTTGCCATCTTACATATGATCTTTTACGTTAAAAAGAATTCTTTTGTCAAATACTACAATCATTATTTCAGAAACATCAACCATAACGTCTTCTGGGGTACTTACCCAATGGGTATAGTCACATTACTCAATTTCATGACTAATTTGTCTCAAATTGATTCGATCTCTCATGATAATGCAAGAAGATTACTAATTTTCATTTATATTGGGTGGTGGTACGACGTCCTCGTCTCACTCTTATGTGCATGGGGTATCTCTTTCCTCATATGGCAGAAGTTTTACTCCGTTGAATACGAAAGAGACGCTAATCATCAGGACGACTTATATTTCACCAAGAATATAGAAATGGCAGCTAAAAACTTGAAAACAATTTTATTATTAGCTATTGTACCTTTAGTCGTCGTTGCTTCATGTAGTGCTAACTTCGTAATGACAGACCTCTTTACAAAGACATTCAATAGGAATATCCAGTTACTGACACTGATGGTCACCGCTTTGATTTGGTTCCATGCCCTAATATTCGTTTTCATTCTCATTACTATCCTTTTCTGGAATTTTTACGTCAATAAGATCCCACCCATGTCACAGGTGTTTAGTATATTTTTGGTATTAGGGCCCCTGGGTCAAGGTAGTTTCGGTATCCTACTACTCACAAACGATGTCAAAAAATACGTCTCATTATATTACCCACCTGCTCAAGATAACTTTGAATATACCGTACTCCTCATAACAATTCCATGGTGCATTAAGATAATAGGTTTATTTCTTTCATTGGCTCTACTGGCTTCAGGTTATTTCTACTCTATTATATCAGTTTTGGCATTGTTAACCTATCATAGACATTCTGACTTGACAGATCCAAATAAACCCAAGAGACTTTACCATTTCAATAAGGGCTTCTGGGCCGTTACTTTCCCCACAGGTACAATGTCCCTAGGTAGTCTCGAAGTGTATAAGCAATTCAACCCATTAGTTCCTATGGGAGCCTTTAGAGTCATTGCAGTGATATACGCCTGCGTATGTATCTTTTGGACATTATTATGTCTCATAGGAACAGCATATTTATACTATTGCGGTATAAAAAACTGGTTGCAAAGAAGGAATCCCGACGAAGATAGCATGGACATCACAATGGCAAGCAAGATTACTGATGATGATGATCCAGATATTGAAAATAATATAGGTGATGATGATCTTGCCTGAATTTCACTCTTCTTTTCAACCCATTCGCATTCCATACCATTCTGCATTTCTTGCGATCCTCCATAGCTGTCACTGTGGAATTTGGCTCATAACACTGCATGGTACGGACCACTACCCTTTTTTCTTTATCAAATTGCTTACGACTAATTCTCCATATCTTTGTTTAGTCAGAACTTTGCTGACATTGTTAACCTGAATTACTAATTGTTCAAAAATTATCCATGAGCTGACCGCTTCCAGAACTCTTCTCACTAAAAAGTAGCATAGAATAACGGCATTCTCATACTTTCGAAATCGGTGCTAGCTCTCTTCTCTGGGATCATTCGACCAGTTGAAAATCGCACAGGGTACCTTCCTGGTCCATTACGTAATCATTGTTCGAGAAATTCCACCTCATATAGACACATAAACATATATATTCAACATAATTATACACGTTGTATCCAAGTCTGCTCGAACATTATTTTAACGTTGTTCTTCATCACGTCTAAACTCAAATATTAATAAGCATCGCCGTTTTTTTCATACTTGAAGGGATTTACAAAAAAACACTTCTTCTCAACTTAAAAGTGTATGCTAAGCTCGATAAGTACAAAAATGGCTCCAATTAACCCTATTAAACATTACGACTACATTGTTATCGGTGGTGGCTCCGGTGGTGTTGCTTCCAGTAGAAGAGCTGCTTCCTATGGTGCTAAAACCTTGTTAATTGAGGGGAAAGCTCTCGGTGGTACCTGTGTCAACGTTGGTTGTGTACCTAAGAAGGTCATGTGGTATGCTTCTGACTTGGCTACTAGAATATCACATGCCAATGAATACGGTTTGTACCAGAATATGAATTTAAATAAGGAAAATTTAACTTTCAATTGGAATCAATTCAAGCATAAGAGAGACGATTATGTTCACAGGTTGAATGGTATTTATGAGAGAAATTTAATCAAGGAAGGTGTTGATTATATTTTCGGTTGGGCCAAGTTTAACAGTAACGGACATGTTGAAGTCACAAAGAATGACAATACCGTCGAGGTCTTTACCGGTTCTAAAATATTGATCGCTACAGGTGGTAAACCTATCTTACCTGACAACATCCCAGGTTATCAGCATGGTACTAACTCAGATGGATTCTTCGATTTAGAAGAACAACCAAAGAAAGTTGTTGTTGTTGGTGCTGGTTATATTGGTATTGAATTTGCAGGTGTCTTCCATGGCCTTGGCAGTGAAACTCATCTAGTCATTAGAGGTGAAACAGTTTTAAGAAAATTCGATGAAAGTATTCAGCATACTATTACAGATCACTATGCTAAAGAAGGTATTAATGTTCATAAATTATCGAAAGTCACAAAAATTGATAAAGATGCTACTACTGGTAAGTTGACCGTTTTTATCAATGATACAGAAGTGTTAGAAGGCGTAGACCAATTGATCTGGACTATTGGCCGTAAGTCTTTGTTGGATTTACAAGTTAATAACATTGGTTTGAAGTTAAATGACAGAGGTCAAGTTATTGTTAATGAATACCAAGAGACCAACATTCCAAATATATATTCACTCGGTGATGTCGTTGGTAAAGTGGAATTGACTCCAGTCGCAATTACTGCCGGTAGAAAGTTATCTAATAGGTTATTTGGTCCTGAAAAATTCAAGAATGATAAATTGGACTACACTAACGTTCCAAGTGTCATCTTCTCTCATCCAGAGGCTGGTTCAATTGGTCTTACTGAACAGGAAGCCCTTCAAAAATACGGCGCTGAAAACATTAAAATTTACAGCTCCAAATTTACAGCAATGTACTACGCTATGTTAACTGAAAAATCTCCAACTAATTATAAGCTTATTTGTGCAGGACCAGAAGAGAAGGTTGTTGGTTTACACATTGTTGGTGACTCTTCAGCTGAGATCTTACAAGGTTTTGGTGTAGCTATTAAGATGGGTGCCACAAAGGCTGATTTCGATAACTGTGTTGCCATTCATCCAACTAGTGCTGAAGAAATTGTCACTATGAGGTAACTAGCCGAAATACGATCGATGCTACCATCTAAACTCTAATTGGGGTATACAACAAGGCATTTATAGGTAATATGTAAATCGAAAGACGACTGTTCTTTTATAAACTTTTTTCCTTTGATATTTTGTAAATGATTGTTATATATATTTTATAATTTGAATTAGTACACACAGAAAAGATACAGTAGAGTAAAATAAATAGTCTTCACAAGTTTCATCAAAAGGGGAAGACTTTTCGAGACGATAACGTTACTGCTTCAAGACATTAAGTGAAATTAAGCTTTTAAAGAAGAAGCTCTTCTTTTTCTGATTTCAGCTTTTTCAGCCTTCTTTTCAGCCAATCTCTTAGCTAATAATTGAGCGTATTCGGCAGCAGCTTCTCTTTGAGCTTGAGCGTTCTTGACCTTTAAGGATCTTTGGTATCTCTTTCTTTGTAATCTTTGTGGAGTAACTAATCTCTGGATCTTTGGAGCCTTGGTGTAGGTCTTTTCACCCTTGGTAAGTTCTCTTCTGATAACGAAGTCACGGACATCATCTTCCTTAGTTAAACCGAAGAATTTTCTGATGTTGTTAGCTCTCTTTGGACCTAATCTCTTTGGAACAGTAGCGTCGGTGACACCTTCTAATTCTTGTTCACCCTTCTTGGTGATGACCAAAGATAGGACAGCTAAATCTGGACCAACGATGGCACCTCTGACGGACTTTCTCTTTCTTTCACCAGCACGTCTTGGTCTGTAACAAGAGTGACCTTTGGCTAATAATAATTTAACTCTAGTTGGTAATAGGACACCTTGTTTCATTGGGAAACCTTGCTTGTCGTTACCACCAGAAATCTTGAAGGTGTAACCTTTGAATTCGTCACCAACGGATTCACCATCAACTTCTTGACCAATTCTCTTGTCGTAGAAGACACGGATTCTGTGTTCGTCATCGATTTCGACGGTTTTCTGAGTACCGTTAACTGGATAAGCAATATTTAACTTCATTGTGTGTGCCAGGTTATCTACCAATTATACTATCTACAGCGAACAGATTATAATCGAATCTTGAAATATACACTACACTATATTTAATTTTCCAAGTTGAAAAATATTTCAAGTAGCCAAATTGCGCTTATGTGAACTAAGAAGCTACGGGTACGTCTGTGAGGGAACATGGAGGCAGGAGATGATCGTAGACCCAATCTGAGTGCCAACTATTGCTGGCTCACTGGTTTCTGACACACTCACTCACTACTTTGCCCGGCACAAATTGGATGATCAATTGACCCATTGAATAATCTCGTGAGAAGTGCGTGCGTGTATGAGTGACAATATCTGCGTGCCATTGGGGAGACCGTGAACGGAACTCGGGGCAAATTAGCGGTAGCCCAGGTAGAATTTTAGTCTCAGCCGTGTCCTTGCTAACAACGAATTAGTTGGAGGGTGGTCTCTGTTCATGCTGGGCCCGGGAGGCACTCGGCCTCTTTCCGATGTCCTGACCTATTGAAATGCTCGGTTGAGAAATTTCTCAAAGTTTCTGGAATTTTTAAAAAAAAAAATTTGAAATTGTTTTGAAAATTCGATGTGTGTGGGTTGAAGAAAAAGCAGTACAACGAATGACTTTGATGGCAGTGCCAGTTGCGGAAGGGCAAGAAAAAAAAGAATGCTGTGTGATGACTTCTCAAATGCGATTTTGACATATATCTATATATTCAACTATTTACCTTGTGAGAAACTAGGTCTGAGGCTCATTGGTCCTCTTTATTATCCTTGCTTTCCTTTGTTTCCCTATTATTTATGAATTCATTTGAGAAATTGAAAAACTTATTAACTATGGGTGTCTGACCAAAATTGACATAAGGCGTCAGACCCGTCTGTCCCGAAGCGCTTGATTGTTTTAAAGACCAGTCCTGAAACATCAGATTGGATGGGTTGTTCGGCGATTGTATCATGAGGTCATTTGAAAATCGGGATGGCTCGTTATTTATAATTGGTGACAGTAATGGCTTGTTTCTATTGAATGTTTTAAAATTTGGGTTATTTTGTAATGGTGTTGCAACGTAAGGTGGCATTGTGGCAGATGCAGTTTGTAAAATTGGTGGTAAATTATTGTGGTTGAAAGAATTATTCCTATTTGATAATGTTACTGATGTTCTGTCGGTTTTATGTAGTGGATGATTATCACTATTATTCGCACCGGTATTAGTTCCATTTGCAGTATTATTGGAAGAATCCGGTGACGCGGATTCACTAGTTATTGAATTATTCCCCAGTACGTTATTATTTGGAATCTCTACCCTAAGCCTTGGTCTCATTGATAATTTACTTGATGGACTATGTGATCTGACGATTCGTACATTCGCGCTGTCATTACCATTGTCTGGCACGGACTTAACCTCATCGAAATTGGATAGCGTTGGTGATGAAGCCATCGAACTCATACTACTTAAATTTTTAAATTGTCTTTGTACTTTTTGTTGTAAAGGATTGAATATTGGAGATGTAGCAGCATTATCGAATTTTGTTTTCTTGTTTGGATTTTCCATTGAAGATCGACTACTTCTCTTCATAAAAAGAATTTCGTCTTGTGCCATATCATTATCCATGGTAGCAGGTTTCTGAAAATGAACAAGACTCTTCTTTTGAAAATCACCGAAGTGTGAAGGATCCATTGATTCATGAATCAAATCAGCATTATTTTGAAACTCATCAATGAGTTGATTTGCATCTACAGACGAGAATTCGTAGAATGTGTTATTGGGGCCGAGGATTAGAACCGCAACGTCTACTTGACATAGAACAGATAGCTCATGTGCTTTCTTAAATAAACCAGCTTTCCTTTTAATAAAAGTTACAGTTCTATTTCTTTCATCTGAAATTGGTTGAATTTCAATTTTACGTCTACCCATATTAGTATCAGTTCAAGGGATGAAAAAAAAACTCCTATAAATATACTTTGACTGCGTTTGGTCTTTGTTTCTTTTGTAGCAACGACAACAATCAACACAATATATATGTTTGAGATAAAAATAACTTTTGAGATGACTTATTTATTATACAAATACTGCGAGAGAAAAGGAAAAAAAAAAAAAAGAGGCACACAGCCGAATCGAATCTGAAAACTGGAAAAATACTACAAACCCGATTTTAACTGAATATTGGAAACGATATAGAAACAAAATAGAAAAGTACTGGAATGGTCAGAATGGGGCAGCTCGGGCGGGCGATTACCATGTATAATTATATACTGCTACTGTGCTCTTTATATATTTATGTATTGGGTTGTTCGGTCCTTGGGAATAATATATACGATCGTACCGGAGAGTGTCAGATCCTGCTGCAGCTGCGAAGAGACAAGTGTCGTTCTATTTGCTCATCCATTGGAAACCAGAGCGCCGGAACTCCAAAGCCACTTATCCTGGCCAGTCGCATGGTGGCAGCACTCAGATCTTTTCAGTCAATTGTAAGCGTTTCTGCAATTGGATTGGTTGTTATTATAAGCCATGTTATTGAAGTCCGGAAAACCCATTAATTATTAATATTACCCGTGGGGCAAAAAAAGTATTTGAATTATTACTATATATAAAGAATAAATATTAACGAATTCATTCATTGAGATCCTTTTTGAACGTTTGATATCAGTGTTGACAAGGATTCTGTTGTGATGGTGAAACTTATTTGGGACTATCCAGATGCTCAGCCTGTAGGTTACTGGGGTAATACGACCGCCATCATTGATTGGTGTGAAGAAAATTATGTCATTTCAAAATATTTTGCTGAATGGACAAATACACTAACAAATACAGTGTATTTCATCGTAGCGTCGTATTATATCTACAGAGCACGTAAAAATAAGCTAGAGACAAGATTTACTTTGATCGGATTAGGGTTCGGTCTAGTCGGTTTTGGCTCCTGGTTGTTCCACATGACTTTGAAATATGATTTTCAATTACTAGATGAATTACCTATGTTGTATGCTACAGCTATTCCCGCATGGGGACTGTTCTGCGAATTTGACTGGAAATTATTCAGGAAGAGACAAAGAGATGATAATAAATGTAGTGTCAAATTACAAGCAATTATTGCTATTGCTATATTTGCCCTCGTAACTCTAACGACATGGATATATATTGATTTGAAAATTCCCTCAATCTTTCAAATATTTTATGGGATCTTAACCGTAGGTGTTGTGATCATCTCTGCCATCTTCACTTACACTGTCATCGAAGAGAATAAAGAATCAGAGCTAGTAAAAAGAAATTTAATGACTACAATGACCATGGGTTCAATCATTTTTGTCATGGGATTCTTCTGCTGGCAATTAGATGTTCATTATTGCTCCTTTTGGAGATTTTTAAGAAGATCCTATTTACATTTGCCTCTCGGTACCCTTTTAGAATTACATGGCTGGTGGCATATACTCACGGGTATTGGCGTCTACATTTTTATCGTTTTTCTAGAGTATCTAAGAGTACTCGTAATTGGTACTAATACGGACTACATGTTTATTTGGAGATGGGGTATCATTCCTGAATTGACAAGAAACGATTCGGCCATATACACTTCCTTTTCGGAAACATTCTGGGGACCTTATGTGATTGAAAAATGATTTTCTAACTAATGATGTTGCTCTTTTTAAAAGCGGCTTTTATTTATATATTCACGTTCTCTAAAATATGAAGATGGTTGGAACAAATTGTTTTAATGGAAAAAATATATGATATACTTCAAATTAAACTGAGTATACACAATATAGACAAATAAATAACGTTAAATATCACCAATAAAAAATTAAATATGCTTGGACATATATGGACCGTCTAACTCATAACCTAATCTTGCATAATAATTTCTGACACCAACACCTGAGATAACAGAAATCTTCTCAGAGCCATGTTCCTCTCTGGCGATTCTTTCAGCTTCTTCCATCAATAAAGTACCAAAGCCTTGATGTTGGAACTTACGCGGATCTCTGGAATGTAGTGGAACAACAGATCCGTAAACGTGTAATTCTCTAACAATGGACGTTCTCTGTGATGTGAATTCCTTTCTGTATGTATACTTCTTAGAAGCCTTTCTTAGTCTTAATAAACCAACCAAGATATCTTTCTTTGGATCTTCATATGATAAGAAAGTTTCCCAGCCACCGTTTGCATAATAATCTCTTCTAATCAATTCAACTTGGTCTGGCGACACTTTATGATGAACTTCTTGAATACCGACCTCTCTTGTACGAATATCTCTACATTTAGTACCAAGATCCTTCATTCTTGCCAAAGCTAATTCTCTTAGATTACCATTATCAACACCGGATGTAACTAGAGGCATTGGGATATCTCTTTGAACACGATAAATTCTGGTCCAGGGAGGGACAAGAGCCATAATTCTGGCCACTAAATCGACTAATGCATTAGCATTATACGACTTGTATCTACCAGTTTTCCATAATTCGTATAAACCGGTTCCTCTAATGACCAAAGTTGGATAAATCTTCAAACCGTCAGTTCTGAAACCTGGATTTTCAAAATATTCCTTAAATTGTTCAATATCTCTTTCCATTCCAACATTTGGTAGATCAGGCATCATATGCGAGACAACTTTATAACCTGCATCTTTAGCTATGGCAAATGTTTCACAAACAGATTTGACTGTATGGCCTCTATTTGTATCTCTCGCCACATCTTCATATAACGATTGAACACCAATTTCTAATCTAGTACATCCATATCTTAACATATCATCAAGATGGGTTTCGGTACAGTAGTCGGGTCTGGTTTCAATAGTGATCCCGACACACTTTGTTAAACTTTGTTGTGAATATTTGATGGCTTCGTCTAGGTCGTTACCGTTGAACCCAGAAAGAGCATTATGTAGCTTAGTAATAAAATCTTCACGATAATCTATAGGTAATGACATGAAGGTACCACCCATAACGACATACTCCACTTTATCTATAGAATGACCCAGTTGTTTTAATTGTTCTACTCTCCCACGTGCTTGTTCGTACGGGTCATATCGAGCTCTAATGGCTCTCATCGAAGTAGGTTCGTACCCTGTATATGATTGTGTTGAATATTCGAAATCTGAATCTGGACCACCAGGGCAATATACACAAATGTTCCCCGTATATGCAATATGTGGACAACGATGTGGCTTACACATGACAGCAACAACAGCAATACCAGATGCCGTTCTAACAGGTTTTGCTTTTAATTTTGGCAGTAAATACTTCTTGTATTGATCAGGAATAGAATTAATAATGTCAGTTAATCTTGGTTGTTGCTTCAGCTTGTATTTTTTAGAAAACTTGGTAATTAATCCATTTAGATTGATTTCTTTTGAGGAAGTTAATGAATTTGTCAGCTCCAACGTCACATCACCACAACATTGAATAAAACGCTCCTTTTCCGGAGCAAGTTTTTGATTATTAGTTTTTGGCCCTTTACCACGACGTCCCATCACGAAATTTGATTCGTTTGCGCTCTGATAGTTCTATAAATTCTACTAAAACTTAATGAAATATTTTGCGATGAGCTTAACTTATTTTTTATCCAAGATATATTTTTTGCATTATTAAGTGAAATAATATACGTGCGAAATGACCGGCCTTTTTTCATGCTTTGGTGTCTTTTGCAAAACGCAAAAGATCAATCAAAAGGCTTTCAACTGAATCAAAACTTGAGAGATTCAAGCGTTAAGAGTTCTTGAGACTTGTGTAATTAGACTTTAGGATATCATTAATATGACACCTGAGGCTAAGAAAAGGAAGAATCAAAAAAAAAGAGCCAGACAGAAGCAGAAAAAGGTATCTGAAAAGGCTACTGATACTGTAAATCAAGAAGAGATAAATCCACCAGTCAGCGATGAGTCTCCTATTGTACAAGCCATTGAGAGTAATAATGAAAGCACTCCTGAGTCACATATAGTCGAAACAAGTGAAACAGCGACCGATGCAACGTCCGAAAAGGTATCAACCATTAAATCGATCGATAGTGTTGAAGTGCATGCTGCCCCAGAACGTGAAGAAAGCTACCAAACAGAGGCTATGGGAACTATACATGCACCAGATCATCATGATAGTGTTGCACATGAATTGGAAGACGGAAACCAAGAACAGTTATTAGTAGCAGAAGGACATTCGGAGCCAGAAGATAAGTCTGCTCTTGATAAAGAAAGTGAAAACTCCGTTTCCAAGGAGCAACATTTGATCAATGACCCTTTGGATGAAGTAATCACCAAGAATAATGAAGATGCTGTAAATGATCAGCAATTTGCACATGGGACAAAAACTAAAGAAAAGCCAAGTTTAGCCGATAATGTAGGGACACAACAACAAAATACTAAAGAAGACCTATTTGGTTCATATGATGACAGTTCTAGTTTCTTAGATGGGACAAACGAGGCAGATAGCCGTGGTAGCCCCGATGTGGGCATTGCAAAAGAATCGGATATGATTGAGACCATAGATTCGAGACCTGTTCAGCAGCATCCAGAGGAAGATATATTTAGTTTTCAGAGCTCTAACATTGAAGAAAAAATATTTCCAGATTCCGCTGATAATGATGTGAAAGAAGATGTCACAGAGCATGACAAGAACCTTCACGAGCGAAATGCATTGAAGAGTGATGAGGTAAAAGAAAATTTAGAGAATGGACACGATGACCTATTTGGAAATCATCATGATGAGCACGAGCTAATGCCATGGGAAACAGCAGAAAAGGATGAAAATATGCAAGCAGATCTTTCTAATTCAAAAGATGCCTCTAATACCATTGATTTTGGGCAAAGCATTACAGAACCTCCGTTAACAGCGTCAACAAACGCACTTGATGCTCCTACTGAAAACCCTTTGACTACTGGTCAGTCAGACTTGTCGGGTGAAAAGCAAAATAATGTTGGAAAGATAGACGTTGCAAGTGTTGATGATCTCTTCGGTGAACAAGAGGGTGATGTCGAAGATAGTGCATTTTGGGAAAATCAATCCGATGTCGCCGGTCCGAAAGAAGAGGCTAAATCAAATGAAGAACCAAATCAAAAACAAGTTAAAGAAACTAAAAAATTCTCGTTTTTAGAGGAAGATGAAGATTTACTAGATGAGGACAGTTTTTTAGAAGCAGAAGATGAGGATATTTCCAAAGAGCAAGAGCTACAGAGTGGTATAGAATCTAATGCAGTACCAGATATAGACACAAAGCAGAACACACAAGAACCTTCTTCCAAGTATGCTCCTCCATTCGCAAAACCTTTACAAGCTGTTCAATCACTTCCAACTACCGCAGTAATTGAAACATCATTAGGTACTTCTGTTGGGATTGTTCCGCCGCAACCATTCAAGAATATTGTGGCAAGTCCTTCAATACCAACCTCTTCACCTTATATGGCACCAACTGGTATTAGCGCCTCAAACCCTATAATAGCGGAGGGTCAATCGATTGAGAAACTGAACGATGAAAAGAAAAAATCTGATGCGTACGACTTTCCAATGGAAATTATGGCTGAAAAAATCAAACCTGTGCATGCAAAACCTGTCGGCGTCCCAACTTTAAAAGTGAACATTCCATCTGCTCCTGTTAGCAGAAAATCTTCAATTACTTCACCCCAAAGAAGCATCAGTTTCAAGAATGCGCCGCCATTACCACAAAACCCATACGCAAATGTTTCTATCAAAACAGAACCATCTATTTCGATCATGTCTCCTCAACAAAGTATTGTCATGCCTAACCAACAATTACCACACGCAAGCAAGAATATTCCCTCATCTTATCAGCCTCCTCAAATTCCAATGGGCTCGAAAGCGAGGACTTTTAGTAATGTTTCTAGTGCAAGTACATCAAATAAGGCCGCTGATGGAAGCGGTTATGCCCCTTTGCATAATTACAGCCCATCTACTTCAAGGAATGCAAGCGTTAATAAGTATGCACCATCTACTCAGCCCAGTCAACCTTTGCATAAGCAGAAGATGCCATATGCGATCCCTCCTGAACAAACATTCCCCTTACCTATAAAAACTAATGAAACACTACCCATAAATACAACTACTTTTGAACCAGCTGTCCCAAATATTGTATCGCCTACAAGCCTGACACCAAGTGCGGTAAGGGGTAGCCATGCAAGAAAGACGTCGAGTGTATACGCACCAATTCAGAGCAGCTCGAAGTATGCACCAACCGTACATCCACAACATATGACTCAAAATTTTAATGAACCTCAACCTCTTCCATCCACTGACAAATATCCCCCTCCAACAATGGCACCTGTACAATCGATTCCAAAAACATTGAAGCAGGTAAATCTCATAAATACAGGTGCACCACCAATTCCTCATGGTGGGTATATTGTGGGAAAAGCTTACTCTAGCCAGGTACAATCTTTTAAAGTTGATAACGAAGCGCTACTGACACGTCAATTTCCTGTGTTCAGCTGGACTAATTCGAACAAAATTGTGTATGGTATTCCAGCTCATTCAAACACTTATTTGAACTTCCATTCAACCTTGGAATCTGTCAATGTGATCCCTTACGACACGCTAATAAAATGCGATTCTTTGTTGCAATCTTTTCCTGGACCTCTTTCTTCTAAAACAAAGAAAAAAGATGTGGAAAAATGGTTAGAAACTACTATAAAGGAACTAAAATTGGATGATTTCTCCACGGAATTGATCATCTGGCAATTGCTAAAATTCAAACTCACTGGTAGCCATACTTTGAAGGATATTGCAAATTTACTCTATAATTCAAATGTTTCTGCGTTATACCTTTCACAGCGTGAAAAACAGGTACAGACTACGCCAAATGCCTACAGGTTAGATGCTGATGGTCAGATGAGAATTCTAGCATCATTGCAAGTTGGAGATCATGAAGGCGCATTCGCCTTGGCATTAAGAAGACAAGATTATGCAATGGCTCTCTTGATCGGTTCATTAGCAGGGAAAGAGAAATGGGCTGACGTGGTTCAAAGATATCTCAACCAGGAAGTGGGCACGTTAACCGCTGGCTCAGAGGCTTGGGCAAATTTGTTATATTTAATTTTCCAAGTTTTTATTGGTAATTCGAGGGCTGCAGTAGAGCACTTTTACACTAACAGAGCTGAATCAGACTGGGCTTTAGCAAATTGGAAAGCCATCGTCTCGGCTGTTCTGATTAACATTAACAGTGACACACCAAGCTCGTCATCATCCCAAACCATGCAGATCCCTAGTATTGTGCTAGAATTTTTACTAGAGTTTGGGATTTTTTTGAGCCATAGGAATGAAGCATTAGCATCTTCAGTTGTCTTTATGATTGCTGGTATTCCTCTATCTAATCTTCCTGTGATTTCAAACTCAGATGTCTTATTTGAAAATGTCGGTCAGGTAAATACTACAAAGGGTTCAATATGGTCCGAACTTTATCACTATTGTTATTGCTGTGCAAATCCAAAGGTACAAGGACCCCCTGTTTTGCTTCAAGAGAAGTTATTTCATGCCTTTTGCCTATATGAGCACGGATTGCCGGCAGCCGCTTCAAAATATACCGATTACATTGGTTCAAAGTTAAAATCATCCACTAAAAATAGTGTCAATTTTATCAATATTATGCCAGCATTGAATGGTTTGACATCCAGAGTAGCAGAAAGTAATACTGGATGGCTTGCCAAGCCAAAGTTAAATAGTGTATGGGGACAATTAGATAAGTCTTTCAACAAATACATTGGAGGAGATGTAGAGGATACCAAAACATCTAATGAAAAAAAGATATTTGACGGCATCACACCATATTCCTCCAATAATTCATCCGTGGTGGATTTGGTACAGCCTGTTTTTACTCCATATCAGGCGCAGTTGAATAGACGCTCTTATGGACAAATTGATGCGGCCCTTGTTAATGCACCAGGACAGCTCAATAATCAAAACAGTCATGCTTCAACTGGCATGGTCGGGGACATAGGTGCTCTGCTTCAGCCAAGAAACGACCAGAGTTTTCAAGGTTCCCCACAAAGGGTGCCACATGCTAATCTTAGAGCAGGCGATGTACATACTTCTCAATCAAGGAAGGTTAAGAAGGATTCAACCTTGCATTTAGAGCAATTAGGCATGAAATCTGAAGTCTCGTATGTGGCGCCTCCAATGGCCAAACAAAATTCAACGCTACAGAGCGGTCAGTCTTCTAAAGTGTTGATGAATAGCACAGCTCCAACAGAGGCAGATTCTTCATCTAAACAATCAAATAAGGTAGGAGAATCACATGTATCAGCTACAGATCTGCCAAGAGAATTCAGCAATGCTCCAGGGACTCCAGTCATGTTACCCCCTCCAAAGACGAAGAAGAAAGCAAGGGCTGCTAGAGTCATTACTGGCGGGCTATCTTATGCAGAGACTACGCCTTTGCCTTACAACAACACTTCCCAAGTATCTATCGATAATGGCTCCGTAGTCGCATCAACAAACATAGAAAGTACAACCCTGAATTTACCCGCTAATGAGATGATACTACCCCGCACTGTAGAGGCACCTATTCAAAACGAACACATTGGCAGCGTACTACCCAAAGACATTGTACAACATATGGTAGAATCCGGCGAAAATGTTGAAAAGGAAATAGTTACGGAAATCCAACCAGACGAGCATGCTAGATTTAGTCCTAATGAGCGGATTGTTGAGCCGGCGTACGAACCTTCTCCAAGTTTAAATACGCTTGCCGTCGATAGACCGAGACAGGAAGAGAATGATGAACAAGGAACGCGAGAGGCCAAGGAGGCTGAATCTATTCAAGCAGTCGAGACTGTTACAGCGGTAGAGAGAGTTCAGCCAAAGGAAGGTACTCAGATACCAGAAGTTAATGAGATTGTTGGAAGTAGTCACTTCAATGAAGCTGTTCAAGGACAACTAAAGGAGCCCGTAAAAATTGGAGATACACTGTCCCCAGTAGATAATTTAGAGGAGCAAGATAACCAAAATGACAGCGATTATGTTAATGAAGAAGATCAACCTTCTGTTAATAATAATTATGTTGCTCAAAGACGGCCAGCAGGCGATACAAAGGTCCCTCTTGAGAGCCCTAAAGCACAGTTAACAAATGGAGAGATTGACGAACAAGAATTAGTTGATAGTCCAGCGGATGTTCCTGGTTTAGGTCTCAATATTCGATCAGATAAAGTACTTCCTCCACCGGTTTTTACCAATCCATACGCTCCCCCTCTCCTCAAGAATAAAACAATTGCTTCAAATGGACCTTCACAGAGGAAAGCGTATCTTCCTACTTCTTACAGCCAATCTACTCCAAATGTGGTTCAAGATGAACCTATTGTGGGAGATAATGTAGATATGTTTGCTTATGGTGGTTATAAGTCACATTCAGAAGAGAAGCAAGCGGCTATTGAACCGCCCGAATGGGTTGAGCCTCCAGTTTCTTTGAGTGCACATATTGGGGAAGCTAAACAATTCGAACAAGAAAATATATTACCTACTGAACCTTCCAACATTGCAGGTCAATCTTTAATGCATCCAAAGCCTTCTACGAACAAATTTGCACCAATACGAGCATCAGAAGTTGTTACCAACGAAACATTTGAACCGGTTATTAAGAAAAGCGATTCGAATTTCAGATCTTTTACACCTGTCGTCACTGGTGTAGATAGTATTGAATACAATGATGTTGTTGAAGACGAATCAGATGATGAGGATGAGGGTGCAGCTACAAAGAAGGATGCGACAAAGAGTGCCAAGAAGAAAGAAGAATATGAGAAACCTGTAGATGGAGATAACAAGCCAGGTTGGTTTGGTTGGTTGAAGAAAGAAACGAACGAAAAGAAGCCTGTCAAAGCCAAACTGGGTAATCAAAACAGTTTTTACTACGATGAAAAACTGAGGCGTTGGGTGAATAAGAATGCCACTGAGGAGGAGAAACAAAAGCTTGCCGAAGCTGCGGCTCCTCCGCCTCCACCAGTGATAAAACGTAAGGACACTGTACCGAAGACGAAACCGCGTGCAAGCATAAGTCATGTTCAGCCATCTGCTGTCTCCCCAGTAGCTGCAGTCCTTCCTACAAATCCACTCACTGGTGAACCTTTAATGACGACGCCTTCAATAGTAGCTGAGGACAAATTGGCGGAAAAATCTGCCCCAGCAGCACCAACACCCGGTCAAGGACCTGCAATCACATCGCAGCCTGGAAGTGCGATCAATAATCTTTCCGGAAAGAAGACAAACGACTTGAATGACCTATTGAATATTTCAGGTACTCGTTCTGTTGCTTCTAGGAGAAAGAAGAAGTCAGGAAGAGGTTATGTTAACGTTATGGAAAATCTATAAGAGATATATATGTATTTTATTTTTAATTATAAATGTTTCAAGAACTTTTAAAGATCTCAACCGAAATTCTCACGCGTAGCTAAAATTTATTGTCCAAAACTACATTGAAACACCCAAAATGTTAAAGACAGGAGAGCGAATCAGAAGTACTCACATTGGTCTATTAATCAGTGTAAACGCAGAAGTGTGTAATTGTTATATCAGTTATTAACTCTATTTGATTTCTAAGTGTCAAAACATTCAAAGATTGCACGTGAAGCTGACGGCGGCTAATTCGAGAAATTCAAAGAATACAACTAAGAATATCAGAACGAAAAGCTAGTATACTGTTCGTTGATGGTGTGTATAATCGATGTGGAAGCACGAATCAGTACGCTTAGAGTTGTTCAAAAATACTTGTGTGACCTTTCCAGAAACTCTTCCACTTATGGGATTAATAACCACGGTGTGTTGGACTCTTCAACCAAACAAAGAAATGAGTCAAAAAGTATGTCAATGTTCCTAGCCTTTCTCAAGACTGTGGTCGTAAGAAGAATAAAGATACTTATAAACACTAAGGACGCGTCTTTCGTAGTGACATCTAAGGACTTATTGTCGGAAGGTCAAGGTAGCATGGAGATACGAGACCCACCTACAGAAGCTCAAGAAAAGATAATAACTAGTTTAGCCAAAGTAGTACTTCACCAAATAAACGCCGTCAAGACAATGACTCAGATTAGTGAAGGTCAAGATAATCTACTATTGTCTTTATTTGTTAAAAAGATTTCTGTTGAATTATATCCGGAGCCATTGACGTTGATCACTAAAGAAATTTGTACACTTAATATCCAAGAAAGAATTCTGTCGATTTTAAAGGCCAGTCGCCCAATTGAAGTACAGCAAACTTTTAATAAATTTGAAACTTTTAACACATATTTATTTTGCTGCTTAGAAGATTTGGACACTAGTGGATGTGCTGCGTTAATGGAGGAATTCGATAAAATTGATTTGGAACACGAAAATAATAGTACCAGTGACATCGATGATCGTACGTTAAATAATGATGTTTTAACAGTGGGCGACAGTCAGTTACCTGTCAGTAAACAGTTTTCAGAACTAACTAAAGCCACTTTTCTTCCTTCCAAAAAATTTGATAATCTTTGGGAATCTTTACATTTTGACTCTGCAATTAAACAAAAGATGTATAGTTACGCCACAATATCATTAAAATTGTCAAAGCTCCTAGACAATTCAAACTCATTTAGCGTGCAAAATATACTAGTCAATAACAAACTTCTCATAGTACATGGCCCTCCAGGAACAGGAAAAACAACATTATGTAAAGCTCTGTGTCAGAAACTCTCTCTCAGAAGAGAACAGCAATTTCTTGAGGATAGAAGCAAAAATAACTATCAAGGCTTGATTATTGAGATAATTTGTTCCAAAATATTTACCAGGTGGTTTGGTGAATCTCCAAAAAATGTCAATCAACTGTTTATCGATGTAGAAAAGCTATTAGAAATTAATGAACACAAGGGCTCATTTATATGTATTTTGATCGACGAGGTCGAAGCAATTGCTGGCTCAAGAAAGGATCTTATGAGTAAGAATGAATCCAGCGATAGTATGAGGGTAGTAAATACTCTTCTAACCTGCTTAGATAGACTGAAAAAATACAAAAATTTTTTGATTTTAGCGACATCAAATAATTTAGATGCATTAGACCCTGCTTTTATAGACAGGTCAGATGGTACCTTCTATGTAGGCAACCCATCAGAGCAGGCTATCATTAAAATCCTTTCTGAAACTATTTCCACTCTGATAGACAGCCAGATAATATGTTCAAAACGTTATGACAATCAAATTTTGAAAAACCCTCAATACGTCACGTTATTAAAAGCAATAGCGAAATCATGTTTTGTATGTGGTAAATCACTTTTTCCCGTGATTTCAATACCTTCTTCACAATAGTTTAATAGAACTGATTTACTAACTATCGATCGTTTCATTCAACACAGGAAGCTGGCGTCAGCGGGAGAATACTCCGCAAATTACCTTTGCTCTGCCTTTCTGAACATTTTCAGACGCTGCCAGTGGAAATCAACCATTTTTTGGTTGGACTAGCGACTACAATAATGTCACTTTGAGCCATAATAACCGCATTGGTTTATTATACCAAAGTTTACAGGTATATTCCCAGAGAATCGCTCCTCCATTTACATGAAATTATTGTGGTTAAGAATGTCTTAATTATTATATAACGTTTAATGCTACTAATACAGGATTATACACGTCAAATAGTAATAATATGATGATGTTAATAATAATAATGATAATAATAATAATAATATAATACAACCTGCCACTTACTTTGAACGTTAACGTAGAGTCTTTATAAAATTGTCCAAATTATACTCTTCTTCATACTGTGATGAATCCCATAGCTCTTTCAATTCTCCAAGGGCTTCTTTCGCTTTTCCTGACAACCCTGTTTCATTGGCAACATCTTCCAGACCTGTACTCTTTGCAGGTTGTGGTGTCTTTTCATTCTCTTGAGCAGTTACGTTATCTGTATCAAATAAGTCTAATAATTGATGAGTGTCCATGGAAGTTAAACCACTATTCTGTTGATTAACAACCGTAGAGGCGATATTCATTTTGAATTTTTGTAAACCCATGATTTTTTCTTCCAGAGTTCCCTTCGTAATAATTCTGTAAACGTTGACAACCTTCTTTTGACCGAGTCTATGAGCACGATCCATTGCTTGTAAATCATTCATTGGATTCCAATCATGCTCAACAAAAATAACAGTGTCTGCACCTGTCAAATTCAAACCTAAACCACCTACTTTAGTTGTTAATAATAAACAATCAATTGAAGGATCCTCATTGAATCTTCGTACAACTTTTTGTCTATCTCTAGGATCTACGCCACCATCTAATCTCATGTATGTAACCGACGGCATATATTTCTTGAACAAGTCATTTTCGACCATGTCTAACATATCTTTTAATTGACAAAAGATTAAGGCTCTATGTTGTGAAATGACAGTTTGCCCAGTCAAATACTGTGATTCTGATCGTTTATCCATATCTTCTTCACCAATACCACATTCAAAGAGCAAAGTACGTAGCGCATTCAACTTTGGTGCATTTACTACATCATGTAATTCCAGATTTGCCTGTTTCAGGTATTGTTCAACTTGACGTAATTGTGGATGATCAGGGGAGAGAATTAAAGCAGGATGGTTGCATAATTTTCTCATATATTGTAATGCTTGGAAAATATGTTGCTTACCCTCATCTGCTTCTTCAGTGTTATCAATATCTTTTTCAACAACAGTCTTTTGTTTTTTGGCAAAATCTTCATAAAGTTGTTTTTGTAAATCGCTCAATTCACAATAATAATCTTGAATGATCTTTGGAGGCAAATCTGATAGAACATCCTCTTTTAGTCTTCTTAACATGAATGGCAATACCTGTTTATGCAAAGCTTCCAGAGCCAGAGCACCAGCTTCTTGTTCTTTTGATGAAGTCTTACTATTTCTAGAGGCTGCAATTGGCTTTGCAAACCTTTCTTGGAACATTTTTTCTGTACCCAAAAACCCCGGCATCAAAAAATCGAACAATGACCATAATTCTACAACATTATTTTGAATTGGCGTACCAGTTAAAATAAGACGATGGTTCGCATGTATTTGTTTAACAGCTTTTGCCAATTTAGATTGTGCATTTTTAATAATATGACCTTCATCAAGAACACAGTAATTATAATCGTATTTAACCAATACATTCAGGTCATGTCTCGTGACATCATATGATGTGATCACAATATCTGCTGAATCAAGCTTATCTCTTAATGGTATTCTTGAAGATGGGCCACCGGCATAAACAATTGTCTTTAAAAATGGAGAGTACTGTTCAAATTCATTTTCCCAATGACCTGTTAAAGATGGTGGACAAATAATTAATGATGGTAAAGGCCTTGTTTCAACAGACTTCGTGTTTTTATAATCCTCTTGTCTTAAATATTGATCACTGGCGATGACACAAATTGTTTGCAACGTCTTACCAAGACCCATATCATCACAAAGAATACCATGCAATTGATACTTATTCAAAAATGCCAACCAGTTGATACCTTCTTGTTGATATTTTCTTAACGTAGCTTTGATAGCAACCGGCAATTTGAAAGGTTTAGCTTTGGATGGATCCATCATTTGTTGAATAAAATCACGCTCTCTCTCACGACCAGTCATCAAATCTTCTGGTAAACCTTCAGGATCAGCAATACCTTCTTCTAATGGGACTAATTTAATAATTGAAGCAAATGTTGTAGTTGCCAAATTCCTAACATCTTGATTGGAATCACTCATACGACCTAATAATGGAACAATTAAAAAAATAACATATGGCAATATATCTGTGCCCATTGCTAATGATAAATGGTACACTAATTCGGTGGCACTTTGACGTTCTACTGTTGATCCAGCATTGTTCATGAGGGGAAGAATTTCCCTAATAATGAATGGCATCACTTTAACGTGAGAAATCTTCGCAAGGGTTGCAAAAGTTCTAGCTGCAGAATAACGTAAAACTGAAAGTTCGGATTTTAAAAATGTAAGAATAGTGGAAAAATGAGGTACAATTTCATTGTCACATATTTCTTCTCTCATGAATGGAAACAATGCTCTCAATATACCTAATGCATCTACAATTGATTGACCAATAGTATTATCAAATGCACCCTCATCATCTTTTTTCAAATTTTCAATATTATTCAATGGATCAAAGAGTAAACTTTTCACTTGGGGAATTTCTGATAAAGCAACGTCACCAAATGCCTCAAATAATTTACCTAGTGTGTAAAGACCACCTTTTCTTTTCAATTTTGCATCCTCTGTCATCTTCCTTAAAGCAACATCTTCCTGAGCAGTTAATGCATTAACTTCTTTGATTAAAGTTAAAATGATATCTTTATGCTCTGCATTTGCTGAAAAATCTGGAACTTCTGAAGTATCAACACAAAGGAAACCACATAAATTTTTTATAATTTTATTTGCGGCATTAACTTTGTTAGTTTTAAGTAATTCCTTGACTAAATGAATTAGAGATTCACCAGCCATTTGTTGTAATTTTTCATTTTTCTCTTCTTTGACACTATCCATTAGAGATCTAATCGTTGGATTCAACTTTGATGGGACACCACTGAAAAGTAAAGATGCTGCAGCATAATTAGCCATGATACTTCCAGTACGAGCCCTCGAAGCCTCTTTTGCGGCATTAATAGCCATGTAAACACGATATTTAGCATCTTCCAAAGGCTTCTTTGCAAGTAACTTGTAGGAGTTATTCATTGCTCTGAACATTTTGTCATAGTATTCATTAAAAACTTTTTCGGCAGTCTCAATACCAAATGCTTGAGGACCTGCTTCAGTTTCACCTTGGACAACAATGGCAATTCTTGGTAACTTATGTTGCGGCAACATCCCCACATCGACAAAGGCAGCCAATAAACTTTGACATTGAGTTCTTAAAGCCTTTAAATTTGGTACCAATTCTCTAAACACTGGTAAAGAATTAGGATTTAATAATTGTTCATTTATCTCAGTGGCAAAAATTTCTGCAACGAATGGTGGTAAATTTTCACTGTCGACATGATGTTCTAACCAGGACAAACAAAATTGCCTCAATATAACCGCAGCTAACATTCTTGGTGTAGAGTATGGTAAATCCAAACAACGAACAAGAATATTACTCAAAAATGATTGTAGAGTAGATTCTTGAAATAATGATAAGGTTAAGCCGAATGCTTTTGCACCCATAATTCTTGTATTAATAATAGTTTCTGATCCCAACAATGTAATATCACCTGCAATCATTGGAGCATCAATGTTAATACGTTCGGAATTTTTTGGTAATGGAATATCTGTTTCTGTAGTGGCCTCGGAAATGGATCTTTTCTTTTCTGGATGAAGTTGGTAATGTTGTGAAGGTTTTAAAATAAATTGTGATTCCATACTATAATTCTTACCATTTTCACCAATAGGGGTATTTAAAAGATGTAAAATTGGTTGTAAATGTTTACTAAAGACATGATCTAATGACTTTTCAGTATGCTTTGATTTGTAGTGCTCTAATAATGAAGAATAAACATCAAATGATAGTTGAAGGATTTCGGGATTTTGTTCCAATAGAATATTTTGGAAAACAAGTCTAAAGACTTTACCATTTAACCAATTTTTGGTGGTATCATCTTTAATGGATAAAAATGCATTTAATAAATTTAGTACAGCTTTTCTCACAGAAGAAATTGAATGACGTAAAAATGGGTACAATTTTGGTACTAGAGATTTGAATGACCATTCAGATGGGAATTTGAGAGCTTTACCTTTAAGAATATCTAAAACTTCTTGATGCTGGCATAATTTTGCTAATAGATCCATTACAGATCCTACACTTGAAGAAAGATCATCATCTAATTGTGTTAATGAAGACCATATCGTTGTAATGAGAATATCAATTTTATCTGGATCTAATCTAACAAATTCATTTGTTATTGGAGTTAGAATGGATGCAGCAACGGATTGAACATCATCATCTGATTGACTCAAACCATATAGTACAATATTAACAACTCTTTCCAATAAATCATGTGTTAACAGAAATTCTGATTTAATACTTACAAAATATCGAATTCCTAATAATCCACCATGTGTTGCTTCCCAAATTTTATTGGGAAGTCCCGTAATTATTGGATCTTGTAATACTAACTGTTCTAATTTTTCAAAAATTTTGAGTGAAAGGTCATCATCTAAGTGAAGTAATATAGCCGCCATTGATTGTGCCACTGACTCTCTTACTGGAGCAACTACAGTGTCATAAATGTAATCACCAAATCTATCAAGAGCAAAAACTGTCAGTAAATTAGTTGCTAGATCTTCTAAATTTTTCTTATTTCTAAGATCATTTTCTTCTCTAGATTTACCTTTCACCCTACTTAAGCTTGATGCATGTTTTTTCATTAATTCTCTTAGACCCAATGCAGCACCATGCCTAATTTCCCATGATTCATTCGTTAAATTATTTAATAAAAGTTCATAAATACCTTGAAATTGCCATACGAGGCCTGCGACTTTTTCATGTTCTTCTAATATTGGTGCTGCCACAGTTTCTATCATAATTTTATTTCTATCTACTTGTTCTGTAATTTCTAACTTAGGATTTACTAGTGGTGTAGCTTTATTATCATTCTGTTGTTGTTGTTGCTGCTGCTGCTGTAACAACGTTTTCGATATTGAACTTTCTGTTAAATCTACGGGTTTATTTGTTTGTGTTTTTGCCTGTATTTTCCTTTTACGTTTCGCCATTGCCAACATCCTCGCTGATTTCTTCGTAGTTAAGTCGTTATTATTATTATTATTATTATTATTTGATTGTTCTAATTTGAGTTGCTTATTTGGAGCTTCTGAAATCGTAGAAGGTGCTGAATCATTAAAATCGTTGACACTTTGTGCTAATAATATTTTACCAGATTTGAACAGTTCGTTTAAATTCCATTGAGATAGACAATATAAAGATTTAGTATCTTGTAAAAGATCAATGTCTGATTCTTTTAATTCTTCCAATTTTATTTTTAATTCATTTTCTAACTTAATTTTAGCATTTGTTTCATCATCATCTTCTGGTTTAATAGTATTAGGTATATTAATTTCATTATTATCATCATCGTCCTGATTTGGATCCCAAAGTGGAGCATGTGATACAATTCCACCAACTGCCCTAGCCGCCGTGACTCGGGTTTCCCATTTCTTCGACATAAGAAAGGGATATACCCTCGACAGTAACGATAGTATATCTTCGGGATGCTGTTTGGCAAGATCCCCCATTTGGTCGGCGGCTACATTTCTAACAACTTGCGTAGACCCGGTCTCCAGTAGTATAACTTGTCTATCTAACCTAGAAACTTTTGAAGTCATATTTTTTGTCTAATAATTTAAAACCAAATTGAATTTTTGTGGTTCTTTATATATGTATATAATCTGAACCCTTAAAATTTTTTAACCGCCGAGGTATGCTTATGCGTGTTTGTGTGTTTTTTTTGTCACCTAAATAAATTGCCCGTTTTTGTGGCACAAAAAAACCATTTTTACTAGGAGTGAAGAGATTCCTTTTTTATATATATAACAAATTTTAAAGGGCGGCTTCGGTAGAGAGACCAAAAAAAAAACAAGACAAAAAAATTGCTACACTTAAGAAAATTTTATACGCATCTTTTTCTGACGCTTTCGAAGTAAACAAAAAAAAAAAATTGTATTAGAAAATTCACTGCTGCGATTCGTGTAAACTGATATCAATGATAGCTAGAAAATTCAATTTCGCTTGGCTTGGCTTTCTCATTTTTATTGAAATGGAGGAGGCGGCGGCAAAAAGTATAATTTTTTTCGCGATTTTAGTAGCCTACAGTTTCCCCGTTCGAATGACAGATACTTAGAAAATCTACCACATTTTTTTTTTCTTCTTGTTTGTGCAAACAACTAGAAATTGAGATTGCCCCTCCTATTGTAAGCTAATTTTCATCATCTTGCATATAGCGATTACTATAACTCCACTGCAGGGCCCAAAACACGGCACGTATAAATGATTCTCACTACTATTTCTACGGGTAAAATATTTTTCTCAAGTTTGACTGTTACATCCGTACATTATGTGAACATCCTCACATCTAATTGAAAAAATGTCTCCCATTTTTTTTTAATTTTTCCACTAAAAAATATAACATTGATCTGTCGCGTAGTTTCTTCGCATGAACTAAATTCATATGTCTTCGAGAAATTTTTCATTGAATTACATATATCGAGAACGCAACTTTTAATTCATTACTATTGATCACTTATAGAAAACCAAACTAAAATAGAATCATATAAACAATGCCAAGTATGTCTTCCAATTATGAAGTAATCAAACATAGTCAGCTATATGTTGTCTATGGAGGATCGGGTCCTCATAAATATTATATTTGAAAAAGAATGATTCATTGAATATTTTTCTTTTTCATTTCTGTAACTAAGATACACTATGCCTACACACTGAATTCCCGACACTTCAGGTGGAGACGTTCTTAGTTTTGACAGAAGGGAAGATTGCTTATTATCAATCTTCTTTTTCTGCAGAAGTGAAACTATCTTCGTGTGCACCTCTTCCTCTGTGAGGACCTCACGGTATATTCATCTTTGTCTCTTCTATTCTCTTATAATATCTATGTACAGGGCTTTGATCGTAATCTATGTGTTTCACAATGACTAACATTATCTTTAGGAGCCCCAAGAACTTACTCAAAAACGTACTCTACTCCAAAGAGACCATATGAGTCCTCTCGTCTTGACGCTGAATTAAAATTAGCTGGTGAATTCGGTTTAAAGAATAAGAGAGAAATTTACAGAATTTCTTTCCAATTATCTAAGATTCGTCGTGCTGCCAGAGATCTTTTAACTAGAGATGAAAAGGATCCAAAGAGGTTATTCGAAGGTAACGCTTTAATCAGAAGATTAGTTAGAGTCGGTGTTTTATCGGAAGACAAGAAGAAATTAGATTATGTTTTAGCTTTAAAGATTGAAGATTTCTTGGAAAGAAGATTACAAACTCAAGTTTACAAATTAGGCTTAGCCAAATCTATTCATCACGCTAGAGTTTTAATTACCCAAAGACACATTGCTGTCGGTAAGCAAATCGTCACCATCCCATCTTTCATGGTTAGATTAGACTCCGAAAAGCACATTGACTTCGCTTCCACTTCTCCATTTGGTGGTGCTAGACCAGGTAGAGTTGCCAGAAAGAACTCTGGTAAGAACTCGGAAGAAGGTGAAGCTGTTGATGAAGAATAAATGGTAACAACTTAATGACAACAGAAAAGCATCTTATTTCTTTATATCCGGGACTGTAACATATATAATTTTTTCGTAATGGTTTAATACTCAATTTTCATCTATTACTTCGTTTGTATGAATCCCGTTAGTGGAGTTACGTAGAGAACCCTTCTGAATTTTCGTTTGACTGTTAAGACCCACACACAATTAAAACACCCTTACCACACATTTGGAAAGGTATTTTTTTTTTGTCAAAGAGACGAACAATTTGGTTGAAAAATTTAAAAATCATGCGAATTCTTGTACTCCGAACTTGTAATTGTCGCATCGTCTGCCTAGCATTAGACAGAACATTAGGCAGAATCTCGATACCAACTTCCGCCTACTTCGTCCAATCACAGAACGGTCGCTTAGCGAAACTGAAGACCCCAGCTGCCTACTCGATGGCGTTGGGCTCAACCCACAGCTGGGTTGAGCCCGTGTCAATTCACCGGAGACCATCCACCTCACATTGTATTCTCACCGCACAGTGCTATCCTACAGTAAGTGACTGCGAAGCTGGCCAATGCATCTTTGGCTGTAGAAGTACATAAGATATTAAAGGAATTAATCTCTAATTCGAGGTATAGGCTTTAAGCAGACCATACAAGAACTATAGACAAAAATGGGTAAATCGTATGTAACACAATGGGAAATTTGGATTTGAACAAATGAATGAATTTAAGTCACATTGATAGATGAAATTATAACTGTCCATCTAAAAACTGAAACGATATCCATATGAATTTGGGCCCAATTTAACCAGAATACCTGTGACATGAGTTGGTCATAGAACAAGACCCGTAGTTCGAATTACTGTTCCGTCGCATTGCAGACCTGGGAAGATTAGGTGATAGATGCAAATCCACTCCGGCGTTGAGTTTATGATTGCTATGAGGGCATCATTTGTTTCCAAAATGTCATTTGATATAAACAGTTTTACTAACAATATTGAAACAATAATCCCTACGATTATGATTTCCTTTTAATTTAGTCACGGTTACAGATCTCGTACACGTTACATGTTCCAACGTGACTTTAGAAAGCACGGTGCCATTGCCTTATCTACCTACTTAAAGGTCTACAAGGTTGGTGACATCGTCGATATCAAGGCCAATGGTTCTATCCAAAAGGGTATGCCACACAAGTTCTACCAAGGTAAAACCGGGGTTGTTTACAACGTCACCAAGTCTTCCGTCGGTGTTATTGTTAACAAGATGGTCGGTAACAGATACTTAGAAAAGAGATTGAACTTAAGAGTTGAACACGTTAAGCACTCCAAGTGTAGAACTGAGTTCTTAGAAAGAGTTAAGTCTAACGCTGCTAAGAGAGCTGAAGCCAAGGCTCAAGGTGTCGCTGTTCAATTAAAGAGACAACCAGCTCAACCAAGAGAAGCCCGTGTCGTTTCTACTGAAGGTAATGTTCCACAAACTTTAGCTCCAGTTCCATACGAAACCTTCATTTAATCTATTTGGTATTTTTACCATCTACCTTATATATTAATATGTACAATCCTCAATAATATCATTTAAATATAAAAGTCTTGTATGACGTTGGAAGTGTATTCGAATGCTCACATCCGATAAGCTGTTGCTGGTTGATTGTCGTGTATTCAACATGTCGTAACATGCTGCATATCTTAACGAACAGAATTATAAAGGGAACATTATTATTTACTTTTTAAGAATATCTACTACATTTTGTTCAATAACTGTACTGGGTACCGAACGTTTCTATTTCAATTCAGCAAGCAATTTCTCTACTTCTGTTATGGATTGTTGCAATACTTTATCTTGAAATTTGGGATTAGACAACTCTCCTTGAACCTTCTTGATAATAGTCTCTGCCATTTGCTTCTGTTGCATTTGACGTAGCGATGCCTCATATCTTACCCAGGAATCCAAGACCGATTTGGCCTGCTTAACTAAGTCAACTTTCTGTTGCTCTTCAAAGGCTTTTGCCTCTAATTCGACGGTTTCCTTCGAAACATCAAATAAAACTCTTGTTGTATCAGAAACATTTTTCAATGAAGAAACAGACTCAATTCTTTCCTTAACGGCGTCAACATGTCTTATTCTCGAAGCATTCAATACATCAGACACTTTTTTCATCCTTGAATCTGCAAAATCTTTATAGACTGGGGCAACCATTTTAATCATTAAGGCTACAATACCACCAAATGTTAATAGCAAAATAGATTCCTCATTTATAACGTATAATTCATTTGAGATGGCGTACACCGCGGCTGCTGCCGATGTAGCTAAGATACCGGTTTTTGATATGATACTGTTACCGGGAATTGCGTCCATAATTGATTGCGCCTTTGTTTTAGGATCTTGTGCTGGTGTTTTGGATGGAGTGGACATTTGACGAGTAGCTACATAGATACTAGGACGACGAAGAGTGTTTGCAATAACAGCCCTATTAACATACGATGCTGTATTTCTGAGTGGCAATCTATGTAAATTCATCTCGTAACCTCCTTTTAGCTCTACTATTTGCTTGACCTAACGAATATGCTTATTATTCAATTCATGAATTTATTATCCCTTTGTATATCTTTTCTCGCTCGCGGTGACCTAGTAATTTATCGATGCCGAAATTAGTCTCTTATTGGATGGAAACATTTCGCCGGTAGAATAATTCATGTGACAGTAATTGCACGGTTTACTAGCATATATGTCTCACGTATGAGATGCTGTTATAATATATAGAGTTATATACTGATTAGTTGTGTGATGCAGGATGTAAGCGGAGAATGGATGTCGTTAGTACTTTCTCGTCCATCCGAAAAGAAACCATGGCACTGCACCTCTTAGTTAGTCCTTATTAAGTGACCGGAAGGATCTCTCTAGTTCAGTGGCCTCCAGTAATAATGTATTTTCTAGGTGCTTTCGGATAAAACGTCGAATATATTTGTTCAATCCATGACGAACAATTTAATAGCCCCGCTAATAAACTATCTCCTCTGGGCTTGGTAAATATATTTCGTTTCATTCCAAATCCTTGAGTGTTTTTGCCAATTCCATAGCATATTTATATTCGTCTGTAATGGTATTCATCTCCACCCTATTAGGTTTACTCAGGGCTTTTATCGCAGTGCTGGTATTCACGGACTCATCCATAGTTGATGATGCAGTGTGGGTACTTATTACATGTGTTATGGTGTTAGCGGTGATCAAACGCCTTTTCTCTTCTTCTAGCCTTACATTACGATCTCTCAATATTTGAATCAATTTGCTATGTGTCTGTCGAAGATGAAACAATTTATCTTCAAAACCTTCGGGAAATCCGTCATAAATTGACGTTTCATTAGCGCTTCGTTTTACCTCCTCAAGTCCCCGTAGTTCTAAACATAGTTTATCCTGGCCATCTATATTAGGTCTAGTTTCCAATTTACTCGTATTCAATGTATTTCGGTGTCTATAGCTATTTCTAGTGTTCATCCTCTTGATTTGTCCATTACTACTGATTGTTCGAGTCAGTTTTGCATCAAATAGACCTTCAAAATTTGAATATTCCATATCGGTATAAAGACTACCTGTACGACCAGATGTCGAACTCAAATTTCGAAATGGAGACCCTTTGGGGTAAGACGAGCTTAAACTTTGAGTTCGGGGAATCTGGCTCCTCAATAAGCCTAAGTGTTGTTCTGCAAAAATATCTGTCTTTGGTAAAGTTCTTGGAATATCTAAGTAGCCCACTTCATCATTGAATTCATCTTCGTTAAACTCCTCATCTTCATAATCTAACTCTTCATCCACATTTGAAATATCATCTTCGTTTGTGGTATATATCCTTTTTACCGAAGAAGTTCTAGATATCTCCTCCATTTAAAAGTCGTTGGAGGATCTTCATTTGACCTTCCAATACGTCAATTCTTAAATATCGATTTTCAGATATTGAAAGCATATTAAATAGTGAATATCAATTTCGCAAAAAAAAAATAACATAAAAAAAACTAGGATATACGTAAGTTAATCTTTTGCAACTAAATCAGCGTCACTATTAAAAATCTCCAGCTATTCAGGTTCATCGTTGCCGCTTTCTTCCCAATTTATTTGTGTTTTACAATAACATATTTTGTTAGTGTTTTTAAAACTTTTTTGCATGTGTGAAAGATATAAGGTTTGCCAAGTAACTCTAAATCGAAATCTGTTAAATGAAAGAAAAGGAGCCCTGGAAGCGATTGCTATGGATTAGACAGGACTATCCAGATAATTATACAGATCCCAACTTCCTATTATATGCGGAAAAGCTTAAAGAAAAATCTAAAAGGCCACCAGATTTTGATTATGATTATTCACAAATACGAGCAGATTTTTTAGAACTTTATCATATGGTACTGAATACATGCTTCATTTATATCACATTCACGTATATCAACTACTACGAGTACAATCCAATTCCAGTCACATGCATTGTGACATTTTTTGTAATACTAATTTCCAATCACAAATCTGAGGAATTGGCATCTTTGTTAAATTTCAAATCGTCAATGATAATGGCATTTACAATATTAACCTTATCACCGGTGTTGAAATCACTTTCCAAGACTACGGCATCTGATTCCATTTGGACGTTGTCCTTCTGTTTGAACATGTTCTATATATACAGTTTATCCTCATCTCCGTCATCAGTTATGGACGGCAGGGGGGAATTGATACAGAATGAAAAACAGTCAAATTTATCAACAAATATTTTGTTAGCAAATGCTGCTGTGCTGGCCTCTAGATTGATCTCTACAACACAAGTCTTTTGTTTCCTATTGATTTCTGTGCAAGTTAATATAATAATACCGAATTTACTGAACATTTCCAATTTCAAGATATCATTATTGACCAATCTGATTGTGTACTCATCTATTACGATGAGACTTGGATATAAAGCTGCATTTATCTTTTTATTAATCTCATTAGCATCGATTATCATCTTACCGAGACTATTCTACTACTGGCAAGTTCACTGTAAACGTAAGGATTACGAAGTGTTGAGTCTATGGGATACTAAAGTACCGATCCTAAACTAAATATAGAAACTATACAATACTTTATCTCCTTCGAGAAAATCTGGGGGAGAAGGACTAAAAGAAAAAACGCATAGCATACGTATATTTCACTTCTCATCTTTTAGAAACTGTTACGATTCCACATCTGGCTGCGACTGTTCTTTTTTCTGGCATGCAAAATTGCCATTTGTTCTACTTGAACAAGAATCCTCGTGTTTTCACGGAGCAAGTATATAAAACCTGGGGTCACGCTACTCCGAAGAAAGTTAGATTACGAAATGGAAGAAGAAGAAGAAGACACACACCATATCACAACACATTCCCACCGGATCAACTGAAATTCTGCATTTCTTATCAAATGTAGTCCTCCACATGTACTAATGATGAACAGTCTGGAAATCGTGAACTCGCTCTTCTGACTAAATAAAGAATTAAATTTCTGGCACTGGCTTACAAAGTTTGAGTGACCAAGAGCCCCGTTGCACAAAGACGCATAGAAATTACAGACACAAGTAAATGGCATGTACACTTGAAACAGTTAGTATACAACTTCCATAATTGCAAAGCCAGGAGGATCGAAGTGTATATATGATATTACAATTAATTCACCCAGACACCCAGCTTCCATTTATTTTTCATCTGCCTGCCAAAATAAAAATGGCACATCTCGAAATTTCCCTCTATGGATTCCCAGGCAGGAAAGGCACAGCGGGATGCCACCAACCCACTCTGCCAAGTGTCACGGCGTGTCCGATACCAGGCACCAATTACTTACCTGCTTATGGCATACAACGGAGTAGTAACACTGTGTTGGGCGGAAGCCAAAGTAAGTGAAAGCATAAAATTGCATGCATCCCAATGTCAATATTCTGTTCACCATTTGTCCTTCTTGCACATATCATTATCACACCGCCATGGCTTATGTTCACTACTATTTCTCTCATTGCCTCCTTCTTCTTTCCTATGCCAAGGAAACCAGGCGCGCTCTGACAACGCAAAATTGTCACTTGGCGAAAACAA
Organism: Kazachstania africana CBS 2517; assembly: GCF_000304475.1. Classification (NCBI taxonomy): domain Eukaryota; kingdom Fungi; phylum Ascomycota; class Saccharomycetes; order Saccharomycetales; family Saccharomycetaceae; genus Kazachstania; species Kazachstania africana. Next base: position 192,135 of record NC_018944.1, read on the forward strand.
CATCAAAACAAAATAAAAATTGGAATCCCGTAAATTTCAAGAAGTTCAGAAGCCCATCATCTTCCACTGTTTTGATAGCATAGTGTCACTGACGTTAACGAGATTAACTTTAAACAGTCGGTGATTGATAATATTCCATAGCAAGGCAGTACTCTAGCCATTCACACAGGGGAAAAACAAGAACTATTACCAATATAGCGTCTGTTGAGTCACGGTAATATTGCTCCGCAGAATTTCTATTGCATTAAATCTTCAAAACTTAAAAAACGGTGTTTCTCTTTGCTATATATTAATGAATAATATTCAGTTAATTTATAACTATGATATGGTATGGTACATCCTCTATTTTTTTCCATTTTTTTAGTTTACTCACAATTTGGGTTTTTGAAGGTGCCAAATTAACTGCTAAGAAGACACACATATTTTTTCGTAAGAAGTATATTCCATCCTTCAACTGGGTTTAACGTCCTCTTTTCAGATCAGATATTGTAAAGGAATATGAATTTTCTCAATTAATTCCATCTTTCCTTCCTTTTTGAATATTCAAATTAAAAATTGTACTATTAGCAAATCATGAACATATTAGAACAATCAGCAAATCAATACTATTCGACAAGTCCCAACACAAACCAAAATATACCGGCTCGGTCAACCTCTGTACCATCGAATGTACCAAGAATCCAAAATTTGTCACCCTCATTTCCTCCAAATAATAACAACTCAACTTCAATATCAATTACTAACCAATTACAACTCTATTTATCACAGCAAGAAGAACAGTCTGTTAATAACAGTACCAATTTAAGCTCTAATTTTTATACAATAACACAATACATTCTACAATCATATTTCAAAGTTGACGTGGAAAGTTTACCATCATTAAGATTGGTTGATTTAATCGTAGACCAAACGTATCCAGATTCCTTAACTTTGAGAAAATTGAATGATGGCTCATCCTTTCAATCTTACGAATATTTTAACACCGTCTCTAGAGATCCTGATCTTTCTAGGTGTCCGATCTTTTCATTAGCCGTCTATTTTGTAATACGATGGAGCCATCCAAATCCTCCAATAACTCTGAACAATTATAACACTATAAGGCTCCTAGAACAAGATTTGATCTCTTTTGACCTGAACCCAGCCGTATACATACAAAACACTTTAAATGCCACGACAAACTCTTCAATTAAAGTACCGCGTTCTGGAAACTTTAACCCTTCAAATGATTTGATTAGCTCAGTGTTCCCATGGCTACCTTCTTTCCGCCAAGATGTGCTCTTACACGATAGGACAAATTATAATTTACATTCTTTATGTGAATTATTTGAATTTATGGGTAGAATTATCATTCAGGATTTAAAATATTTAAATGAACACGCTCTATTATTACCGAATATTGTTAAATTTATTTGCCAATTTATTCCAGACCTGTTTCAACGTGATGAATTTAAAGGTGTTCAAGTAACTGATAAGATCGATAATAATGCAATCAATCCAATAACTAATAACATGAAGATAGCCAACGATACAAGTAATGTTAACCAAAATACTGGTAATGATAGCTATCCCTTTGCAGAGAAAGTCGAGTCACATTTTCTTGAACTATCAAAAAAATTGACTACTGAGAATATACGATTGAGCCAGCAAATCACTCAGTTGAAAGGTGATATGAATTCTTTAACTTCTGTTTGCAGTCAAATATTACAATTACAAAGACAATTGTTATCTGGTTCAATCCCCGACACCAGCTTACTCAACACTATTACGCATAGCAGAGAAAATGGAGAGACAGCTGGCCAACAGAATAAACCTGGGGGAATTATTATACTTGATAGAGATTCTTTTAATCCACAGTTTTTCAACAACCTCTTCCAGTCTAGTGACGGCTCACAGAAATCTCGCTCCCAAACTGCATATACAAATAAAAATTCTACTAATACTCCGACCCTAGCACCAATTACCCCATATCCAAACTTCAATAATCCTGTTTCACCAATAGTGGAACCACCACAACAACAGTCGCAATCTCGAGTAGTAGCTGACCTGATATCGCAAGAGGCAGCAAATATGAAGAGGTCATTATATCAGAACGTAGCTCAGAAAAGAAAACTACCCACAGCGATTCCAGCGAATCCTACTGTCACAAGTCCATTTTCTCCACCTCCAGATATGTCGATTAACTGGCCATTTTCTAAACGTGCAAGGGTAGAAGATAAACCAACACCCTCTAAGACTGCCCTAAACTCTCTTTTATCAAGATCTATTCCTAGCCCAAAGTTGGGAATTCCAGTATTTAATTCAACAAATGTAAACAATTTTGAGTCCTCCCAAGGATTCTTCATAGATAGTCAGCCTGAAACAGAAATCAACGAACCTGGTACTAATACAGAATTTTCAGTGAATAATACGACCGATATTGATGCTTCGAAGGTTGACACTGTTAATAAACTCGCGGAACAGATTGATGTTGATGAAAAAGAGAGATCAGATGGTGCCACTACCACTAATATGGAAATTGGAATTGACGAACCAAACCAAAATCAAACTTCAACGGTCCTCATCGAAGAAGGTGTAGGTCAACCTACTATAGAAACTGTAACTGAAGCGATCACATCTGCAGAAAAGTCCAATAATATGGAAAGCTTGCTGAGGGCTACTCGCATGAGCGAGGATACAGAACTGCCAGATGCAAACTTGACAGAGGAGTCTGGTCGAAGTGGAGTGAATGACACGACAAGCCGAGATAATAAAGAGGCACCATCTTCCGGTGGCGATGTGGGCATTATCACAAATCCAGGGAACCTTTCTCAAATAAAGATGATAGACACAATAAAAACGCAACAGGCCTCTAAAGGAACAAACCACAAGTCGGTTGATCAAACAACAGATCATAAACAAGGTAAAAAATCTGAAAAGCGAACTGATATTTTTTCGAAGCCAAATCCAAATGAAAATATTAAGTACAAACTTTCAAGAGAAAATAAAACTATATGGGATTTGTACGCAGAATGGTATATTGGGATAAATGGTAAACCATCAATCAAGAAGCTGATTGATATGTATGGATGGAGAAGATGGAAAGTTACTGAGGATTCTCATTTCTTTCCTACTAGAAGAATTATTATGGATTATATCGAAACAGAGTGCGATAGAGGCATTAAATTGGGTCGTTTCAATAAACTTGGACAACCAAGGGAAGATACTAGGAAAATTATTGTGAGTGATTTGGAAAAATTCAGAATAAATAGTGGGTTAACTTTGAACTCCTTGTCTCTATATTTCAGGAGATTAACAAGACACAATAAAGAAATTTGTATTTTCAAGGATTTCAAGAATTGGAACGTGAGAATAATGCCTGAAGAAGAAAAACTAAAATACTGCAAAAGAAAACATGTCCCAACAAGATCATCTCATTCACATACTTCAAGCTCGAGTATAATAAACATCGACCCCGAACGATCTGCCAAAATATCAGAAATTCCACTCCATAAAGGGCCAAAGCCTCCATTGTTGCTAAATGGGACGAGAGGAAAGAAAATGAACATGAACACCGCCAATAAAGAGCAATCAAGTGGCACTGTCCCTAACATTGTCTCCAATGTAGAGGGAACGGCAGAAAAGGAACCTGCATCAACGTCGACCACACTAAACTCCGAACCTCAACAGGATCCGAACAACGCTAGCAGTGATTCTAATGAAGACAATAGCAACGATGATGAACCCACTACTAACGAGAACAAATAACACACTGATTTATAGAACCCGGTATATAGATGAAAACTAAATAACTTTAATGAGATAATGTAAGAACTTTCACGACCAGGGTGGGATCAATCTCTTTACACTGATACCTCACACGATCTAGCGATAGCATACTGTCAGTATAGTGATTTTCTCTTGGCCAATCGACTTATTTGCTAGCGGAGTTTTTCTTGGCAACGCCGCGCACAAAAGAATGGCCTGTAGAGGTCCCTTCGACATGGATTTCCGAAGCGGGAGGAAGTCAGAATTGGATATTCACATCGTCGAGATGAACTGAAACCCTTTGAGATAATTGACGCTTCATTAAACATATGCATGCATACAGTTCAGTGTTATAAGAAGTTGATTAAAACGTAATTTGAATAGGAGAAGAGCATATGGGATGAAAATTATGACTAACGATAAATTTATAATTCCTCTCCATTTTACACTGTCACAGGCATTAGAATTGTTGTATTCTATTGGTAACAACCAGTATGAGAATCTGAAGAATGGTTTGGAAATGTGCAGAACATCACAGGACTATAGGAGACTTCCAAAACTTTTTAAAGCGTTGGATGATCTTCTTTTATACGTAAATAACGGATTGAAAAAAGTCTCTAAAAAGTTCGATCTGAAGAATGGGTTGAAAGGACTTATGGAAGAGGAACCAAAGTATCGACATATGATTGAGGATTTTCAACTTTTGGGCCATGATGTAAGAATATTGAGGAGGGAGTCCTATGAACTGGTGAATTATGCGCCTGAAGATGAACGGAAGAAACTCCTGGATTCTTCATCATTTGCATCAATGAATTCCAAGTCAGGCTCTTCTTCGTTGTTAAAAAGTCAGATTTCTCAGATTTGGAAGAAGAATTCTACAAGAGGCAAGGAATCTAATAATGCTTGGGATGAAGATGAATATATAATTCAAGAGGCTAAAAGAATAAGAAGAAACAGAAAATTGTTGGAGCAAAAAAAAGCTGAAGAGGACGAACAGAAACGGATGGAACAGAAACGTTGTGAGGAAGCCTTGGAAGAGCAACGACAAAAATTGTTGGAATTGGAGATCAAACAGCAAGTGGACAGCCAAGTGACAGAGAAATTAGAGGATGAAAAGGAAAAAGGAAGACAGATGAAATTAGAAACTGAGAAGAAGCTTATTAAGTTAGAAGCCCAAATAGCAAAAGAAGAGTTGAAGAGTCGAAAGAAAGAAGAAAGGCAAAAACTGGCTCTTTTAGAAAAGGAAGAAAAGTTACAGGAATTAGGAGCAAAAATGAAAATGGGGCATGACATCCAAATACAAAATGGAAAACATCATGAAGTTATAGAGCCTAAAAAGACGATTAAAATCAAAAGTTCAAATAAGGAATCCTCTTTATTGCAAAAAAACTTGACAAATGAAAGTAACATTGAAAAGGTAAAGGAGCCTAGAATAACAGTACCCCTGCCGCCCAGTAGTTCTGACTTGCGTCAATCAAATATTGGAAGTGCGGCCCAAAATGCATGGAGAACCTTTAACAGCGAACTATCACAGAAGAGACCAACCGGACCTTCCTCAACGACAAAAGTTAAGGGAGTGGCAACCAATCCACACACTAAAAAGGTAAGTTCAGACGCTCTAAAGGACAAATATGAATATACTAAGCCAGTTATTCGGAAAACCAATGTGAGGACTGCACAAAAGTCAGAAACATCATCTAGGTTTAGGAAATCGTTGGATGCTCCTCATAAGGATACTAGATCATCAAAGGGAATAAATTTCCATGAAGGTCCTAGAAAAATGAACAATGATAGTTCAAAATCAAGGTCACTTCCTACTTCACCCGTTCTGACTCAGTCATCAATACCTTGTAATGATGGCTCAGCTTTCACGAATAGAAGTATCGATCAACTAAATCCTGTTCCAGGAGCAGATGCTGCAGCATGTGAGCAAATTTTAAATGAGATTATGGTAACAGATGAAAAAATATACTGGGAAGATATAGCAGGTTTAACTAATGCCAAAAACTCATTGAAAGAGGCTGTTGTATATCCATTTTTAAGACCCGATTTGTTTAAAGGTTTACGAGAACCCATACGAGGGATGCTACTTTTTGGACCCCCAGGAACTGGGAAGACAATGATTGCCAAAGCGGTGGCGACTGAGTCAAAATCTACATTTTTCTGTATAAGTGCATCATCGTTACTTTCAAAGTATCTGGGAGAGTCTGAAAAATCGGTGAGAGCATTATTTTATGTGGCCAAGAAGATGGCGCCATCTATTATATTTATAGATGAAATTGATTCCTTACTGGGAAACCGATCAGATGGTGAAAATGAAGCATCAAGAAGGGTGAAAACTGAATTGCTGATTCAGTGGTCCTCTCTATCAAGTGCTACCACTCAGGAATCACACGGTTATGATACTCGAGTGCTATTATTGGCCGCAACAAATTTACCTTGGACTATTGACGAGGCTGCTAGAAGGCGGTTTTCAAGAAGATTATATATTCCTTTACCCGATTTTGAAACAAGGCAATATCATTTAACGAAATTACTGTCAAAGCAAAAGCATTCCCTGACTGAAAGTGAAATTATTGAAGTTGCAACACTAACCGCAGGGTATTCGGGCTCTGATATTACAGCATTAGCAAAAGAAGCTGTCATGGAACCAATTAGAGATCTTGGGGAAAAACTGATAGATATTGATTTAAACAATATACGAGGCGTCACTATCCTAGACTTCAAAAATGCCATGAAGACAGTAAAGAAAAGCGTTTCGGTGGACTCATTAGCTCATTATGAAAAGTGGGCCCTTGAATATGGAAGTGTAGGCTCCTGAACTGGACATACAAATAGTATATATGCATAAATAATAAGTAATTCATCGAAAAAATTTACATAATAGTATGGTGCATTTTTTACTATTTTATCCATTATATTATCTACCGACGGTTTTATTTAAAGAATGTTAGCAGCAAAAAAACAGGGCGACTCCAGTTACGACGAGAGTATCTAGATGAGAAAACGATGCGATGGTTATCAATGAGTTTCTAATGATTAATTCTAACTGGTTCAATAGCATGTTCATTGGGGAAGTTGCTGCTCGATCCCTTAACTTCTTATGGAACCCTAGGATGTGGTCAAGGCGTGCAGTATCAAGTGGACTATTACTTACTGCGTCCCTTTATGTGTTACTTCCATCCGTTAGCAGAGCTTTTAATGTAAAGAAGGGGCCGTTATCTATAGAGGAATCAAAGAGGTTAGATCGATTTACAACGGGCCTTTTAAACGCTCGAAATGACTGTTTCTTAAACTCTTCTTTACAGGCTTTGGTACCGATTGAGTCGCTCACTACTTATCTCAACCAATTTGTCGAGGCTCTTCATTCGGTAGATGAGGGACAGGTTTTTGAACTTGAACGGTTGGCTCCACTCCACGCGAATCTAATTAAGTTACTTCATGAGTTACAAAGCCTTATTGTGAAACCACAGACTGTTTCCGCCAAAAATATTGTTAAAACACTGGAAGACACTCTTAGGAGAAAAATGTCATCCGATCAGAATGATGCACACGAATTTACTCAAATACTTTTGGAAACGTTGCATTCTGAATATATCAAACTTCAATCCAATATTGAAATAGGCAGCTTTCCATTTGAGGGTGTGTCATCCAATTATCTGATGTGCTTACAATGTAATAAATACTCTCAAACTATTCATTCACCTTTCCTTATGCTTGAAGTTGCTGTTCCAGGGAATTACTCAGAAAAGCTGACAGACTTGATCCTGCATTCTCAAGATGAAATCATCGAAGGATATTCCTGCCTGTATTGTAAAGTAAATATGATTTTGAAAAATGAAAAATATTTGAATCAACTTCCTGAATATTCGCAGGAAGAACAATCAATCTTGAATTTTCTGAGAAATCAGATATTAACATTATACATTAATGATGACTTACCAGCGGATGTGTCATTCTATGTGGACCATTATAGTAAAAATGGTTGTGTCACGGCCAATTTCAAATCAAATATAATAAAGAAAAACGCAGTAATCAAGGAACCTGCTTCGCTTATTGTCCATCTGTCGAGATCTATTTTTAATGGAGCCACTATAACAAGAAGCGCATGTAGAGTGGAATACGAACAGTCTTTGAATCTGCAAAGGCAGGTGATGATCAATGATGCATTTGAGCGTACTGAACCTATAAAATATGAGCTAAAATCTGTTGTTAAACATACTGGATCTCATGTTCAGGGCCATTATCAGTGCTACAGAAAGAAACCAGATCTTATGAAAGAAAGAAATACGGATACTATCGTCAATCGTTCTCCCATGATCAAAAAATATTCACAAGATAAATTCGATGCATCAAAAATCGAAAGCATTATAACAGGCACTTCAAAAAGGTTATACAAACGCATTAAATCGTTGGCGGCTTACCCATACTGGCATATATCAGACACAAATGTCAAAGAAGCCAGAACAACTGATGTTCTTTCCGAAGATAAATATGTTTACATTCTATATTATGAGAAGGAAAAGCCATAATCTGTATATAAGTAAATATAAGAAACGGAAGTACTAGACTTATCCCTGCATGTCAATATCCATATCATCATATTCCTTGTCATTATCAGTAGTTGATAACCTGTCATACTGTAAAAAATCGACATCGTAGTCACCTTCGACATCAAAATGATTTTTCGGGAGAAAAGTAGACTGATACCATCTCAGCCAAGTAAAATAGATCATCTGTCTCCAATCAACCCATTTCACCATCTGTGAAGCCTCCATCTTAATCCATTCCGCTATCTTGGAAATGAGTATCCCATTATCCAAGTATGATTCTTCTTCTTCTGAATCCTGAAACATGAGAAGCCTATCCCTAACAGATTTAGGAAGATCAACACGACTTGGTACGATTTTTGTAACAGCTACGTCATTTGAAGATGGAGTAGTAGGAGAATTAGCATCCAAAGAGAGATTCGCAAAATCTTCTATCAGCTTGCGTCTCTTATAGTTCCCAATGCCTATTGGATCGGGTGCATGCTGTCTTTTGTGCTTGAACAGCCCCATTAGACCTTCTTGAATTGTACAAATTACACAAATTCAACTATACGAGACTCAGTTATACAGGCATGGACCTTTAAGCAGTCATAAATAATTCGTCCCGGCTAATACACATACAAGCTAGGATACTTCACCGACTAAATCAGAAGCTGTACGCTGCTATAAACAGACTTAAATATCTACTATTCTGATTATAACTTCATCTCGTTCTAAAAGTTCGAAGGTTCTAGATATTTTCAGTTTTTCAATTGGAAACGTAATGCGTGAAATAGATCAAGAAAAATTCAGGTTCAGGGAAGCGTGACATAACTTAAAGCTCCAGTGGCACAAGACCTCTTTGATTAACGCTAGTTGTTTGTAGTGAATAAAATTGATTTGCAAGCAAGAGAGACTGTTAGGATACTTTCTAGTTGTACAGAGCAAGGAAAAGTTAGCAGCGTCAGGTGGCTCAGTAAAAAAGAGGAGATCGGAACGATAGGGGAATCTTCAGGTGAGACAACTTTTTAAGCCTATATTAGATGAAGTTATTTACTCCTCCTATAACAAATCCCAACTTTGATCCTGCTCAATCTATAAGGGAATCGTACGGTGTTAAAGCAGTTTTTCAAAAACCTGTAATTGTACAAAACGAGAGTGAGCCTTTCAAGATGCTAACTGCTTCGAATTCAGGCAAAAATGATTATAAGGAGGGTCCAAGCACTAATACCTCCGGAGTAGTTAAATTAACGAAGGAAGAAATAGCTGAAATATGGAAGAATACTCAGGAATTGCCCATGGAGTTGTCCAGTATGATTGATGATTTCATTACAGACCTGAAGGAGCCAAAATATGCAAAGCCGCTAAGTATTGTCGAACTTTCCTCGTTATTTCAAGCTTTTTATATTAAATTTGATAAATTTGCATTCCAGTACTTATCCAATGGTGGCAGCTCAGCTGCAGGTGCTCCTACTAATACTTCATCTGGTGGGACTTTCTTCAATGCCAAGGAGACTCTGAGTAGTGGACTGAGTGGGATCTTTGCAAGAAGTAGAAGTGGTAGCAATACCAATAATTTGAGAGGCAGAAGAAATAGAAGATCTTCATCTTTATTCAGTTCTGATTCAAATAATAATGCAACTCAGATGTTGACGCCAGAAGAAATCGGTCAAATGATGAGAGTAAATGAAATTAATAACGTCACAATTGATAGATACTTGGAACTTTGTGAGAATGCCATTTTCAAAAAACTTTTACAAGTGGGTACTGCAGTTTCTTCTCCTATGAAGAAACCTAACTCTAATAATAATATTCAATGCATCAATAATGAGAATTCCTTAGTTGGTCAAAGTTCTTCTGAACCGGAAGCTTTCAACGTCGAAAATCTATTTAGAAATACGCCAGAGTATATTCAGTATAATACGCTGCTAAATGTGAAATTGGGAGGAATACTGAACCTCTGCTCCCATGATAAATTTTCTCTTGAAGATTTCCTTGGTATTTCAATGACTATGGACATAGGGGACAACGAAAGCCTGTTTGCTACTATTGATTCTGTTTTCCACCAGCTGATTGATGAGTCAATTTCCCCCTATGACAAGATGAAAAGTGTATTGCAACTGCATACGGCAATGACAACGGACATTAAACTTATGTCCAATGACGATTATCTTTCCTTACTAATATATTATATTATAATGTTAAATCCACAGAATCTTTTCTTTAATTGTGAATACATCAAGCTGTTTAGGTACAGGAAAAAATTGGTCGAAAACGAGCTTTACGCATTGACAAATCTAGATGCTGCACTGACATTTATTGGGAGCCTGACATTAGAGGATTTTTCTGAGGATTTAGTAGCTGAATTGGCTGAATGTGAAAAGAAAGTGTTTGAATGTAAGATTTCAGATAAAGTCACTTTGCCTGTTGTAGATACCAACAATTTCAGAAATGGGAGTAATGGCTCTTCCAAATTATTGCATACAAGTACGGAACCGATGATTCAAAATAATTCATACGAAAGATTTAGGGCAGTTTTTGACTCTTCGTTGAGGAGTGTTCTCGGGAAAATGAGGTCATACACACCTCCTGCTGTTACAACCCTGTACAAAAAGTATTCCCAAACTTCAATTGAAATAGAGAGAAGTTCAGTTTATAGTAATAGTAGTCATGATAAATATTTACATGTCCAACGGTCGAACAGTAACAATAAACATAGACAGATGGATTCCATTAATTCGATTCTATTTAATGCAACTATGCCCAATGATTGGAAAAAATACAAGGATTCTGAATTTGATAATTTGAAGATTACTGAATTGAAGGAAATTTTTGATATCTATCAGAAATTAATTTCAAAAAATGAGCAATGCAGTAATTACAATCTATAAAGCAATGTATATGTATATATATATATATCTATGAGCTATGAATTCTTTTTCCGTTCCCCCATTTTAGAAGGAACATATGCAAAATTGTGATCGCAAAGAGGATTTTATATTCATCTTTCTTTGTCTGAATTATTAGACTGTAGATAAATAATGGATAACGTAATGAAATTCATTGATTGTGTCTTGATCAATGTGACTTGTATCAGTTGGTAAGAAATAATTTTCAATTTTTATCAAGTTTGTTAAGTTTTGTAAAGTTTTCTTTGTGTAAGTCATTGATTTACTTTCATTCTTCAGAAATTCAATAAATTTCACTTTCAGTTCTATATCAGTTGTCTTTGACAATAAAGTGTTCCAAAGAAACATTTTATCTTGGTTTATCTTCTTCTCGTAATTCAGGCCATGTATGACAGGGAAAGATAATTTACCTTCCGTAATATCTTCACCAAAACCTTTATTGACAATCATATCGTCATTTAAAAGGTTCAAATAGTCATCTCTAACTTGATAAACAACACCGAGTAAATTGCACAATGGAACCAACGACTTATTTTCGTCATTAGATTGGGTCTTAGTATATGTAGCTACTTTTGCCATCAATTTAACCGTCAATCTGAATAAACCTCCTGTTTTGTTAATTACCATATTGAAGTACATTTCTTCTGTGGGTATGATAAAGTGATCTCTCCAATAAATATCTAGACCTTGACCACGATGTAAATTGAGTAATTCTGTATTAAAAATTTCGTATAATTCAGAAGTTAATCGTGGTTTGTCTAGCTCATCGAGTTCTGATGGTATTAGAAGTGGTATAATTTCCATAGCTTTGAAGTACATGTAGTTAGCAGAATTGATGGTCATTGGGGATCCAAATACGACGTGTGATGCTTTCAAACCACGTCTCAAGATGGAATTATCTTCAATATCGTCAATTAATAGTGATGAATTATGTAAGATTTCTATGATTTGATTCAAATTCATTACTAAATCCTGTGGTAAGTGGAAAAAGATTTTATTTAATATGAGGATCAACTTCAATCTGAATTTTTTGCCTTGTTTCTGTGTAAGATGAGTGTAGGGTTTTTGTAATATTGATTCGTCAGAATCACACCAGTAAGGTTCGCCATTAATCAGTTCTTTCAACTTGGAAGTGTCCATTGCAAGTGGGACATCCAATGAGGAGGAATCAGTGTCAGTCATTCTGAGTAAATTTGTTGTGCACGTAAAAATAGAGATAAATACTGTACTTAGATGATTGAAATAGGTAAGAATATGAAATCAAAAGGAGAAATCGAAGGAAGACACACACTTATGCAGTAAACCCACTTTACAAATTGAAAAACCAATACACTAATTACCGTAGAACACCTTCTATCTTGGTACTTTCACAGACTTTATATACACAAAAATGGGGTTCAGCGGTGAGACTAAAATGGAATTTTTAAGTTTTTCAACGCAGAGAAAATTCAAAAATCGTTGATGATTATGAAAATCAAGCCCATAAAGTGAGAGATGAGAGATGGTTTGATGCCAGCCAATGGGAGGGCGTATTTCAAGTCAAATTGTAGAGCGGGATGTTTTGGAACTTTGTGGGCCTGTTGTTTGCCTGTTTCTTGGAGTGTTTGAACTTCTTTTTGCCCTTTGCAGGCCATGCGAGACTGTTATCTCTTTCCTTCATGAGTTCCTTGTCTAGTTTGCGGCTTATGGATTTGACCTCGTTGATATTGATGTGATTTGAGTCTAGCAGGTCGACTCCATTTGCCACGTTCTTGGCACGGTCCCCTGGGCCATATTTGATGTCCTTGATGTCTTTGATATCCGTTATATCGATATTATGGATCCGAGATATTTGGTTCAATATTTCTTCCTTGGTGAACCTTGTTAGGTTGTTCAAACCCATGAGATGGGACATGGAACCCGGACTGGTCTTTGAGACGTACGTTTCTGTCGCATCGGCATTGGCTTCCAGCTTCTTTCTATGGGAGATCAAAGTTTGCAAACCTTGTGAAATCCTTCTTAGATTTTTAATGTCGCTAGGTAATCTTAGAGCCTCGAAATGTTTGGGGCCCATATATTTGGGACCTGTCAAATCCTTGTAGTACAGTTCGTTTTGAAGCACAATGAGTCTATCCAAACGAGCCGCATGTGATTCTAACATCTCCACGTCTACTATTCTGGAATCGTCATCGACATCATTACGATCTAGAAAACTTGGTCTCTTCAATTTAACAATCTTCACGTTCGACACACGACCCTGTGATTGCACTACCGGTTTCGAGATCCTCAACAGTGGCTTATTCCGTCTTGGTATTATCTGGAGCGGAATATCCTTAGCCTCCGTCTTCACTCGAGGCAAATACGATCTAATGGTATCATCTCCTGCCGATTTTACGTCCGGCACCTCTACACCCAGTTGTTCGTCGTGATCTTCGTCCATAGAAGAGTAATCCACCTTCTTCCTTTTTCTCAACTGCATCCCCACAAGCAAGTCGATCTAACCAGACCTTATCAATGCTAAATACTTATTTATTCACACCAAATTTAGTATATAAAATTTCTTCTTTTCTTCTTTTTTCCTTGCGATGAGCTTCTCTCGAGGAAATTTGAAAAAAAAAGAGATCTACATAGTATCGAAAACAGCGTTGTTGACAAAATAGTCAGCCAATTCTGTAGTATAATGAAACTTAGGATGGTTGTCTGGCAGTCTGATCAGTAGATGCACGTGCGAAATCGCTTTAATACTCTGCAAAGAGACATAGTTGATGAACCACGCGTAGTCTCTTTCCTTTTCCATGTCGAACTTCACATTGAGTGTCTTAGCAAAGAATTCATCTATCTTTTCAGTCATGGTCTCATCTTTCTCATCACCTTGCATGTAGATGGGCAGCTTGATCTTGGACCATACTAATAGATGCACCACGCGAGGTTCAAACTTGTAGGGGAAATCATTCACCGTGACTTTGTAATAGTCTTCCTTGGAAAATGAATGTTGGATCTTATCGTCATTCGTGGGGTATTTAACGTTATTTAACTCATCCAGCTCATTCTGTTTCCAATCTAGTTTCTTCAGCACGTAATCATGCATCGACAGCTTCAATACATCTCTTACATAATCCTTATGTTTATGGTACTTTGCTGTTTCTGATTGCGATCTCCTCAAAGTAGGTAATTCTCCAGTGTGGATGTAGTGTTTGATCTCTGTCCAGGAAAGGATATTGTCTTCAGTCATTGCAGTCATCTGGTGCTTGTCGAAGGGGGGTCCCTGCCTGTTACACTTCTTTTAACGTTTCGCAAGAGAGGCTGTCTTATATAATAACGGTCAAGATATTTTTAGAAGTGAGCCTTACGGATCACTGTGCTCCTAAACAAACAAACTACACAAAACAAAAGCGCCTAGCCCCACAGTGTGAAATCATACTTTGATAGACCCTTGACTATTTTTAGTATGGGTAGTGGTACGTTTCCTGTCATATCGCTGAAACCAAGTTACAATTCTGTCATTAGAGGTTGTCCTGGTATTCCTGATACTTTACCAAGAATGGAATGTCAATTGCAGGTGAAATCGAACAATGGTAAACCGATCAATGTCTCTAAAATAGAAATTGTGTTGAAAACGGTAGAGAACATCCATAACTATAGTATCCCCATGAATGGGAGTACTGGACACGGCTCTTTAATTGATGCTTCCAGTGCTAAATTGATGATTTCGAAGAAGGCAAAGAACAAATTCGAGCACGTCTCGACACATTACAAGAAAAACATAATGCTCAATAACAAGAATAAGGAATTGCTAGGTCTGGATATCCCTCTGACTATAGCTCTTCCCAATAATATCAAAGAGACTAATTATAACAGAAGTTTCGGTAGTACGGTGACCGTATTTGAATGTAGTGTGCATTATGACGATAACAATCACATTAAGTCGTTTAATCAGATTGTTAATGTTGAGAAATTCAATTATCTGTTGCTACTGGTCAAGGATTCAATCAAGCCCATAGAAAAGACAACTTTTTCTATGGATAAGAAGTTCAAGATTAGTTACAAGATAAAAAATCCTGTACTCTCCACACATGATACATTGCACCTTTCATTACAGTGTAAGTTGAATGATCCTTACACTGCTCATGACACAACTCTTTTCAAAAATAAGAAAAAATTGAGGTTAAAGAAAGTTATAATTGATTTGAGAGAAATTGTACAAGTTCATGATCTTTCTAACACAGAGGACCCAATTGATTACATTGTTGGAAGTAAAGAAAACATACTGCAAAGTTATGTAAGGGAAGTCAATGAGATGGTTTCATTAAACGAAATCAGCATGGATTTTGCCTTGAAAATACTGACAAAAGATCCCAATTATGACAACTTCACTAGAAGTAATCGTGACATCTCAACAAATTCGAACAGCCGACGCAGTTCAAGCAATAAAATTGAGACGACTCTCCTAACGAACAAGAACAACAATATACCGATTGAGTATCATACTTCTACGACCACCGCAGGTAGGCTGTTTTCCATTCTACATGGTATTACAATAAAATTCAAATTTAGTGGTTCAAATAAAAATTTTGAAATTACAGATAATAATGTAACAATTTTAAACTATTCTAAATCGAACTTGAGACAGATAAGAAATTTCATTGTAGAAGAGAAGAAGACAGCTGCATTTGCTCAAAAATTCTACAATAATTTTGGTGGAATCAGAGTGAAACAGAAATCTGCAAGCTCAACGAACAATACAATATTAGAATATCCAGCTTTACCGCCTGTGATTCATTATAATGACAAGGAGACGCTTGAGAAATTCCATATTGAATATAATTCTTCATATAAGCCCCCACAGCGTATTCCAATTATCGAATGACGTTGGTTGTACTATATAGACTTTTTATTCGCATAGATTTATCTTTCTATGATTGTATTGAGTACATTAGCTTATTTAGTTCTTCCCGGATAATAATGCAAAAAAATGTAAAGGTATCTTTGCTCATACAGTAAAAAGCTAATATAAAAGGGTCATGAATCAATGTCTGGCAAGGCTCCCATAAATTACTATAGTTCACAGAACAGCACGAGGAATTTCTCCTCGAAATTATACCAGGAAGTCCCATTATTTGATCCTTTAGGTACAACAAATCAAGAAAAGGAGACAGTTGAGATGTTATCTGAGATTTACTCCATTATAATAACGTTAGACCAAGTTGAAAAGTCTTTTTTGAAGGATTCCATAACAGCTGATCAGTATACAAATGTGGTGAACAAGTTATTAGCTCAATATAAGACGTATCTGTCAAATGAATCAGTGCAAGATGAGTTTGTAGACCCGGATTCCTTTAAGAAAAAGTATAATATAGTGGCATCCAATGCAATTACAAGATTGGAAAGGGGCATTCCAGTGACAGTAGAACATGCTACCCAACCTTCAAGTACAAATAACAACACGACATCTGCTAATTTCAATGCGAAAGATGTTGCAGAGGCAACTGGTAATTTCATTACGGTGATGGATGCATTGAAGTTGAATTATAAGGCTAAGGATCAGTTACATCCATTGATGGCAGACTTACTGCTCAGTATAAATAAAGTAGACGTGAAAAAAGATTTTGAATATAGAGATAAACTGGTTAGTTGGATTATTAATATTAATAAACTGGGTATTAATGATGAATTAAATGATGATGAAATCAGAGAATTATTATTTGATTTAGATATGGCATATAAAAATTTTTATACTTTATTAGAATAGATAGCATACGATTCTACTTGGATAAAAAGTCTTTCCCTTTTATTTTGGCCTTAAATGCTTCTAGCATCTTTAAAGTTTCCTTCTCTCTATCTGTCTTTCGCTTTTCTACTATGCCTTCTTCACCAGTAGATTTCTCTTCGCTAGGATACTTTTTATTAGAAACATCACTTTCTTCTTCTTCTTCTTCTTCTTCTTCTTCTTCTTCTTCTTCCACTGCTTCTATGTGAGCGTTATCGTCTTTGAATTTTATCAAAGGAGACACTTTCATTGCGACAATGTCTTCCACAATGTCGTCATCGTCATCATCGTCGTAGGACAACCGTACTCTTTTCCCTTTCTTCTTAGCAGGTTCCTGGAGAGATCCTACTTTATCATTTGTACGTTTACTCGTCGATATATCATCAAAATATGGAATTGTCACCTCTGTAGACTCTATCACTGCAGGGTACAAGAATTTCGACTGCTCATCTTCATCTAATTCCCCCTTCAGAATGTCTCTGAAAGTGTAGATAGAGTCACCAACAATTTTTCCAAAGATACTAACGTGTTCCAAATCAGAGACAGCCACCCATTCATTTGTGGTTATGAACCAAGTATTACTTTTGAAATTCCACGCTACTATACCATCTTTTGAGAAACTTAACCTTGGGTTATATTCCCTGGAGCGTTTTTTATCCGTAAAATACCCGCATACCTCGACATAACGATCTTTCTGATAATTGTTCAAGTGGCAACCATTGTATTTGTTGCCGTTACAGTCCTCGATGAACATCCTCGCCAAACGGGGACATTCCTTCGCCCACAGTTCGATATCCAGTCTACCTTTCGTGGTATACACAATACATTTAGCACTTGTAGCAGGTTCGAGCATCCCAACACTCGGAATAACCAGCTTCCAGACGCTCAGATAGTATTCGATGCTTCAACTTTAATAGTGATGATGATGATGCTGTTCGGGTAATCTGTCTAATAAAGGTTTTTCCATGTTTTGTTGCAGTGAAAAAAAAAATAATGTAGTGAAGCTTTAGGAAAGCTAAGTCATTGATATACAAAGATATAGAGAGATCAACTGTGCGGTCAATGTTATCAGTGATTAGGGCGTCTACTAGAAGATCAATTCTTCTACCACTTTCCAAGAGGACGTTAAGTTATTCTAAGCCGCTCCTCCAAGGAAAGAAGAAGAAAGATGTTAAACAATCAAAATCCATATTAAATGATGATCTATTGTTTAAAGCAGGGATGGATGTGGATGCAAAGCCAGAGGAAACGCATCCTTTGCATGAGAAGAAGACTAAGAAGTATAGAAAGACTACGACTGATATAAAAAGAGAGAGATATTCGAATTGGTTTTATATCTTTTCATTCTCTGCATTAAGTGGTACAGCCCTGTATATGACGAGAGATTGGGATTCTAACGAATCCGAAGAATGGAAGGCTCAAGTAGCAGATGGTTACACCCCAGAATTGATGTATAAGAGATTTAAGATCAGGTTCAATTCGATGTTCACATTTTTCCAAGAACCACCATTCCCAGATCTTTTACCACCACCTCCTCCAGAACCATATCAAAGGCCATTGACGCTAGTGTTGAGTTTAGAAGATTTGCTTGTGCACTCCGAATGGACACAAAAGAATGGGTGGAGAACCGCCAAGAGACCTGGTGTTGATTATTTCTTAGGTTATCTATCACAATATTACGAGATTGTATTATTTTCATCAAATTATATGATGTATAGTGAGAAGATTGCTGAAAAATTGGATCCTATACATGCATTTATTTCTTACAATCTTTTTAAAGAGCATTGTGTTTATAAGAAAGGTAAACATATTAAGGATCTCTCTAAATTGAATAGAGACGTTAATAAAGTGATTATAATTGATACAGATAAGAACAATTATAAATTACAACCTGAGAATGCTATCCCTATGAAACCATGGAGTGGGACAGCTGATGATGAATTAATTAAATTGATTCCATTTTTAGAATATTTGGCAACGCAACAAGTTAATAATGTGAAGCCAATTTTAAATAGTTTCCATGACAGATACAAGCTTTCTGATGAATTCAATGAAAGAGTAGTTAATTTGAGAAAAAAGTTTCAAGAAGAGAATAAAACGAAGAAGAATAATAATTGGGCTTTGAAATTTTTGGGTGTCTCTTCCAATTCTAATGCTGGCAAGTTTCCCTTGGATATGATTCGTGAAGAAGGTGAAAAGAATTATGTTAGATTTATGAAGATTATTGAAGAAGAGAAAGAAAAGATTAGAATCCAACAGGAGCAGATGAAAAATCAAACGTTT
Organism: Kazachstania africana CBS 2517; assembly: GCF_000304475.1. Lineage (NCBI taxonomy): Eukaryota > Fungi > Ascomycota > Saccharomycetes > Saccharomycetales > Saccharomycetaceae > Kazachstania > Kazachstania africana. The sequence goes on from NC_018944.1 coordinate 211,346, forward strand.
ACTTTGAAAGATTATGTTGAAGGAAACATACCAACACCGGAAGAGCAAATGCAGAAGCAATTAGAGCAACAAAAGGAGATTGATGAATTGTACGAAAAGCAGAAACGTGAGGGACAAGAGAAATGATGGTGAAGAATACGTCTTTTTTGTAAATAGATTTGTATATATAGATAGATATTTACCTATTATTAGGTAAAGAAGCTTTACCTCACTAAAAATAGTGCTGAGAACGAACTGGAACAGTGTTTCTGATCGGTGTTAGTAAATGCTGACTGTCCCTCTGTGATTGCTGTATCGTAAGTAACTCAGTCAGATCGCAGACTTGTACAGATAAGATGAAGATTGACGTATACACGAACATACAGACCCGCGTACTACACGCGAGAACACGAAGACGCGTTAGCCATAGAAGTCAAGCAGTTTAGGCTCGAGTTACTCAAAGTGGACATAGACTTTTGTGCCAAGAACCAATCTTAATATGGAGTAGAGTGGAGCAGGTTGTATGTGATGTGCCTCCAATAAATGGCTATACGCTGTTTTTCTTCGCATGGCCACGAACAGTGCGTTCCGCGGAAATGACATGGCCTACATCAAAATTTGGGAAGAAAAAATGTCTCACTGTAGAGGATGAGCAATGTGGCGACTGGCATGGATTAGCGTCTGTGGGAATGGTGACACTATCTAGCAGTGCAATAATGGAGATTTCCCGATATATATTAACTCCTAAAGTGCAAGTAACAAGCTATCCAATTATATCGAGTCTGACAGGAATAAAAGTCTCAATTTCTTGAAGCAGAGGGACTAAGGAGAGCGTGGCTACACAAGAAAAGTCTCAGAATATTTCAGCATACGAGAGACTGTCCTCGTGCCCACTCCAACGAATAGACAAACTAGCCTCTTCTATTGTATTCGACTATATATAGCACTACACGTTGCCACTCTGCTCCTTGTGCACCCCAGAATTTTCCAGTTGTTCCCTCAAAGAAAATGGTCGCAATTTTCTATGCGACGGAGAAAAAGACTCGTAGAGCAACTCAGACCCTCCAAGGGCCATCTAATCTGCCTTCACGTCTAACTGCAAAAATCGACATCAATTAAAGGAGAAGTGATGCTCCCACTTGCAAGACTAACTGTAACCTTTCTGGTTCTGCACACCATCGCCTATGCTAAAAAATTTCATTTTCTAATATACATTACTTTTAGCTATATAATGCCAGTATCTTGTCATCGTATCTTTCATCGACTGGAACCTCAAATGTACATACGGTTCCGTAACTGAGTAAAATCAAAAACTGTCTTGGTAGATACTCTTCTCGTACTACTTAAAGTCACAATGCTACGAATATCAAGAAAATTCTCAAGAGTTGCTAAGCTCACAGTATTATTCCTATGCTTACTGACTATTTTCATCGTTACAACGTCTAATTATCAGCAAGACACTCTAGACTCATATAAGTCCAAAGTTAAAAGCTATTTGAATTATTATACAAATGGTAATATGCCCACAACGCATGTGGCCGAAGAAGAAGAAGAAGAAGAAGAAGAAGAGGTGGCACCATCAAGTCAAGAAGCACCTTTGTTTGATAATGACGACGATGATAATAATGATGAACTAGTTGAAGTCCAAGAACAAGTGGAAAAATTCGATACAATTCAGGAATTCTACGATGAAATCTTTAATGCAATTATCAGTAATTCCCCAACTGAAGAATCAAAGAAAGTTTATGGTAAAGAATGTATCGTAGACACAAGTATCGGCGGGAGACCAGGCGATCATAAGGACTGGCATAAATTGACCTACGATAATCTTTCTAAATGTCTACAACTTTCAGATGAAGAGGTCGATATGTTACACACTAAGCACAAAAGTTACGTCAGTGCAATTAATCAGATAGTCGAAGATTCAAAAGAGCTTCTGAATGGCCAGCGTACCAAAAAGAACGGTATAGTAATGGTGGGCGGTGGTAAATATTCTCTACTGTCGCTACTTTCTGTAATGACAATTAGAAAATTTGGAACTACTCTGCCAGTGGAAGTTTTCATTCCAAGAGATGATGAATTGAAAGGTGATTTTCAATCATTTTGTAATGAGTTATTGCCACAATACAATGCAAAATGTATCTTCACATCAAATGTCCTATCAGAGAAGTTGATTGAAAATTTCCACTTTAATGGCTACCAACACAAATCATTGGCACTCCTTGCATCGTCATTCGATAATATTCTCCTACTCGATTCTGATAATCATCCAATTAAAAATTTAGATAGTATATTCAAGGCTGAACCTTTCGTTAAAAACGGTATGGTTCTATGGCCAGACTTTTGGAGGCGTACAACTAGTCCAAAATTCTATCAAATTGCAGGAATTCCAATCAATAAAAATACTCGTGTACGCAATTGTATCGATGATTTGACCCCATTGGAAGTTTATAATAACGAAGAAATAAATATCTATGATGTTCCATTCCACGATACAGAAGGTACTTTTCCCGATATGTCTTCCGAATCAGGACAACTACTAATTAATAGAAATAGGCATTTGAAATCTATTCTATTGGCTCTATACTATAACTATAATGGTCCAGCTTGGTATTATTCAATTTTCTCACAGGGAGCTGCTGGTGAAGGTGATAAAGAAACTTTTATAGCAGGTGCGCACTTCTATGGATTGCCTTACTATCAAGTAAAAACCTTCCCAAGTGTTAGCGGTTATCACCAGCCTGGAAATTCTGAGTTCCGTGGTGTGGCCATCTTGCAACACGATTTAGTTCAAGATTATCAGAGATACCAAGAAGCCTCTATTGGACTCGGGAAGACCTATGAATTTCCAGAGAATGTGACATATGATGAAAATTACTCACTAGGCACATTTTATAACAAGTATTTTGATGGTGGTAATAATGAACCCGACGTGAAAGAGGTTGACTTCGCTTTTGTACATGCCAATTTCCCAAAATTTGATCCAGTATCCCTGGCGGAAGGTAGCTCCTTCATATTTGAAGGTCAACATTTTAGGTCATTTACAGACCTAACAAAACTGAACGGCTATGATATTGAATATGAAAACTTTGTCACATTGCATGATTTTGTTTGTGTCAATAGAAAGTACTTCCCTTACATTGAAAAATCCATAAGTAAAGAAGAATACGAGAAAATGTGCAGGTACATCTCTGATAGACTACAATTCTTAAGACTTTCTAAGGAGGCCGATCAGAATAACGATGTGAAAATGGTCAACGTGACCAAATATAAGTAGGCCTGATCAACTAGCCAACTTGTCTTTAAATATCGAACATATTGGCGCTGATTATTTACAATAATATTTGTTGGTCTTGCATAATTATATTTTAAAATTTTTTAATATCTATAAGTAGCATAATAGGTTTGGAATATTCATATCAGAAATATTTTTCTAAGTAACTACCACTTGCATTATAACTGAACCCCTTGAACACATCGGTAGATTGTTTCTCGATAGGGAGACCTGCTGAAAGATAATCATCTTCATAAGACATTGAAGTGAATTCTATGTCGAAATTTTCAGCCAATTCCCAATCTGTGATGACGGGAACGATTGGTCCCACAGTAGTTCTTTGCAAATCTCCGTTCTCTAAAAGCTTCCAATCGATTTTTCTGAATATAAAATGTGACTGGAATTTTGTGATGCGTTGTTTACCTGGTTTCTTCTTCTTATTGTTTGGTTGTTTAGTATCATATGGTTTGTCTTCACTCCAGTATTTATCAACATCCCACCTCTTTGTCTTGTCCTTTTTCAAAAGCCAATTTAACATGTCCTTCATACCATCACTCAAATAAAATGGTATTCTTGGGCCTTGTTTGTCCTTTTGAATTTTATTTAAAATGACTTTGTGGTTTGTTCCTGTGTATGGTGGTTTCCCTACTAGCATATCAAACAATAAGCAACCTAAAGAATACCAGTCACAATTTTTGTTGTAGGGTAGGCCCTGTAAAATTTCGGGAGCTGCATATTCGGGCGTTCCTATAATGGAATGCAATGTATAAATATCCTCAGGAGAATTGAGCTCAGTACTTTCATTATCACTAACATTATCGACTGCTTCTTTACTTAAACCAAAATCAGTAAGAACCAGGTGGCCACGTTGGCTAAGAAGACAGTTTTCTGGCTTCAAATCTCTATAAACAATACCGTTATCATGTAAAAATTTTAAGGCAACACTAATTTCAGCTGCATAAAATGCTACTGTATCTTCATCTAATGTACCTCGCTCTTTCAAGTGGAAAAAAAGCTCACCTCCAGGGATATACTGTAAAATAAGATAAAGTTTTGAATGGTCATGAAATGAATAAAAAAGTTTGACAACATTTGGATGTTCCAATTTGGATAAGATTATTCTTTCCGCAAAAGTTCTTTCAATACGCTTTTGTAAAGTTGTAGGATCTTCAGAATCTTCTCTAACTTCTTTTTCGTTGATTAGTATTTCAGCTTTCTTTAACTGTTTCATAGCATATAATTTATTTGAATGGTGATCTTTCACGAGGACTACTTTACTGTATGCGCCTTTCCCCAGGACTCTTATAGGTTTGAAATCTTGTATCGATCTCGATATGTTCTTGCCATCATTATCGAAATCGGTTATTTGTATTTTGGAAGCAGATACACTAGCATTTGTGTCGGTGAAAGTACCGTCGTTATTTGAAATTGAAACTCTTCTTGTATGAATTGGATTCAGAACTGGAAATTTTGCCAGGACAGAAGATCTCCTCCTACCACTTGTGGAGGTCGACAGTGACTTCAGTTCAAGCCTTGATTGAAAGGTATCTGCTATCGCATGTTCGCTATAGTCCATAATTCTCGACGTTTTTGGAGAACTTGGTGCGGAAGTCACCGCAAGCTTTTCCAACTCTTCGTCTAATGAGAAGATCATTTATGGATAATGTTGTTGTAAATGATAGCAAAAAAAAAGAAGAATATACTCAGGACGTCTGTCGACGGAGAAGCATTCAAAAAGCGTATGGTCTATCAGTGATGATGATGTTAATGACATGTGAATTTTGCTGTTGACTAAAGAGTAATTTTTTTTTTTTCATTCAATACAGCGAGATGAGCTTGAAAAATATTGTATGTATTTGATAATGTACATATATATAATACATAGAACGGGTTCTAGTAAGATTTACTTAACAGTTTCATAATTTGGTTATAAGTCTTTTCGTTATCGATGAAGCCTCTGGTGTGTAGAGCTTCAAGTAGAGTTTCGATCAATTGTATGATTTCCCTTTCATTCAAATTCATCAGTATGGTAGATAAGACTGTTTCCACGGTGATTCTATGTTCACTGATGAAAGTTTCGTAGTATAAGTTGGCAAATGATCCCATTAGGAACTGACAGTCGACTCTGTCGGTGATACCACCGTGACCTGGGATGGAATGTCCGAAATCTTTGACTTTGAAAGTTCTTTTCAAACCTGATGCAAAGAAACCACCAAATGGAGCGAACAAAGAGGCAAAAGTTGCCAAATTTAAAGCATGGAAGTAAACTGGTTTCAGTACTACGGTGTGGAGACTGAATTGAGTGAAGATTTTCAAAGGTGGTAATTTGTAAGTTTGAGATAAAAAGATTGGATTCAAATCACAGGTCAATCCAGTGAAAAAATTGGTTTGTAAATCATTAACTGGACAAGTTAAGTAGCTGTATGGAGATAATATTCTTGTTAAGATGATACTTGCCAATGCGGTGAAGAACCATGCACCGATGAAGCCTTCCAAAGTCTTCTTTGGAGAGATTTCGATCAATTTGGTACGACCAAATGTGATACCACAAAGATAAGCAAAGATATCATTGACGATAACTAGACCGCATGGTAATAAAAACCAAAAGATACCGTTTAGAACGTTATTGATGATCAAATGTGCTTGTGTGACGACAAAGACTAGGACCATGTGGGTAGCACAGAGAGAACCGAACTGAAATTTCAAGTGACCTTTTCTTAAACTTGCAACGAAGATAACGAAACCGAGTAAGTAAAGACAATAACAAATAAACTTGTGATTTGATGCGATGAAAGCCAACGCTCTGTACTTGAAGAAAGTCGTTTGGAAGAGTTTGTAAAGGGCTTCGCCGTCGAGGAAATAGATTGTGGTGAACAAGAAGTACCAATTCAAAGTTCTAGTCAGAGGCAATTTTTTTTCACGACTGGATTGTAAGGTGACGTCTATGATTTCACTGAAGGTGGCGACCTGACAACCTAGGATCAAAACGACACACCATAAATGACCTGCAGCCAAAGTTAAAAAGAACCCTGCGATCATAACAAAGGTCCATACTGTTCTTATAATGAAATTGTATTTCTTGCTTTCATTCGGTTTAGCATCCACGGTTGCATCTGAACGCTTAACGTTCTTGGACTTAGACCTCGACTTGGACTTGGATTTAGGTCTCACTTCTGCCATTGCTAATACGAAACACTGAATATGCAAAGAAGGTACTGATTATACCAATGAAGCAGTAATTCACACCAGTGTTTGTTTTATTTACTTTGAAATTTTGTCTCGTGAAAAATTTACTGCCAGATGAAAAAAAAGCTGTTTGCCCTCTCCAGCAAGAAGTAGAGCATGACAAGATAAGCTGCTGTATATACTATTTATACTTGTGCATGCCGTTTCCCAGACGCAGCATTCTGGCTTGAAGAAGGTTGTCTTGTGAGACTGGTAGACTGGTGGTGCAACTCTTGTGCTTGTAGGACTGTAGATTAAATATACCATGTAAATTTATTGTCAGCCAAGATTTGAATGTGAAATTTTCAGTATGGAAAAAAGAATGAGAGATGCGATGAGCAAGAGGAAAGAGTAGTTTAGTTTAGTGGAAAGCAGTCTGATTATGTCCAGCACGTCGAGAGAAGATGTCGTTGATGTCTTGAAGTTTGTGGAGAATGCACAGGGGAAGTTTTTACGGGACGATTTGGATGTCTGTGAGTCGAAATTGGGTGGTGTAGGTGTTTTTGCAAAGAGGGATCTTCCAGCGGGAACTACGTTGCTACAATTGCCCAAAAGTGCTATCTTTTCTGCATCTAATAGTACTATTTCGAATCTTCTCGTTGAAGAGGAGATAGACGGTGTCCTGGCCTTGAATTTGGCATTCATCTATGAAACTACCGTTTTCAGAGAGAAAAGTCATTGGTATCCATACTTGAAGAGTATTCAAGTGGTGGATTCACAAGGTAACATTTCGGTGCCTCCAGGGTACTGGAGCGAGGAGGCTAAGGATCTACTGAGAGGTACTACTCTGGACACATTGTATGATGCATTATCACCACAGCAAGAAGTCTATGAAGGTTTTGAAATATCGTTACATGTAGCAAAGAAGTGGAATCAGGAGTTCAGTTTGCCTTTACCGGAGGAGTACTTCCAAATCAATGATGATAACGATCAAGAAGAGATCGAAACTAAGTTTTTGAAGTTTGTTGCCGTGGCGTATGCCTTAGCATCACGAGTCTTTGAAATCGATTCGTTCCATGAAAGTGCATTGGTTCCCGTTGCAGATTTGTTCAATCATCACGTAACGGATCCTGATGTCAAATTCATCACTCTGTTCGATGTGTGTGAATTATGTGGTGAGCCTGGTATGTGTAAGCATTTGATTGCAGAAGAATACGAGGCTGCCCAGGAGGAAGAAGAATTGAGAAGCAATACAAAGCAGACAGATGGTGTGTTAGATGAAGATATGATCAAGGAATTAGAGGCAGAGACGGTCGATGTAGAAGAAGAAGAAGAACCAAAAGAAAAGACTTTGAATCCCGACGAATGTGTTGATATCGTTTTGGATAAGGATGTAAAGGCAGGAGTTGAGATCTTCAATTCGTATGGTCCATTATCAAACGTTTTCCTACTTTCAAGACATGGGTTTGCCGTTGAAGGCAACCCTCATGATATCGTGCACTTCGGTAAAGAAATGGTCAAGCTGGTCAAGGGCAACCGGGTCTATAAGGAAAGGGCTACTTGGTGGCGCGATCAAGGCTACAAGACGTTCGTCAGTTGGTTGAAACAGTACAGAGAAGAAGAAGACGACGACGATGAAGAAGAAGAGGAGGAGGAGCAAGAAGATCATGACCATGCTAATTGCACGGATCACGATCATTCCGACGAGAGGTGGCTCTCACAGCTGGACGTAGACTTCTATGGAGAACCCACTCCACATCTGTGGGCCATTGCGAACCTCCTGGCCATGAAAGAACCCAAATACCAGAAATTCGTCGCACAGCTTGCCAATGAGACGACCGCAACCACGATTTCCGCACTTGAGGACCACACCAATACAGCAACCAAGAAGCTCCTCGTTCAATTGCTAGAACTCAAACGCATACCTGGTCCAGCTAATTTCAATCCGCACTTGAACCTCTCCCAGGAGACTCTCTCCCACATAAACAACCTACTCGCAGCGGAGACTGCCATCCTGACCGGGGCCACAGAGCATCTGTCCAACTGATATATACTAGTCTAAATAACACCAATTTAACACTTTCTATACCTCATCGCTGCAATGGGCATCGCCCACACACCGCATACAAGTCTGCAAAGTGAAAAATTTTTCACCGGCGCAAGAAAATGTTTGAAATATTTAAGCGAAACGAGATGGACGCAAAATTTTTCATTGAATTTCTTCTCCTCTTACTTGTTGGATAACATAAAAAAATCATCATCACTAAAGAAATGTCTCGTCCACAAGTTACTGTTCATTCTTTGACCGGTGAAGCTACTTCTGCTGCTTTACCATTACCAGCTGTTTTCTCAGCCCCAATCCGTCCAGATATTGTTCACTCTGTTTTCAAGTCTGTTAACAAAAACAAGAGACAAGCTTACGCTGTCTCAGAAAAGGCTGGTCACCAAACTTCTGCTGAATCCTGGGGTACTGGTCGTGCTGTCGCCCGTATTCCAAGAGTTGGTGGTGGTGGTACCGCTAGATCCGGTCAAGCTGCTTTCGGTAATATGTGTCGTGGTGGTCGTATGTTCGCTCCAACCAAGACCTGGAGAAAGTGGAATGTCAAGGTTAACCACAACGAAAAACGTTATGCCACTGCCTCTGCCATCGCTGCTTCCGCTATTGCTTCTTTAGTCTTAGCTAGAGGTCACAGAGTCGAAAAGATTCCAGAAATTCCATTAGTTGTTTCCAAGGACTTAGAATCCACTCAAAAGACCAAGGAAGCCGTCGCTGCCTTAAAGGCTGTCGGTGCTGGTTCTGACTTATTAAAGGTCTTAAAGTCCAAGAAATTAAGAGCTGGTAAGGGTAAGTACAGAAACAGAAGATGGACTCAAAGAAGAGGTCCATTAGTCGTCTACGCTGAAGACAACGGTATTGTCAAGGCCTTAAGAAACGTTCCAGGTGTCGAAACCGCTAACGTTACCTCTTTAGGTTTATTACAATTAGCTCCAGGTGCTCACTTAGGTAGATTCATTATCTGGACTGAAGCTGCTTTCGCTAAGTTAGACCAAGTCTGGGGTTCTGAAACCGTTGCCTCTTCCAAGGCCGGTTACTCTTTACCATCTAACATCATCTCCACTTCTGATGTTACCAGAATCATCAACTCTTCTGAAATCCAAGCCGTCGTCAGACCAGCTGGCCAAGCTACTCAAAAGAGAACTTTCGTCCAAAAGAAGAACCCATTAAAGAACAAGCAAGTCTTATTAAGATTAAACCCTTACGCAAAGGTCTTTGCTGCTGAAAAATTAGGTTCCAAGAAGGCTGAAAAGGCTTCCGCTAAGCCATCCGCTGTCTTCACTGAAACTTTGAAGCACGATTAAATTCAATAGAAAGATATAAATTATTTATATAAATTTTTTCTCTTTATACTTATAAATTAATCTTTTTATTAAATTTAAAAAAGGTTATATCTTTTGTAAATACCCTTGTTGAATTAGTCTTTCAACATCAGATTGTCTAACAAAAAATTGTGAATCCTTAATCAAATTGAAAACACCATACTCTGTTTGAATTTCTCCCGCATCTTTGAGTACTCTAACATCTATAAAAACATCACTAGGTGGAGTCAACGATCCAGAGATATCAATATCACTTAACGCTCCCACTTTCAAATCTGTTATCAAATCTGCATACTCTCTCAAATATTCTTGCTCCTCATGAGAAAGATCGTTACTATCCTGGTTTGAAGAATCCATACCATTATTTTCCCAAATCATCGAATCCAATGCATCACATCGTAGTCTTTGATACGCTAGTAGACATCTCTTATTTCGCTCAAGACATAATGAATTCACAAAATATTGACATTTCACCACTTTATTTTCACTCTGACTCATAACTTCATTCTCCTTTAGAAACTCAGCATTCTGTTTCAATTGATTAACTTCTGTAATTATATTTCGCACTATCTCATCGTTATACATCGGCAACTTCGTAGCCTTGTTAGGCTTGCCGTTCAATTGTTGTGTTCTCTTGGCTTCTATGACCAACTTATTCGCCAGATCTCCATACATTAAGCACCGTCCTTACTATTCGTTTGGTTCGACTGTCTACCAGTTGTAATGGATACTTGATGAAGTTTCAGATATTTAAAATGAAAATAACGCGCGTCGCGTAAAGTTTTGGTATCGAAGATTATTTTGATATTGATGTTAAAAGTCTCGAAGATTGGTGCTTGGCTACGTTAGTCGAGACTGTCCATGAAGACGTATAGTAGACGAGGTAGGTCGGCACCTGTGATTTCGTATTCAAAGTTGCGAACGCCAGATTTCTCATTGAGTGACAATGACGATCAGGATCTGAGTGACGACAGTTTCGACGGTGGTGACGGTAATGACGTGATAGATGAATCTAACGATAGCGCTAAAACTGAAGTTGAAATAATTATATCCTCTAAAGCTGCTTTTATTGAGGAAGCTGCTGAGTTGGAATTAACCACGGACAAGAATGACCCCCCAGATAATGAATTGGAGACTGTGGACAATTTGCATACTACTGAGGAGATTCAGGATCAGGATGATCATTTGATAGCATTTGACTTCATGGATTCCACGAAAAAAGTGAAAAGGAGAAGAACAAATTACAAACGTACAACAATGGATGTCGATAGTGAAGACAATAGTCCCATAAGTAAAAAAACTTCCACAATGAAGAAAGTTGTCGAGGATGTCGACGATTTTTTATCTAATCTGAAACCATTTAATGAAGAGTATCTTCAAAAAATGATAGAAAATGAATTATTAAAAGAGACAAACGATCAAGATTGCACTGAAGCTGACAATACAATCAGTTCACAAAGAGTTTACAATAACAAAAGAACTATATTACATAAAACGAATGAATTTGAAAAAGATGTTGCTGATGATGATGAAAGTGGACAGCTAGATGAACATGAAGATGGGCATAGTGATCGAACAATAAAAAACGACGTCACGTATCATTATAACGAATTGAAAAATATGGGGTCCTCTATTAAATATCAGGAAGATCTAGAATTTTTAACATTCAATGGAAGTACAGATATGAAAATTTCTTCATTTGCTTCAAAATTGCTTAATTTTATATATGCAATTGACAATGACCAAAGCTTTCTTGAGTACATTCAAAAAAATCACGAATCTAAACTGCTAGATTGGTGTTTCACTAAAAATGTGCTAGATATTCCTGAATTACTGGTACTACAGGGGGCATTAATGTATAAGTTGAACATTAAACTTGCCGATAATAATATTCATAAAATTGCCAATTTAGGGGCATTTTTAATTGCATTGAGTAAGATTGAAGGTATCCCAAACAGTTCAAAGATCTTTAAAAGCAATAAGCTTTTGAATTTAAGTTATCAAGATTATTTGGAAAAACGTAATATTGGAGAAGATGGGCTTTTTTATTCAATCAAACTCTGGGAACGATATAATACTGCATTCAAAGGGTCACATCCGACCATTAAAAGGCTACTTGAAATTATAAAAAAAGGTGATATCAATATTGCTTTTCTAATTGTTTTAGAAACAGTATTATCCTTAGTTAACTTTCGAAATGAAAGAGTTTCCATCAATTTATCCAAAACAGTCGGTCCGCTAGTCACAAATTTTAATGGTTTCAAGGAAAACGACAAGTATGTTAAAAATTTGATATTGTTAACTAACGAAGATACTATTCTGGTGAAGATCCCACAGGGAGAGAAAAATAGTATATTCCTTAATTCATTCAATTTTGTATTATCAAACATAAATGAGGCAGAAAATCTTGATATACTCTTATTGCATCTAGGATTGTGTCTCAATGTTATCAATGAATGTGATGGTTCGATACGGAACTTGGACCAGCTGTGCTCAACAGCTGGAGAAATTATAATGAGCAATCACGTTAGGATAACGAATAAACTTATGCGAGGATTGATTTGTCTCAATCTTACTTTTCTGATTAAACTAGAACCAAGCAATAAAATTGATGATGAGATGAAAACGCAATTGACTCATGAATTGAATATATTCGAGGAACAAACGGGCATTTTCAATAAAAGTATTAACGAAAAAGTCAAACTTGCATTAAAAAAAATATTATATAATTAATTATTTATTTTTAAAAAAAATTTTGAGTGGATATCAAATATGTGTATTTAAATATTAGGTTTCTTTATCTAATTAATGACAGAATGGGACATGTTTAGCATACAGAATTGGTTAGACCTCTCGTCCAGGCGTAGGAGCCTAAAGTAATTACAACAATGCAGTATCCTACAAATATGCTTACAAAATAGTATACTAGCATTGAGCGGAATGGCAATTTGTAAGCTTCATTGATGAAGGTACTGATTGTACTTAAGCAACCACAAAACCCAGTCCCTAGGGCTGTTGCTACACGGCAAGCTGTCTTTGAATGAGCCACAGGAATGGCAGAGTGGAAATGTTGTTTACCATGTGTTACAAGCGTAATTATCGATAAAACTAATGTAGCAAAAATATTTGCAATGAAAGTACCAATTGGGAAAGTTTTACTCAGTGGGTTAGCATAAAGTGATAGGTAAAATCTTAGAAGCGAGCCAAATATACCAAATAATGGACCTAAAGTGTATCTAGCTCTTGCGTAATTATTGTATACACAAACTAGCACAATAAGCAAAGCAATTAGGGGAATTGCTAAAATGTATAATAGAGTATCTAATAATCTTAAAAGTCCACTCATCAATTTATTGGGAGGAAAAGTTTCCGTCATTTTTGGTTTTGATTCAAATTTATGATTTGGAGACGATTGTGACTCATCTGTATCTGAATCTTGGACAGGGATTAATTTGCTAGTGGAACAGTAGTACACTAAGACATCAGAAGCCAGCTTTCTACCAAATATTAGACTAGACATGGAAACAAATAACTGTAAGATCACAACAGATAAAAACTCCATAATACCATATGCTCTGTTTGGAAGTTTTGTACTGTTCTTTATATTTGACGTTGTCAAACTAGCAGAGTGTTCAAAGATTTCGATCATCATTGTTGAGAATGAAGAAACAGAACCACAGTAACCAGTTGTCAATGCAACAAATAAGTCTGACATGTCACCTGAGAACCAGGCGTACTGTTTATCATTTAAACCTTGACAGATACCCATGATCATACATGCCACAAAATTACTCCAAATGACACTTGATGCAGCGACATATGAGTAACTATAATTAGATAGTTGGGTAATACCTTCTCTTGTGAAAGTACCTAATATTGTAGCACTAATGTATACGGAAAAGAAGTGTATCCTCGATTTCCATAGTGATGATGATATTTGGAACATGGTACAAAATCTAAAGATACCCAAAGCTCAGGAAGCGAATGAATGGTATTTGGTGATTATTTTGGATAAAGCAACTAAATGATGTCAAATGGGATCTTGAAAGTACCATAAACAGTTGACTGTGTGATGCATCTTCTATTTGTTTTCAACTTTCCTAAAAAAAAAATTTTCGATATTGATCGGCATGCCAAGAAATTATTTTATCTGCATCAAGAAGCGGTTCCTGAAAGTTTGCCCAAAATGGGATCGATCTTTTAAAATGGCAGGAAAGAGCCCTGGAAAGAGCTCTGTCTACCGCAGGGCTGCATGAACAGTGGGATAGTTATTGAGCATTGTGCTGAGCAGTGTGCTGAGAAGTGTGCTGAAAAGTGTGCTGAACCCTGGAATTTGGACAGTTTGGCGGATATTCTCAGTTCGCCAGCACTACAACTAACATCTGTCTGCAGCAACGCAATTGTCCCTAAACAATACAAGGGTTCAACACATTCCTCGTGCAAAACCCAGTTTGCCTCTGTTTGAAACCTCTCTTCGGCCGCTATGTGATTCTTACTTGTTCTCTTACTCCCCAACACTAAAATGAAAGCAGCCCCAACAAATTCAACTCTCTTGCCTTCGAATCAGTCTCTTGAACTCGCCGTGATATCTGCTCATCCTTCTGAAGCACTTCATTTAATCTTCTAGCTTTGGACTATTTTCTTGCCTCTACTTGTATAAACCTTTGCCATTTTATATTTTGTCAGTGGAATACAATCTTTGGATCAACAAAACATATTAGCCGCTGAATAACCAAAGTGTTCATTTAGAAAGCAAAAAGAAGCCAACTAGGAGTATTATAAATGATGAGAAGTGCTACAGCCATTACCAGTGACCATGTTGGAATTACAGAAGCAGGCACAAGGAAGAGGGCCCATACTTTCCATCCAAATAGCATAAGCCTACTCAAAAACCAACTCACTACTCTGGATCTTAGTCGGGAAGAAAGCACTGTTGATAATGAGACTACTTTTGCAGACGTTATGTTGGAACATTCTGATACTGGATCAGCTGAAGGCTATGAGGAACAAATTGTGCATTCTACTTCTTGCCAAATCATCGAGGAAAACGATCAAGAAAGTGAATTTACACCTATGTTACAATACCAAGAGGATCCAGCTGATGAGAGCATACAAAGTTTAACAGTACAATTCAATGAAACTCGGGAAGATTACTTGTCACAGGCAAATGCCGATGAATTGATTGACCTACAGTTGATGAATGACGAATCTGTCCCATGCCGGAACATAGAGGAACAGGAAGCCCCTATGCAAGCAATACATATACCTTTAAAAGATCTAATATACAGGACTAACAAAGAGTTCTATAATATAGACTCGAATAAAGTCAAATTCAAAGCCGGATTAACAAAGAGAAATAAACAATTGTTGCCCAGTCTTCACCCTAAACTCGCTCCAGGGAAACAATCCAAGTAGCTTACACATGGCTATTATTGAAATATTCTTACAACTTTTTTATTTACCTTTTATTGAAATTACATATTATTATCAATCCCATCGTCTTCCCCTTCCACATTCTCCTCTAACTCATTATAAAAGTTCTTCCAAAGTAGACTTATACTTTCAAATTCTTTTCCAACTGCGATAGAGTTTTCTAACGATATATTCAGTTCGTTAAGACCATTCAGTATCGAATCCATAGTATTATTTATATCCTGCAATATCACATTTCGTTGCTCTAAGAAATACTTGTCTGTACTACTCAATTCAGTTTTGCTATCGCTGTCCTCGACTTCAATATTGTGACTTGGTTCTATAAGGTTACTGGCACTCATCTAAGCTGTATTGTTCTCGTGTGTTTGAATCAATTTTATTTCACTTCTTTGTTAGTAGATTGATTCAAGAACTACTTTTTTTTGAAGTAGAACGCGTTCAGATGTCAAAAGAGTAAAAAACACAGTGTCTATGAGTACCAGTATAACTCAGTTCCATTTTTATGAATTGTTCATTTTATTGTACGCTTCTACTACTGGCGTATTTCTTCTAATATCATTATTAGTACTATTATTATTATTATTATTATTATTATTATATAGTTACACATGCAATATGAATCGAAATTTTTAGATTGATTACTCAATCACTAATATCGCTGTCGTTATTATACCTCGGTTCAATATCAAAGATCAACTCGTACTTTCTCCATTTCTTACGTAATTTGCTATCGGGGTCATTAAATTCATTTTCTTCCTCTTTATCAAAATCATCCAACCAATCCCAATTTTTGTCGAATGTTTCATGTTCCTTTTCCAGAAGTTCCTTTAATTCTTCATCATTAGAAGGTATGGGTAAATCTCCTGCTAAATATTTCCAAATATTCACTAAATAAAATTTTAGAGACTTTATCCCCCTAACAAAACCAACATCTTCCAATTCTTGGTGATGTGGTGGAATATTTAACTGATTTAATCTGATACCTTCCTCTAAGTCTTCTTTCGTAACACACTTCGCAAAATCAATTAAATTGACTTTGATTTTGAGCTGTTTCTTTTTATTATCAGGTTCACCATCAAACATTAATAATAAGGATGCGCCATATAATCTGAAGCCTTTCAAATTCGATATTTCTGTAGCCAATAGATCTAACTGCTTAACTATTCTAGGTATTTGCCTTACAATACTCTTGGTACTAACACCATCATATAAAAATCTAGCTAGAACTCTCACAAATTGCCACCCTATTTTAACACGACGTCCAAAATATTTATCTCTCTTTATATAATAAGATTGATTCCAAAGCTTAATACCACAGATACGTACACCCAGTTTTCTTGATGTAGTCTTCAAACATTTACTTCTTTGAGACCTTTGTTTGGTAGCACTTGCATCTACGCCGTATTGTCTAGTGCCCATCTTCAGATCAAGGGCACATGGTTTATTCATATGACGAGTCAAATCTTCTAAAAGAATAAACTTCGAGACAATAGTATCCGTATGTTCTTCAAAAGTAATGGATTCTGGTGGAGGCGTTGTATCTGCTCTAACGAATGAGCTTGCTCGGGAGATATTTGTATCTGCTTCTTCTTCGTCACACTGTTCCAAATTTTGCGCAGATACATGCTGTGATCTTGATCTTTTATGGAACTTGGATGATGACAAGGTCTCTCTGAGAGATTCCTTTTTATGAAATTGCTTTAAATCCATTACTGAATGGGAAGCATCAATAGCATTGGATATAGATTCTTTCAAGGATTTTTTCATTAGTGGACTTCCGAGTTGCTTATCTAGCTCTTTCAAAGAAGCATTCGAATCTTTTCTTGTAGAAGGAACTTCTTGATTGGAGGAAGTTGAAGCCGATCTGGTTTTCTTTCGTATATATTTACCTGATACAGTTCTTGTTGGTATTTCAGTACAGTCCACCATACCATCTTTTTTCACACAAATTGGTGCAAATACTTCCTGCAAAATAAGATCCTTTAATTTTGTATTGAGTAAAGTCGACCCAGAGTCACGCCTTTGATACGCATCATTGGTATTATCCCCAGTGTTATTATTGCTGTAGCCTCTTGGAGCAGCATCTGTTTCGCCATTTGACATACCCTTGAATGATAAGAAACTATCATCACGGAAAGAATCTACCGGCGAGATGTTGGCATAGCGGCCCCATAAGGAGTCAGGAATAATATGCTTGTTGTCATCGATTGTTACTTCTGGTAATAGATCATTACAATAATTACGATAGCCCTTCACTTTATTTTTTGGTGATGAAGCCTCTCCGAGGGTGAACGAATGCACATGCTCTAACGGTGAACCTACTTGCTCACCGCAAGTACTTTTATGTTCTGCAAAATTTGAGGTTGCTGATTTATTGTAGTCATTGAATTGTGATATGATTGATTTCTTCTCTGAATTTACAGTATTTTCGTTTGTTTGAATATATTTAGTACTACTTAACGCACTTTTAGGAACCTGATTCAAGAAATCCTGTCTAGAGCGAAAATGCTGCCTAACATTTAAGACGCCAATGTAGCGGGGCATAAATTGCAGTAACTTATTGTTGGTAATTTCCATTGTCTCGTACCATCTATTTTCTCTTTTCATCAAAGCTTTACAAACGGCTCTCTTAGAAAATCTAAAAATTGCCGTATGGCCCCCCACTTTATTAGTAAAAGGTTGTAATTCGACAGCCAGTGGGTATTCATTATCATCGACATCATCGTCCACTTCCTCTTCCTCTTCCCCTTCGTCATCTGCAAGTTGTGCGTTTTCATCTTCTTTATTTTTTGGTTCATTGGTACTTTTCTTTTCAAAAGCTGATGCAGTAATGGTAGGATTTTCGCCGGTACCGTTAACTTTGTCTTCATTATCATAAATTACTGTATCTAGGTCTATTTTCTTCAAAAATGCAGTATCTGAGTCACTTGGAACATCGTTAAGCTCTATATCATTGGAAGAGATCTTGGTTGTTGATTTTGATTTATGAGGATAGTATGTGGCGGAGGAAACAGGCTCAAGTGATAAATCATCATTATCGATAGGATCTCTATGTAAATCTGTCTCATGTGCCTGTGAAGCCATTTGAGCGAATATATCCTGGTCTTGTTTTGTATATGATTTTTCATTACGCCGTAGTTCATTCTCTGGGTATTTACCAAAATCTATAGAGGGGGCGTTTATATTATCATTTTCATCAGCATCAAGTTCTTCTTCGAAGTCCATCTCTTTTACACTCGTGAGATCTTCGTTGCTATTATTTCTGATGCTAGTGAACTCTGGATTATTACTAGATATACTATCATCATCTCTAAAGATTCGTAGGTATGTAGAAGCTTTTCTTCCGTGTAGGACATGGTCTGTTGAACCACTGTCTGATGCATTCAAGTCTTGTAATGCCATGGTATTTTGATCTCTTACGAGTCCCTTCGAATGCTGTGTGCCTTCCATTATGCGTTTATGCCAATATGAATGATATTATTATGGATATGAAGTCAAAAAATATAAAATAGCAGCGAATATGAACAGAATGATATTGTACACTTATCAAATAAGTCTTTTAAAAATGGTGGGTAATGCAAGTAAAATTGAACGAAGTCCTAGTTTATAAATATGCAGATAAATAAAGAATGCCTTATTCAACTATCCTTTTGGTTGTGAATCTTCTTATTGCTCGTGATGAACAAGTCAAAATTTAATAAAATGAAAAAAAAGAAAGAATAAAAATGTAGAATAGAAGTAAATTATTGAAAGCTATTGCTTGTTATTTGACATGTAAGGAAACGAAGATAGTGATATTTTATTGAATATAGACACTACGATATAGGTTCGTCTTTTTCTTCTCCTCCAGTCTTCTCTGCTTTTTAATCAGAACTTAAAAAACAAAATACTATAGTGGTAACAGGCACTTGCTCTTTAAACAGTTTATTTGCTAACTTCTTGACTTAACCAAAATGTGGCAGTGACAGTTGTTTATTAAATGAAATCAAGAAAACCCATTATTTAGAAATTAAAAAAATTAAAAAAAAAAATCACTACCCGGATATTGTTCAACTCCGTCCGGGTTACAATACAGTAATATTATTCATTTATTGAGGTAGCTATTCTGTATAGAACGGGGGGTTAAGACTTATAGTAGTGGGTGGGGACGAAGGGCATGCGTGTTATCTCAATGGGGAAAAGTTTCTTTCTTACTTGCACGAGGTGTTTGGTGCCGATCTTGTGCTCTCCATTCTTCACGTAGGCCTGTCCGATATTGATGCTTAGACATGGTGATACACTCCCAGAAGTGACTTGTCCGATTTCTGTTATCCCATCGTTGTTAAATATAGTAGCGCCATGTCTTGCAGCGGGGCTAGGAGTGTCACCTGAGAATTTGAACCCGACTCTGACCCATTCGTTTGTTTTGTTCTTCAACTGGTCTATGATCTTATCATACCCGTTAAACTTTAACCTGTTCTCTGCAAGATCTCTTCTATCCTTGGCAATGAGCCATTTCAAACTTGCCTCCACTGGCGTGGTGTTTTCGTCCAATTCATTACCATAGAGACACATGCCTGCCTCTAGTCTGAGACTGTCCCTACCGGCAAGGCCAATAGGTTTCACTTGCTCGTTTGCCAGTAGATCACTTGCGAAATCTGGGGAAACAGATTCGTTGATGGCAATTTCAAACCCATCTTCCCCCGTGTATCCACCTCTCATGACGTTAATATTAATGTCACTATGATCTTTCAAGGGGAACACTTGTCTTTGACCAAAAAATAGTTTATTTAGGTCACCTTCAACAAATTCTTTCAACACTCTTGATGCTGTAGGACCCTGTAGTGCAATCAAACTCTTGTTTTCAATGGGTTCCCAGACGATATTGCAACCTGGTAACCTGTCACGGATCTGTTGACTAATGAACCGGGAGACCTCATCACGTCTTGATGCATTACTGACAATTGCAAACCCATTTCTTTCCCTAACAATAATTAGATCGTCAATTATACCTCCTTGATCGTTTAAGAGAACACTCAATTGACCACTCCCCTCCTGCAACTTGCTAAATTTACTCGGAGTAACCAAGTTCAACAACGCAATGGCATCGGTGCCCATTAATCTGCTTTGTAACATATGAGACACATCGAATAGTCCTGCGTGCTTTCTTGTCCATAAATGCGATTGCACATGGTTCTGAATATTGGGATACAGTAATGGCATCTCATATCCCGCAAATGGAACCAACTTGGCTTCTAAATCCACATGTAAATCGTACAATGCGGTCTTTTTAACTGCAGCATTCTTGGTTAGGAATCTCTTACTTACTCTCAACATGACGTTTACCTTACTCTTCAGCGTTAAGTAACGTATAATCGCACAAGTTCTCTTTACTTATACAGATATATACTAAATCCTATTTATAAGTGAGCTTCCATTGATAAGATAAGGAAGTCATTTCCAGTTGCGCGTGAGAGATGCAAAATAAGAGAGAGAAGTCAGAAATAAATGGGATTCTAGTCACGATAAATCATAGTATCTACTCTTCTCGAGATCCAGACTTTCCGCTTCAAAGTCCCAAAGTGGTAAAATCTTCTTCTTGGTGTCTATCATGAAGTTCTCGCCGTGACTACTGGCTTTGATCTGTTCGATGACTTTCACTATACCATCGAGAATAATGACACTGCCGACGCTTTCGTTGGAGCTAGGTATAATCAGATCCGCATGCTTTCTTGTGATTTCGATGTACTTTTCCATTTCTGGTCTCAAACAGTCCATGTATTCTGTGATGAGTACTGATAATTCCTCTGGGGTTTGTACGTTTCTCGTATGGATCAAATTTATCAATCTCTTGTCGTTGTCACTGTCTAAAAACACTTTCAATTGGGAAATCCTGTTGATATTGGCATCATATAGGGCGTAACAGCCACATAGAAGCACAATCTCCACTGGATCATTGTTAGTGACACTAGAATTTTCTTCATCAGACGTGTTGGGGTTCATAGACACGAGTGAGTTTGAGTTGGGATCAAATAACATACAATCTTCATTAATATCTTCATATATGGCTTCGAAATCGTAGTCATCTTCACTGTATGTCTTATCCTTTCTCTTCGATACAAGTTCGTCTAAATCAATGATTCTAATTTTCGCAGAGGTGAAGATTTTGCTCAACTTTTCTTGTAATTCTGTGGCAATTTTAGCAACACCAGTGGCATGTCCACCACCAATCGAGACGATTATCCTACCAATCATCACGCTACTTATCTATAAAAGGTGCACTATTTATTGATCTTGGGTTTCAATACTAAAAGCAATTTTTCAAGCTCATCGCAAATTTTCTCAAATTTTCAAGGCATTGAAAAATTCATACGTAGTGTAGAACCTACAAATTTGATTGAGCAGGTACAAATCCACTGTCCAGGTAGTTCATGTCATTTAATAGGGAATCTGATCAGAAGCTGAAGTTCAAGACTTCTCAAAAGCTTAAAGTCTCGGCTAGCTTTGAGTCCATGCAATTAAATCCTTTACTATTGCAAGGTATTTATAGTAATGGGTTCGAAGCACCTTCTGCTATTCAATCGAGAGCCATTACTCAGATCATATCAGGTAGGGATGTCATTGCACAGGCACAATCTGGTACTGGTAAGACAGCTACCTTCACTATCGGAATGCTACAAGTTTGTAATTTCAAGAGTAGCGAATTACAATGTTTGATTTTATCTCCAACCAGAGAATTAGCCTCACAGATCAATCAAGTGGTATGCAACATTGGTGATTATCTTAATGTCAAGAGTATGGCTGTTGTTGGTGGTAAGACTAGTGCTTCTTCGAGTAAAAATAAAAATGATCTAAATTTATTGCGAAACAACAAATGTCATATTGTTAGTGGGACGCCCGGTAGAGTATTGGATCTGATAAAGAGACAAGTGATAAATACTAAAAAAGTGAAAATTTTAGTGTTAGATGAAGCAGATGAACTGTTGGCCGAATCTCTAGGTTTCAAACAACAAATTTATGATATCTTCACCAAATTGCCAAAAACTTGTCAAGTAGTTGTTGTAAGCGCTACAATGAATAAAGACATTATTGAAGTGACCAAGAAGTTTTTAAATGACCCTGTTAAGATCCTTGTGAAACAGGATCAAATATCATTGGAAGGTATAAAACAGTATCACGTCAATGTAGATAAAGAAGAGTGGAAATTTGACACTTTGTGTGACTTGTACGACTCGTTGACGATAAATCAATGTGTGATATTCTGTAATACAAAGAAAAAAGTCGATTGGCTTTCATCGAAGTTGTTACAGGCTAATTTCAGTGTTGTGTCGATGCATGGTGATATGAAGCAAGAGGAAAGAGACAAAATCATGAACGATTTTAGATCTGGCCATTCCAGGGTCCTGATCTCTACAGATGTCTGGGCCAGAGGTATTGATGTGCAGCAGGTATCTTTAGTCATCAATTATGATTTACCGGAAAATATGGAAAATTATATTCATCGTATAGGTAGATCTGGTAGATTTGGTAGAAAAGGTGTTGCAATCAATTTTGTAACCAAGGATGATGTAAAATTGCTGAAACAAATCGAGAGGTTCTATCGTATCAAGATTAAGGCAATGCCTGCCGATTTGTCACAGCTGTCATAAAAGCACTTTGTAGACATACGCATAGAAAAGCACGATATATAATAAAAATATTCTGTCTGATACGAACTAATGAAGAGTGAGTTCCTGGTGGACATTATAGACAGTGCAAATGCACTAGACTGGCAGTCGTAGCAAAAAAAGAAGATGGAATAGAGTATGATCCAACAGAGGTTTGAACTCGGGATCTTCGCCGCGGAAAGGCGACGTCTTAAACCACTACGGTCCATTGGATTTGGTTCATAGTGGGGTCTTTCTCTCTATTTATTGGGGAACTGGGTTAATTAGCCCGACCACCTACGAGTTACAAGAGGATGCCACTGTGTAGAAGCAGAAGAAGCAGGTGCAATGTGCGCCTTTTTCTGTAGTAATTATTTTTCTGCATATAAGTAGCTGATTTAATCGTATTTTCATGGGAGCAATAGTCCTGCAAGAATTTTGCTTTCGTTGAACTATATATAGCGTGACACTATATCTTTCTTACGCGTGTGGCCCACATGAAGGTGCACAGTGCACTGTTTGCACTGACAATGGCCGTCCAATTGTCCTGTCGCAAGCATGTCGCTCCAAGTCGGACAACTCTCCCACAACACACACTGCAAATTCCACAGCACACACTGCCAATTCCACACCGCATACCACCTGCAAAGAGCATTTTGGAAGGCCCACCAGCCAAAAATTCCGTCGCCCAAACATTTCAGCCTGTGTTACCCGCACTTGATTTTGTTGATTGTATTTTTTTTTTTTTTCATTTCTTTTCAGAATTCTAAATTTGCTGGATCTCGAAGGACGGAAAATTTTTTAAAAGGCAAACGATATTTACATGCCAGCAGTTACGCAGTGTTTGTGCAGTTTAGTATTGGAAATAGCCAGTACTGTGTACTTGATTTAAACTTGGAGAATGTTAGATATCAACCAATTTATTGAGGAAAAGGGTGGTAACCCAGAATTAATCAGACAATCTCAAAAAGCTAGAGGTGACAGCGTTGAAATTGTAGATGAGATCATTGCCCTTTATAAGGACTGGGTCAAGACCAGATTCGAATTAGACGAATGTAACAAGAAAATGAACAAATTGCAAAAGGAAATTGGTTTGAAATTCAAGAACAAAGAAGATGCTACTGAACTATTAGCTCAAAAGGATAAGATCGTTGAAGAAAAAAAATCTCTGATAGAAAAGGAGCAAGTTGAGGACAACGATTTGAAATCTAAGGTCAACCAAGTCGGTAACATTGTCCACCCATCCGTTGTTATCTCTAATGATGAAGAAAACAACGAATTGGTAAGGACTTGGAAACCAGAAGGTTTAGAGGACGTCGGTCCAATTGCATCTGCCACTGGTAAACCAGCTGCTTTATCTCACCATGAAATTCTATTAAGATTAGACGGTTACGATCCAGAACGTGGTGTCAAGATTTCAGGCCACAGAGGTTACTTCCTAAGAAACTACGGTGTCTTCTTAAATCAAGCTTTAATCAACTACGGTTTAAACTTCTTAGCTAAAGAGGGCTACGTACCATTACAAGCCCCAGTTATGATGAACAAAGAAGTTATGGCCAAGACTGCCCAATTATCTCAATTCGATGAAGAATTATACAAGGTCATTGATGGTGAAGATGAAAAATATTTGATTGCCACTTCTGAACAACCAATCTCTGCTTACCACAGTGGTGAATGGTTCGAAAGTCCACAAGAACAATTACCTATCCGTTACGTCGGTTACTCTACTTGTTTCCGTAGAGAAGCTGGTTCTCACGGTAAAGATGCTTGGGGTATTTTCAGAGTTCATGCATTTGAAAAAATTGAACAATTCGTTTTAACTGAACCAGAAAAATCATGGGAAGAATTCGATAAGATGATTGATCACTCTGAAGAATTTTACAAATCTTTAAAATTACCATACCGTGTTGTTGGTATCGTTTCTGGTGAATTAAACAATGCTGCTGCCAAGAAATATGATTTAGAAGCATGGTTTCCATACCAAAAGGAATACAAAGAATTAGTTTCTTGTTCCAATTGTACTGACTATCAATCTAGAAACTTAGAAATCAGATGTGGTATCAAGAAGATGGGTGACAGAGAAAAGAAATACGTCCACTGTTTGAACTCTACTTTAAGTGCTACCGAAAGAGCCTTATGTTGTATTTTAGAAAACTACCAAACTGAAGACGGTTTAATCGTTCCAGAAGTCTTAAGAAAATACATCCCAGGTGAACCAGAATTCTTACCATTCGTTAAAGAATTACCAAAGAACTCCACTTCTAACAAGAAGAAATAATTATAGATAACTGAACTCAATTTTTGGAGGGGAAAAGTCGTTTTCTATCTATTTATATTATCTATATAATTAATTAATCACATTGTTACATCTAATGATAAATGGTAAATGAATGATGAACAAGTGAGTCACACGAAATACACACTTGCTATGAAGTAACCTGTCTAACTATAATGACTTCATGATCAAGATCGATGGAGCCAGTTAACGGTGTCAAAGGTTCATTGACATCTGAACTTGATGACTCTTTGTCACCGTCATCATCTTCGTCGCCAGCATAATTATCATCTTCGTCGTCGTCGTCATCAGTGTAATTATAAAAGATAGAAGAAGTGTCACTGTCAAGCGATTTCATTATTGTAGCGGCGTCAAGGTAGGAAAAATGACTTTCTTCTTGCAATTTCGAGTATATCTTTTTCAATTCTTCCGTTGTGTAGTCATCAAAACAAGTGCTGTGTCTCGTGGGAAGTAAGGCATCAACTTTCTCGTCATCCTTGAAATGTAATATTGTGAATTTTTCCTTTTGACTTAGACAAGATATGGGATCTCTTATGTTGGAAATGCATTTGAAATCTGACATCACTGCATCCCAATTTTCAACGTTGAACGTTTCAGTTTCCTCTATTTCCAATTTTACGTCGAGATCGCTCCTATTTTTTCTTTTTAACTTCCTCTTGATTAAACTTGATATACTGTGTGTACGTTTTCTACCCTTATTCATTCTATTATTCAATTTGTGTCTGAGGCTGCGTGTTGTTTCTAAGAATGCAGAACTTTCGTGTGTATCGCGTGAGGTATCCACTTCTGGCAAGTGTTCCTCGATACCTTGATAGGTAACTTCATTTTCAGCAGAAACAGTGGATGCCATTAGTGATTTGTTATTAATTGGTGCTGTTCTAATAGCTGGGAAATTTTAAAACTTTTGCTGCATCTTCTATTAGAGACGCTGTCGTTTTTCGCATCACGACGCAGACCACACAGGAAACCACAAAACATTAAAATAGTGGACACACTTGAATTATGCTATACGCTACATATCTATATATATTAAACAACACTATAATGGAAGCACTCAAGGTCAAAAGACGTATCATCACGTCCATATCCAGGGCAAGTAAGCACCAATTCTCAGATAGATCGAGTGCCTTTCTTTGCAAGTATGAATTAAGAAGATATAGTAGTCCAGACGACTGAACAAACATAGTCTTGCACCACAGACATGAGACTATGAACTTGACGTGCCACTCACTAGTGTTACAAACAAGAAATCTTCATTCATTCAATGATTGCGTCAGAAGTCACGTTTTTATTTTACCGTCCATTTCTGTTTGACTGCTCGTTTCTCGTTCCATCCGTACATCCAACACATCCGGACCTCCGCTATTCAAAAGTTCAGAAAAATTTCAAGCTTCGTGTTTTGCGTCCCTCTCCGTTGCAAAAACAGTTATGGAGGCCCGCACGCAAAAAAAATCGATCTGGGTCTCTCCATTCGAAAGTTTCAGGCGGACCTCCGCAGCTTTTCCAGACAGAACGCATTGCCCTCCTCGGCAGAGTTGCCGTGCTGGGCCCTGTCTAAGATTTGTTTCACGAGGCGAGATTCTCTCAACAAGGCAACTGACGGGTGGCCTTCTCATCAATGCACAATCACTGTGTTATGGTCAATTCTGAAAATTAATTTTGAAAAATCATAGTATTAAGAAGTGTAAGGTTTTAAACACAGGTCTTATTATTAGCGTGTAATACAGAAGCTAGGAACTAGTAAAGATGTCTACTGAATTAACTGTTCAATCTGAAAGAGCTTTCCAAAAGGTATGATATACAGCATTACAATACAAAAGAGGTGAAACTTTAGATGGAAACAAAGATGATAATCGAAACCACTGCTCTGATAGCTTTAAAAAGAATAATCAAATCAACTATCCCACAAATAAGCACAAGGTACTGAAAACACACTGTAGATACTGAGATAGAGTGGATGCATCGCCAATATTTTTTTTGAATATTTTGATAGTTTTATCTTCGAAAGTTTGCCAACTTAACCAAGTACTTTTAACAACAGAGATACTAACATTTCTTATTATCATTATTATTATTATTATTATTATAGCAACCACACATTTTCACTAACCCAAAGTTCAAGACCACCAAGAGAACTAAGAGATGGTATAAGAACATCGGTTTAGGTTTCAAGACCCCAAAGACCGCTATTGAAGGTTCTTACATTGACAAGAAGTGTCCATTCGTTGGTTCCGTCTCCATCCGTGGTAAGATCTTAACTGGTACCGTTGTTTCCACCAAGATGCACCGTACTATTGTCATCAGAAGAGACTACTTACACTACGTTCCAAAGTACAACAGATACGAAAAGAGACACAAGAACGTCCCAGTCCACGTCTCCCCAGCTTTCCGTGTCCAAGTCGGTGACATTGTTACTGCTGGTCAATGTAGACCAATCTCCAAGACTGTTAGATTCAACGTCGTCAAGGTCTCTCCAGCTGCTGGTAAGGCTAACAAGCAATTCTCCAAGTTCTAAGAACTTTTAAACAAATAGCCTATTTATCTGTTTAATATTATTTTAGAATCAATGAAATTGTTTAAAAACCATTTATAATTTTTGTATAATGTATTTTTGAAAATATAAATTCAATCTCTCAATTTATTTAAACTCTTGCTTTGCCTTTTTCTATTTGAAAGTGCAAGAGTTATTATTGCTCTGCAATGTAACATACACCCTTACGTTCGTTCTTGATAAATTACAAATACATTATAAGAAAAACGTATATATACAAATATAAAAACAACTATTCTACATGAGAATATAATTCGACATAGTTAAAACCTTCGACGAAATTAATCAACAGACTAAAACTCTTATTCAGTTTACTTTCTCAAGTGATACAGGTATTTGATTATCTAGGAGTGACAATAATTCCTTAGATATTTCATTGATATTTTTTTCTTTATACTGTTTGATCATGCTTCTCAATTTCTCGTACGTCAATTTCAGTTCTAACCCAGTCCAAGTGGAGTCTGTTTTTAATGCAGCCAATTCATCCCAGTCAACTTGAGAATCTTCTGTAAAACCTAAATCTCTCAATTTCTCCAGAATCCATCTTTTATCCATATCAGATATGCTTTGAATTTTTTGCAACGCCTGCTTTTTAACAAGTTTATTCCATTTATAACGACATTGAATACGTGACCTGCTACCACCCATACGTTCACTAACGACTGTCCAATTGATAATATCTTTAAAACTTGGTTTGCCAGTTACTCTTCTACCTTTTGGACCTCTATTCAGTATATGCTCATTATTATGATCTTCCTCTGTAAGAGCACCATTTTGTCTCCTCTCATGATAGCGTTGACCTTCTTCTAATAATTCGCCTATGACGTTTTTCAATAATTCTTCTTCTTCTTCAGACCATTTATTTGAAGCTCTGTTGGTACCACACTTGATATAATTTCTCCAACGATCTCTACAATCTTCAGGCATTCTTCCTAAAATTTTACCAATTTCAGACCATTGCCCCTCTTTTGTTATACATAATTTCGCCAATTCATCATCTTCCTTAGGAGTCCATTTACCACGTTGCTCAAAGATATGGTATCTTCTACGGACATGCTTATAAATTGACGACCTCGTTCTATAAGGTAACACTTTGCAAATATTTATCCAGAAATCATCCTTACGACGACCATTAGTCCAAATTCTTTCACATGTTTGTTGCCTGTCATATTTCTTGATCTTACTGTACTCTTCAATGAAATTGTCTAGCGCCGCCTCTTCTTGCGCATCAAAAGCTTTACCACTGCTTTGTGTAGTTGCACTTATTAATTCTGAAGCCTTCGATGCGGCATTTTGTAGTAATTGATTATCATTATCTGTCTTTAATGATACTTCGGAAATGGACGACACACCTCTCGGCAAAACGTCAGCATATTGTTTAGCCAAACTTTGTTGTTTTGCCAATTCTGCATAATCCTTAGCTGCAACGTCTTCTACACTTACAGCGATACCATCTCCTCTATCTTCACCTTCTGGCGCCTTTTCTTTATTTTTTTCCTTGTCAGTGATGATAGACTCGTCTTTAGTTTGTGCTTCATTCGCCTTAGTGGCCTCCTCTTCTTCAGTATTCAAATATTGTTGAAAATCAGGATGCTGAGCAATAGAATCAGTATCTATAATGGCTTTACGAACCAACTGAGACTGGTTTGAAGCATCCCCAGTTTCGGATTCATCATCTAGAGTAGCTAATTCTGGATCCACAGCTAATTGCAATTTCTCCATTTTCTTCTTACTCTTTCTCTGCTTTGATTTTTGTTTCTTTTTCTTAGATGATATTTCATCATCACTCGAAGCCTCACCAAGCTTATAAGGTCTCTTTGACTTTCTACCAAGCGCGTAAGCAGCTGCCACTGCTGCCATTGCCACCGATTCAGAATCATTATGTGCCGCTCTTGAGTCCACATGAGGGAGATCCTCTTCCTCGTGTCTCAAATACCAGCTCATATCGGCAGAATTATCATCATTAGCGTTCGAATTAGCCACATTTTGCCTGTGTTCTTTATCTTCATCTTCATCTTCATCACGATTTTGGAACTCATCACGAACATACTTGAAAACTGCCTCTTCCACAGTTTCAGCATCATGCTGATGACTCAAATCAGCAGCATTATCCTTAACCTCCTTAGATTTATCAGTGTCAGACGCCATTTATAAAAATACAACCTTAAATTTTGTTTACCAGCTTATTAGTCCCTTCTCTTCAAAAAGATTACAACAATTCGTTTCTCCTTTGAAGCTATACTAGTCCAAAACTAACTATGAATATTCACTGATCTAACGTAGTATCAAATACCAACTATATTTATTGACACTTCGATGCTCAGTTACCTGGACTTTAACCTGTCTTTTGAATTTATGTAATTCAGGGTAATAATCTACTAAAAACTTGTTTATAATTTTACAGATCTTCCTCTTCTTTTTTAATTTCTGGATGCGAAAAAAAAAATTTGATGCAGCTTAAAAAGGAATATCGTTATCAACGATACGAACCGGGTAACATTACATATAACAGTGAACCCGCATCACTTACTCCACATGTTGTAGTCTATCTATCGATCTATGTATGTGAGCGGACGCCATACGGTTGTCTGATGCTTTGTATTCATTATATACATGTTTAGATACCGAGAACGAAATGGTGCCTTCCAGTTTTCTTCATTAGACTGGGGGAGGTGGTGCGTGTGCCTGGTAGATTCTCTCGGAGGAAGAACGATACTGTTTCAATAAAGTGGCATAGTTTGCAGGGTCGTATGGTTCAAAATCTCTAGTGGAGTTTGCCAATCTTTGGAAGAACCTCTGCACTATCCCAATGATCTCTGCAAGACAGTCCATGGTTTCTGTCATGACTGACAAATTCTTATTCGTCTTCATAATATTAGTGGTTCCAGGCTCACATATGGAGGACATGGCATAGTTATTGAAATTTTTCAATACATTATAGCAGAGTTTCTCAAAATATGCTAGGTACAAAGGTGGCAGATTCGTAGCCATGATAAGCAATTCTCTGATTATATCAATTGCGGTCAATAGAGAATCACTTGCTACAAAAGTTTTATCACCAACAACAATAGATTTCCTGTTACCTGCTGGCTTTTCAACACCACTTTCGTCTTCTTCTTTCTCAGCCGTCAATTCTGACATATTCGTCCATGAAATTGGATCGATATCTACACATATTACAATATCATTAACTCTCTTTTGGAAAAACGGACTCACAATAAATGGCACCCAATTTTCAAGTTCAATCTTCTTTTGAATCAATCTTATATTCTTCGGATCGCAACTGGAAATGTAATGTTTGATCTGAGATGTAAGTACATCACTCAAATATTTCGTTAAAAATTCACCACTAAGAGATTCACAATACTGTATAAATAGCACCACAATGGAAAACAGTTTTAAGAAATACTCTGCACTTAAAGTAGATGTTATCTCTCTTCTTACAGCAATGATTTTACCCATACGTAATTGTACAATCCTCATCGTTTCATTAATTCCCACTCTTATATCTAGTTGTGTCAACATATTATGATAGTTTTCAGCTGTATCCTCATCATCACCCTTTGAAGACACTTCTTTGAGTGCAATATCCAGTAACTTTTTTTGGTGAACATTTAATCTCTTTAATGCTACACTCAAATGTGTAAAAATATTAACCAACATTTCTTGAAATTCTGCCGGCGTCTGTTCTCTGATTAATTTTGAAAGCTTTGTACCACTTGAAACAGGCTGTGGTGTTGAAGATTTCCCTGAGATACTCTCCGTACTGGCGGAGGCAGGTACTTCCACAGGAATACTTTCATGGGGTAAATATTTCTTTATTATGGCTTTCAAAGCAACCACAATTTTTTCCTGATAGAAGCTAAATGCACTCACCAGCTCTTCACAGTTATTCAATTTTTTTATTAATTCAGTTATCTTGTCTTCCAATTCACGGTCAAAATTTTGTATCAATTTTTTCTTGTCTGCACTATACCCGTTTTGTAATTCATCCAATGCCTCGTTAATATCTATATTTTTATAGCTGTTTCGTAAGTCATCAAGCAATATCTCGGATAATTGTAAGGAATAGTTACCACCAATCTCTATTTTCATGTTGGTTAAGAATTCCCGTGTCTCTACCAAAGCGGGTACAGTTCTCAGGTTTGCTAACCTGTAAGGCCACGATTTAGTCCATTTCTGCACTAAAGTATCATCAGAATCATCACCTCTTATCAGTAAATCAATAGATTTGATCATTTGTAGACAAAGGTCTAGCTTATCCTGGGCATAGTTTTCTTTACATTCTTCAACTTTTTCTAAAACTAGTTTAACTTGCAACAAACCCTGTTCTAATTTCTCTACATTTTTGCGTTTCAATAACTTCTTGATATTCTCAATCTTCCTTTGTATCGTTTCATCATCAATTGTATGAATTATTTTTGAGAATTCATCTAATTCTTCCATTGTCAAGGAAATTTTGGATTGAATACTGTCTACTTCACTTAATGCCTGAAAAAACTTATGGGATGATTTTGATATTTCTTTCACTAATAGTAGCTCCACTGAATCAAGGTAGTCATTTAATTTATCCTTTAAATCAATAAAACCATCATCCCTTTCCCTTCTTGTAGCATCCTCATCACCTGCCATCAAGGTTAAATCCAAGTTGAACCCATCAATCACTTTTTTGAAAGTTCTTTCATTATCCAATTGGAACACTTTGTCAAAATAAAAGTCAGGAACCTGTTTAATTAACTCAGAGTCATTTCCCTCTTCCGCATTGTTCAATTGCCTCATTTGCTCCACTCTTTTCAAATCTACTCTACTTGAAAATATTGCTACTTCATCCTTAACATCTTTGACGTAGTTCTGCAACTTATCTTCCCAGTTATCAGCAACTTCATTCCTACTTAATGTAACCAAAGGTATATCTAGTGCTGTAGGTGATCGTAGCCAATTCTTATTTCTTGTATTCATTATCACCTCGAAGATGGAATTGTTGCCCAATGGAGAGTAGTTCATGGATCCTGATTTAGAATTCATTGAGAATCCAAATCTATGGTTCGTTGTAGTAGTTGTGGTCGTTGTGGTTCCTATACTGAGTACGGACTCAAAACTCCGCCTTATGTTGCCTTCTGGAATAGTAGGTGTGGAACCATCATCAAGTTTAATCTCTGGCACTTGTTGAGACGAAAACATGCCCAAAACAGAGTGCTTTCAAGCTAACTTTTTTTGCTGTATTCATCTTTATATCAAATCGACTTTTTTAAGTTCAATAAAAGATGGCGATGCTGCTATAAAAAAAACCAATGCAAACAAAAAGACGAAATGTAAAAAGGATGATAAATATATACTAGATTATTTTGAATTGCCTAATTATTTACTTGAATTGAATTGCGTACTATCGCTTTTGCTATTGGATTTATCTATAAAACCCCTCTCCGAAACCATTAATTTTATTGATTGATTTCTTGGTTCAAAATATCCATTTATATCAACATCGTTTGAGCTAACTTCTGCCAGAGAGGGCCCGTTACTTGGAATCCTGAGACTCTTGTTCGAATCTGTGATGGTAGATGATGGGATTGAATTGCTGCTACTATCCTGATAATTTATTGGTGCAGAAAGTGAGTTTGAACTTGGTGATCTTTTTGGAGGTTGTAAAGTACGTCTATGCCTACTATTTCTTATTGACAATGATTCAAAATTTAGTTCGTCCCCTGTGTCTTCGTAGTCATCATCTTCATTGTTGCTCGTGCGTGGTTGTAATGGAAATCGTACTGTTTCTGGTACAATATTTTCTTCATCTTCGTCATCTTCACTGTCAGAATTGAAAATGAATGTTTTATTTGAATTACTACATGATGATACAGTAGACCTTAATATGGATTTATCATTAACACCCTCTGTTGGAACATCAGGACTTAAGGGTTGACCTGTGATAAAACTGCGCGTCTTAGATCTTAATATTTCTAATGAAGCAGCACCATTAAAAGAATTATTCAAATCTTTCAATGAATTGTTACCTCTTCCCAAGGAAGTCGTTCTCCTTAGTTGTAAACCACCATCATAATTATCATTACTATCTGAATTCGATTCATCATCGCTACTTTGATATCGAGAGTCTTCTATGAACTCTTCATCATCAGTATTTGATGATAAGCTGTAAGGTTCATCATCAGTATTTGATGATAAGCTGTAAGGTTCATCATCATACGCATTTACGTTTTCTTGAAAGGCGTTACTACTTTCATTGGCGATAACAGTTTGTAAATCAATTCCCTCAGGAACATCAATAATGTCACATGAATCGATTGGAAAGAAACTTGATGTATCACCAGTGTAAACGGAGTTATAGTCATAAATATAATCATAACCTCTTTGAGTATTGACGTTATGAGACACTGCATTACCATAGCTGTTATCGAATTCGCTCCCATCAGATTCATCATCCGAGCCATAATTTAATGTTGTGGCCGGCAGTAACTTTATAATTGGATGTATATGAGGATGATGGTGTTTTGCATTTGACGAATCAATGGACGAAGTGTCAGTAACGGGGGAATGGACAATAGAATCAGATCTTCTTGTGAATCTTGCGTTTATAAACAAGCCACCATTGTTGTCATCTTCTTCCTCAGAATAATCTTCTTCTTCAGAATTATCGTAATTGTTATTACTTTCATTATCTTCATCATTGCTGTTATTATATGAATATTGGTAAGTAGTGTCACTTTCGGAGTTTAAAGCATCATCAGATTTTGAATATTTAATTGCCACACATTGTTCAACACGGTCATTGAAATGGATATGCCTATTTGTGTTATGAGTTTTCGTTCGTAAAGGATCCGTCAAAATGGACGATAACTTGACCTCATTATCCGGTACTTCTTCATCATTTTCATTACTCATTTCTGCTTCATTTCGCTTATTAAGATGTTGTTTTAACCCACTTACAATGGATGCTGGCAAAGTGGTATCACTACTACCTCTAATAATTGGTGGTTTCAAAAGAGTGGAAGGACTTATGTTGAGTTTTATACTATCTTCATTTTGATTTGAAGCCAAATTATCCTGAATATCATTGGATTTTAAAATTTGCTTTTGTTGTTGTTTTGATTTATAAAAATATTGGGCGTTAACTTTTGCAGCAAGATAATCATAATCGTCATATACCGAACTACTTGGATCCATAACACTGGTAGCATGCCTCATTTCATTATAATGCTTTCTAGCTTCATTTAACTTCCACAAAGAATTTTCTTCGAGAATTTCCGTAACAGTTCTTTTCTTTAAGATTGGTTTAGGTACCTTTGTATTTTTTTTAGAACTTCTTCTCTTGGAGTTTTCATCATCAGAACCGTATTGATCATTATCTATTATATTCGAACTGTTTTCCATTTCATGAGAATCACGTACAATTGGGCCATAAAGCCAAGTTACATCTGAATCCTTTGACCAGTTCACTACTTCTGGTGAGACTGTCTTCAGACCAGATCTTGCTTTAGCCCACGTCCTCCATGATGCATTCTCCAATCTTGAAGAGTTGATTAAATCAGTGTCCCTTTTCTTTTTCTTCAATATAATGTACTTCCAAGAATTTGAGATTTCACTTTCTTCCCAGTGATGAGACAAGTAATCGACGTGTCTTTCAGGTTCTCTGACAACATCATTATCATCCTGTGGTACCAATAAATTCTCTGGAGGAGGTGACACCGAACTGGAATTTGGGGTTGTTTCAGTTTCATTATCTTGTTGAATTAACTTCTTGGTCGGGTCGATATATTCGTCTAACAGGCCCATAGACCTTGTTCTTTTCAGGTTGAACGTGGATTTCTCAAACTCATCATCATTTTCTGCTTCTTTAGCCATAGAAACTGAGGGGCCCATATCATCATAATCATTCGGAGGTCTCTTTTCCATATCTTTCGAATCCTTGTTTGAAGAAGCAAAATAAGAGGCTAGATTATTTGACATTTCGTGGCTCTTAGTATGAACTGGGGATGCGACACTTATTTTGCTGCTTGTAACGTGCTCTTTATTCCTCTGGTTCTTCCCTGTTTGTTGTTCTGCCTTGTCAATATTAATAAAATATTCAAAAATGCCTCCTATAAGTTTTATTATTTTTTCCATAAAGCCAAAAAAAAAAATATATAAAAAAATACTTAGTACTATAAAAGGCAGTAAGAACTGATATATTGAGTGTTACTTATCAAATAGTGAATATATATATGGATATGCTGAGTGATGGGGAGGATGCTGTGGGATTCGTTAGGAATAGCAGGTCAAGGTAGCTTGTATTCGAGAATAAAGCTGTCGTTATTAATGGAGCTGACGTTGGCTCCGGTGATGAGCCTGATGCCCATTCCGTTGGTGAGGTCATCTTGGAGGCACATGCCCATGAATTGGCCATTGGTGTTAATGTCTCGGGGGAACTCAATTCTGTTGTAGAACTTGTTTTCGACTGTGTCGTAGATATGTATTTCGTTTAAATCGGTGTTGTAAATCAAATATTTGTCATTAAGCCAGATCATTCTCTGGGAGGTCCTCTTGAGAAATCTGTTCCTCGTAATATTGATATCCCCTATAAGCTGTCCCTGAGTTTCATTGAACGGCTCTCTCCAAATTTGTATCTTACCATCTACACCTGTCGAGATCAATTTTGTACCGTTATCATTCCAAACCATATCGTTGATAGATCTGGAGTGTGCCTTCCACTCTTCGATAGATCTATAGTTCATTCTTACGTCCCAGATTCTGATCATTCCATCGTTATCAGAACTGGCAATCAGATTATCTCTCACGGGATTAATCTTACAACATAGAGTCTTGGAATTTAAATGTTTGCCAAAAATAGTTATACCCAGATTCATATTCCTCAAATCTATCAACCGCGGGTAGTAATCATCCAGTGTAACGAGAATGAATTGATTTGCCGTATCCATTTGAAACAAATTGGAATTGAATTCTAAATCTTGCACATTGATGAACTTGTTCGTATCCCAGAGCTTTACAAACTTATCGTTACCACAGGTGAAGAACATCCCATCATCTATGGAGTACCATTTCATGTCGTTTATCCCGAAGAGATGAGAATGTGGTTTTGTCGATGTCCTCGCTAGTTTGTTATTTAAAATATGTGAAGTTGAAAGTGTGTTATCCAGGTTCCATAGTGAAACAGTACCGTTATTATTCCCAGCTAGAAAAGAAGTCTTGTCGTTATTGAGTGCCAGACAATTGATCTTGTACGGATGATTGTAATATTTTATGTACTTAGTCGAATGATACAGGGTTAAATTCTCAATGAGTTTTTCAAATTGAGAAATCTTAACTTGACCCTGTAAGTCTGTAGGTTGTAACAACCCTATCTGTCTCTTCAACCTTTGCTTATTCATCTCTGATGTCTGTCCATCTAAGAGAAGTTCATGTCAGAAGTACTAATGAAAAAAAAAAATAGCTTAACAATGTATAAATTATTAAAAGCTATATATCATAGATACGGATAAACCAGATATTCAGAATTTCAAAGCAGTTTCATAGAAGGTCTTACCTTGGATTTCATGAACCTTTAACTCCAATTCACTTGGGTTTCTAGAACCATCAGCACCGGCAATGGTACCTGCGCCCCATGGAGAACCGCCATGAACTTCTTGTAAATTGGTCAATTCCGGGAAACAGTTCTTGTAACCTAATGGGACGTATACGATACCGTGGTGGGCCAATGTGGAAAGAGCATTCATGATAGTAGCTTCATTACCACCACCGGTACCCGTAGAGACAAAACAACCAGCAACTTTACCATGTAAAGAACCTTTAGCCCATAGACCACCGGTTCTGTCCCAGAAGGCCTTCCATTGAGCAGGGAAATTACCGAATCTTGTTGGAATACCGAAAAGGAAGGCATCGTATTCAGTAAGAGTTTCTCTGGTGGCAAGTGGATATTCTGGCTTTGGAGCACCTCCTAATGCCTTGACAACTTCTGGAGTTAAGGTCTCTGGAACTTGAAAGATATCAGCTTGTCCGCCAGCGGCTTCGACACCTTTCTTTTCAGCCTCAGCCAACTTGGCAGTGTGGCCATATAATGTGTAGACAATAATAGCAACTTTAGTCATGATAATGGTTTCTTGGTTCGTTCTCTCGAGCGTGTAAGATTGCTTGTTTTATCCACCGAGCCCCTCCCTGGATATATACATCTATCAATTGCTCGAGGCTGTTTCCTACAGGGCCATTGTGGTCAGAGGCACGTGCCATTTTCGATTTTTCTCGAAGAGAACAAAAGATTACATGATCAGGGGGGCAGGGACTTTACTGCGCCGTTTTCTCTGCTAGCGGCTTCTCGAAACTACAATAGAGATAATATTTACTAGTGTCACATATTTGTTGGGTTACCCGCGTGGGAGTTTTTATATAAGATTTAATAATCTGTATCTAATGATATGGCAATGTTTGTTATGAGAAATGTATGGCGTGGATGCTATGCGAGTTTAGTAAGGTCTATTGTTCTCAATTTCACCACGTTAGGACGTCTTGGTCCTCGAATTTGTGGTCCTTGTTATCTCCGTACCAAACTTGCTCTAATCTTTTCAGATTATGTTCTGTCAATCTTCTGAATTTCTTACCGTTCAATTCGAAATATGCTTTAACAGCATTTCTCGTCTCCTCATCCATAGCATTTAAGCCAGCTAATAATACAGCAAAGTTTGAATAACAAGTTCTTTGATTCTGTGGCGGGTTTTGGCTATCGACAAATTTAAAAAATGACATAATCTTCTTGACCACTTCCTGTACAGTATTAGATTCTCTTGGAACACCCAATAATTTTATTAGAACAATCAATAGAAACGATAGCACTTGTGTCTGATGGGAGATATCGTACCAACTGATTGCAATCGTTTCACCACTATTTAATGTCACCATATCAATAGCATTATCTTTAATCCCACTATTGTTTGGATGTGATTGACTTGTAATAGGTATTATCCCACTCTTATCAATAAACTCATATTCTAATTGTTCATTTATTTGAATCAAAATTTTTTGTGTATCGAAATATGAAAGTTTACCTTCATTATTATCACTTGACCACAATGAATAATCAGATTTCTTCTCTTTGTCCACGATATTACTAGCACTCTTCGGTCTAATAACATTCAATGACCGTATTACTTCCTTAATAACAAGATCGAAATCTTCCTTATGGCCTCTTAAGAGATTAAATTCATTTAATGGAGTCATTATATTCAAAAACTTGAGTGAATCCACGTACTGATAATCGTATGGATCAAAAATTAGATCAAGATCATCATTAAGTAATGATCCACCGAGCACAGTACTTATGCTAGCGAATGTTTCCATCACTTTAAACCAACATTTAGAAACGTTCAAAACCTTAGATGATGTCCCCATTGTGATTTTCTTAAACAAATCAGTGACACCTTTCAAATGCTGTCTCCACTGCGTATTCATTGAATTGATACAATCCCATGCCAGTAAAATTACTGTCAATATTATGGGTTCAATTTTTTTCAGCACATTGGAATCGTTACTAAACTGTTCATCTAATAGTGTCAAACAATGCGATAAATATGCACAATAATTTTTCTCATCATCTACTTGGTTTGTTTCTCTGAAGGATATTGATGCACCGATGGCAAGTATTGCTGATAGAAGATAATTTTCATTCTTTGCAAAGGATAATAATATGTCACGTAATGGGTTACATTGGTCTTGAAAAAATGGTGCTATAGAATCCAAACAATCGTGATAGAACACTTTCAAATACTTGTTGTGGATGCCACCTAATTTGAAGGATGATAATTTGATGTCAAATTGAACAGAGTTATTAACTAAAAATGAGATTGGTACGGAATTTAAATTACCAGTGGTAGGTAGCAATAGATCTGGTATATCCAAATCGAAATCTTTCAATCCTTCGTTCAACGAAATGGAATCATTTAATTTCATATTGACTATATCATTCAAATTTTGCATTAATAAATTTGTATCAAAGCCTTCAATATCATTAAGCGGTTCAAAACTGGGGATCCGTATATCATCGGCATTAGCTACAACCTCGTCGGCTTTATTGGTGGGAGGCTCCTTGATTTTAGTATGAATAGATGAAGAAGTTGACTGTGTCTTTCTCTTCTTGTTCTTAGGATTTAAAACATAGACACATTCTCGATTCAATCTCGCACATTGCCAACAGCTAGGCTTAGTCTCATCACATTTCATCCGTCTTCTTTTACACTCAGTACACCCATTCCGCGAGTACTTTCTCTTGACTATATTCCCCTTCCCATCTTTAACTGTCGAAGTAACTTTTGTATCGAGTTTAGTTTTTGATTTACTACTATTACCACTATCATTAAGTGATGACGGCGATGAAGAATACCGTAGTAAGGTGGCATCCTCTGTGCTGGAGGCATTTAAAGTGGTGGCTGACATGTCTGGAGAAGTTGCCGGGTGATTATACTGCGAAGTGAAATAAAGGCCGTGTTGGTTTCCATGTTCCGATGGAAGTATAGGAATTGTGGTACTGGATATATCAGTATTAGTCGAAATTGCAGTGCCTTTATTGGAATCTGAATTAGTTGTAGAAAATGGCGACTTCCCACTCAAAGAAGCCGGTGACAAATAATTCGTTGAGTTGAATAGCAGAGAATCCAGTTCCTTCTGGTTCAGAAGATTATTTTCGGCTGGATCACTATTTGACAGCATTACAATATTCTCTTTTGGTACAGAGAGCTTCTCTTATCAGTTAACACAAAATATTTTAAATCAGGATATTCTGTAGATCTCTATTGAGCCAGATGAGCCTGCACCAATAACACACGTTCACTCGATGTGGAATAGATGAAAAAAAAACCTGATTTGAAAATTTTAAATTTTGATATTCCTCCCATCTTACTATGACTCTTTTTTCCTGGCTGCACCGTACTATGGTTGTTTTTTTTCCCGACGGCATTTTTTACATGCAGCCAGCCAGACGTACAGAAATATGTCCGAGATTTCAATTAGTTGGTGAGAAAATCTAAGATTTGAGAAGTATTGGCAAATTGTTTCTTGACGTCTTTTGAGATTGAAATCCATTCAGGCCCGTATCTGGGCTCGTGATTTTGTACTTGCTTGTAAATTGAACTGGTTTCTTTCCTCTGTTTGCGGTAGCAACGACAAAGCCACACCCATGAGTCACCGTAAGCGGTGTTTGCCTTCGCAGCTCTTTCAATCCATTTACTAGCCGTGACGAACTGAGAGTCCAGGTAGAAGGATATACCTATTTCTAGTAACACCCTGTAATCATTTTTCGTATGCTTGAGAGCGTCTTGAAAAGTTGTCTTTTTCGAAGAAGACTTTTGAGATCTCAGTAGTCGTATACTCTCTGTCCACAGTGATGCCTTTTCGGGATGCGCTTTTAATGCCTGTGCAATAATTAATTTTGCCTGGTCTTTATTTCCCAATCGCTCTTCTAGTTGTGCTTTCGCTACAATAAGCTCTTCGTTGTTAGGGTTCTTTATTAGGCCAAGATCTAGATCAGAACGGGCTTTGACAGTATTTTTCAATTGCTTCTCGTCCACATTGGCTAATGCTAACCAAAGGGGAGCGCAGGCTTCAAGTTTGTTAGTACCAACTTTAAATGTTTCCCGGGCATTTTCAAACCTGCCAATGTCAAGAAATATTTGGCCTAACTGCAAATAAAATTTATAATTGTTATCGTAGTTCGAGAGACAAATGTCTTCCAAAATTTTGATTGCAGTAGAATTTTCACCTCTAAATCTGAGAAAATTGACGTACTTATAATAAAATCTCCCCATAGAGTCGTTTTCAAGTTTATTCTTCATCTCATTTTCCATTTTCTCGAATAAGAGTTCAACTCTATCAAATTGCTGTGATTCACAGAGTAATTTTATCTTGGCGAAGAACAAGTCTAAAGAGATGGGAATAACTTCAATTGCCTTATTAATAACTTCAATGGCTTTATCAATGTTTTTATTGTATTTCCACAATTCCTTTGCGTAGACAAGTACCAGATTTGGGCTTTGTTTCAAAATACGATATTCCTGATCTTGAAATAATATATTATCGAATGTTTTATGTAATTCATCGACTTTATCAATATCTTCACATGTATTTTTGAGTAAATTCCAAATCGAAAGTTTGAGAGGGTTTGTTTCAAGCAATATTCTATAGCAATAAATTTTGGTTAAAGAATTCTCCAGCCCTTCAAATATCTTCAACTCTGCTTCACCACCAGTGCCTTGAATTTGAGATCGAAGCACTACTCTTATATAGGCTTCATGTGTCTTTTTCGCTGTACCCTTGGTCTCCATCAAAGTAGCCTTCTTTAACAAGTCATGCAGTGGCATTGGTGTTTCGCTTGAATATATAGAATCTAGACCTTTCTGAATCAACACTGTGAGTTCCTCTAGAGAAACATCGTTATTATGCTTCTCTTCTAATTGGGTCGCCAGAATCCAGAAATCAACATTTTTTAGTAAGTACTGTCTTGCTCTGTTCAATGTAGCTTTAGCCATTGTGTAACTCTGTGAATTTACTAATGCCCCCCAAAGATCCATACTATCTGGTACAAATTCGACAGCTTTTTCTAATATTTTCAAAGCCTCATCTTTATCATTTTCATGTTTTATAACTAATTTCCATAAAGTTTCATCATTCGGTAGTTCTTGTAGTGCTCTTTTAATTACTCTATGCTTGTTAAAAGGTTCATGTTCTAATTCGATGGCTTTGATCCATAAGCTCTTTGAATTTGGATTTAAATGTATACCTGCTGCTACTAATTCCTTGCAACGATTTAAATCTGTTTGATTATGTCTGATGCTTTCAAGCCATATATCTTCATTTCTGGGACATTCTGCACAACCTTGTTCAATAATTTTTTTTGCAACCTTGAACTTTTGTGCCCTTTCCTCTAACCGGGCAGATGCAATCCAACCTTGTGGGCTCTTTGGATCAGAATTTCTGTATGATTTTAATATAATACGCATTCTTTGTAAATCTTCATCCTGTGCGTCAACATTATTTGATGTATTTAATCCCAAACTTTCTAGTTGGGTCAAGTAATCTTGGCCACCATTATTCTGATTTTTATCTAGAAATGCAACGTCTAATTGTCTACCCAAGATTTTCTCCCTTTCTTCAGTCAGTTTAGTTAAATTCACATTTCTTGAAACCAAGGAATCAGGTGCCGCGTAAGTCTTCCTATTTAACTGTTCCTCCAACCTGGATCTTTTATTTCTTCTTGTAATATCAACCGCATCCGGAATATTCATCCATTGCTCTTCACTTACAGTGGCTAGGGATCTTTTTACATCACTAAACTGTCCCTTACCGTCGCCCTTGTCCTTATTTACTCTTGCTGCCTTAGTTCCTTTCATCTCTAACCGCTTATCAATCATATTGAAGGTCATATCCCCTTCGTTGTCATTGTCACTAAGATCTTGATCTTTATTCTGCTTTGAAATTTCATTACTTCTGCCATTTTGTTGTAGCCTATTTGGTATTTTAGCACTCTTTTCTCCTCTAATGGAAAACCCGGTAGCACCTCTACCTATACCTGGGATATAACCAGGAGGTGGATCCATATCAAGAAATGCAGGACGATCCATGTTTGATTTTAATCGCTTTACTTCTGTTCTCAGATCTCTAAAATGTAACAAGCTCTAAATTTTTCAGTTTGTTAACCCGACGAGCTAAAGAACGCTTATGCTATAATAAGATAATTTCAACCAGTATCGCTATTAGCAGTATGAATAGTGATATGGTTGTTTGGGAAGACACTTATTAATGAGATTATGATATAGCGGAGGGTATGTGGTTTTCTTAAGTGATAACAATTCAGAAGGATTCTTTCGAAGAAGTTTAGTCTCGAGAATGACATATAGAAGTGGACCAGTATGCATTCTAAATGGACTGCAATATAACTCTCTGTGTATTGAAAAGTCGAAGCATATAGGATGTTTAGCTTTATGTGGGGTCTGTGGA
Organism: Kazachstania africana CBS 2517; assembly: GCF_000304475.1. Classification (NCBI taxonomy): domain Eukaryota; kingdom Fungi; phylum Ascomycota; class Saccharomycetes; order Saccharomycetales; family Saccharomycetaceae; genus Kazachstania; species Kazachstania africana. The sequence goes on from NC_018944.1 coordinate 255,031, forward strand.
ATTATTAATGAGTGATTCGTCAACTAAACGTTAACCCTAGGCTTGAACTCCGCGTATGAACTGGTCTTGAATCAAACAACAACTGAGCTGGTATAAGCTACCGCCTAGACTTTGAATGCTCCTTTCACTTATACCCTAACCTGATTTGCATGGAAAGTATAACTCTTATCATACAGTCATATTTCTTTAATGTGGTGTCCTAACCCTGCGCCCCTTAACCTGTGCCACTCTCACTAGCAGACACATGGGGCCTTACCCGACGCTGGGCAAATTTCATCAGTTGTAACCTAAACAGTATGTAATGTATGAGTCAAGAACAATTCTCTGTTTTCCAAATATCTTATTTACATCTTGCTTCGAACTTCAACATTGCATGGAAGGACGGAATTTTTTTCTTGCAGAATAAAGTCTTCAAGAGTAAACATCATGATATATGTCGTACTATCTATAGTAGTGTAAGAAGAGAAGCAGCAGGGAGATAAAATAGTGCAAACTACATATCTGTCAAATATGGTGCGAATCCATTTCATCACAAAAACAACTACTGTTCGTTCTAATAGTGTAGTGGCTATCACGTTGCCTTCACACGGCAAAGGTCCCGAGTTCGAACCTCGGTTAGAACATCCTAGTTATTATTTCTTTTTTTTTGCCCAACTCCTTCTTTCTTCTTCTTAGCCCCAATGACAATTTGACACTCGTCACTATAACAACTACGACTACGCTGGCAAGCCCTCATATACCCTCTGTGTCCAACAATCCTCCTCCACTTTGACGTCCCCACAACACCGACAGCCTCACACAACACCAAACTGCGTTTTTCACCCATCAAGAATCACCCCACAATCATCTTTCAAAACTTTAAAAATCTTCTCATTGCGCGTCAAGTTACACCATACTAAACTCTCGTTTTTTTCACGTCTCTTTCTCACTTGACTTGGGGGGAGAACCGTACGGCGAAAACCAATAGAGAAATTTTAATAATATATATATATATATATATCTAGAGAAATAGAGTATCCACAGTACGTTTCTTTGGAGAAATAGACAAGAAACACTATACAACACTATTTATCTCCTATCATCTTTCTTTTCAATATCATCACTGTCTATTTCCAGTACTTCCAACTAATACATACATGGTAAACAACTTTTTATTAGACTCATCTTTATCCAATATATTAGAAATTCGTATCTAAATTTTTCTTCTTTGTTCAATAATATGGCAAACAAATTAAGACCAAAGAAATTAAAGGCCCCCTACAGGGTCTACGTAGCCGGTGAAGGCTTTAGTAAAGTGGAATTTTCTAGAATAAGAAACCAAACGACTGAACTTGAAGGTGAAACAAGTGAAGATGATTCTGTCGTTTCAATATCTTCAAATGATGTCTTTCCTCTACAAAAGATGGATTTACCATGGGAAATACAAAAGAATATCATCTTCTTCTTAGATGATATAAAAGTTTCGTATCTTTCTGTGTGTAAATCATGGTATAGTATCTGTCTACCTATATTATATTATAAACCAATCTTAAATCCACACAACTTCAACAAGTTTGTAAGTACAATCATATCTGATCGTAAGAGACCAATAGGAAATAACGTTATAGAACTCGATCTCTCTACTATTCTACAAAGTGGTAAAAACTCAAACGTTTCAAAAATTTTACGACGGTGTTCAAAAAATTTACTGAAATTTACTGCCCCACAAACAAGTTTCGGTTACTCTCCATTAATTTCATTGAAATCATGTATAAATCTCAAATATCTCGACCTGGGCTTAGTCTCAGAAACTGTCAAATTGAAAGAATTATTTCAAGCTATACAAAATTTTAAAAATTTAACTCATTTGGCGTTCCCAAGATCTTCTATCAACTGCGAAGGTCATCAAGAATTCGTTTGGCCATCAAATTTACAATATTTAAAATTATCAGGTGGTATCACTAAAGAATTTTTAAACGAAACTAAAATGTGGCCTAAATCTATAAAAACTTTAGAATTTTCATATTGTCCACTAATTGATGATTCTGCAGTGTATTCCATACTATCGCAAATTGGATACAATTTGGATAATCTATATTTCCATTATCCAATGCCTTTACTCACTGATAATTCGCTGGATTTCATCTTTTGTTACTGTACAAATTTGATTTCCATACAATTAATCGTCGATTACGTCTCTAAATGGTGTTTCTCAGAAAACATGTTGTTTAAAATCAATGACAGACCTCTACGTAACATAATGCTCGATTGTTCCGGTTCTCTGGGACTCGCACGTAAGATTCATCCAGATGATTTCACCATTGCCCTCCTAGAGAAGAGATTACCAAATTTAGAAAAAATCTCAATCAACTCAAAACTAGGCTGGGATTTGAAATCTGAAGACGTTAACGATCTTGTAAATGCCCTCGAAGAGCAAGATGGTGGTCTCTATCTAAACTACTGAAGTAATAAAATCACACTACTTCTTTTTCTGTTTTTCTTTTTTAGCTACTCAGGAGTTTCGAAAACACGTCTCGGTTTTCCTCTTTTGCCTAAAAGTAATCGTACAAGCTAGAAACATCTGAAGATCAAATATATGTATATATGTATATAAGTATATAGTTTATGACTAATGACAAAACCAATATATTTCAGCAGATTTGTTGTATCAGATCAAGTTTTTTATAGATCGAAATACTCATATGCTCTCGTGAATTTGAGACCAATCGTGCCCGGTCATGTACTAGTGGTCCCCTACAATACTAATGTTATAACGTTGTCACAATTGTCCAGAGATGAAAGTATCGACTACTTCCAAACCATACAATTGATACAGTCGTTTATCACATGGAAGTACAAGTCTGATGCCATGAATGTGGCTATTCAAGATGGTCCTGAAGCAGGTCAAAGTGTCCCTCATTTACATACTCATCTAATTCCTCGTTTCAAACAAAATAACGTTGGTGATAAAATCTACAATATGCTCAATGATTGGGATGCAAGACGTGATGAATATTTAAAAGAGCAAATTGTATTCAAGCCGGATGACCAAAGAATTGAAAGATCAATGGAAACGATGCGAAATGAAGCAGAAGAATTAAATAAAAGCATAGGGGAATTTATTAAAACGTTCCCTGAACTAACAAGTAAATGGATCTAACAAGCGAATATGTACTGCCTTATATTTCTAATTGTATACTTAATTACACCAATGACAAGTCTTCAAATTACTCATAAACTATATTTTGATGTCAACGTCGATGGAAAGTCTATCGGTCAGCTTAATGTTGGACTATACGGGATAGACGTTCCACAGGCAGTTGAAAAGTTCTATCAATTAACCATTAGTGACGATCCCAATGTGAATTTCGAGTCAAATGCACACTTCAACTTTTTGGAACCCAACGAATACATTCGATGCACCTACAAGGGTACTCTCAGCAACGGTGGAATCGATCCAGAGGAAAAATTGCAAAGTTCCTTTGACAGACGTGGGCTACTGGCCATGGTTAACGAGATATCCAATGACTGGTTCATTACATTGGCACCTTTACCCCATTTAGACGGTCACTATATCGTTTTCGGTGAAATTATACAAGGAATGGAGGTATTCCAAAATATGTTAAACGAAATCACCATAGATGACCACAATACCATCGAACAAGATGTATCATTGGACAACTGTGGTGAATTAGAGATAGTTCCCTTAAATCAAAGGCAAATGCGCAATTTACAAGATACGCTGCAAATGGAGGCTGAGAAACCGGCAAGAACACTTCACGATGAGCTATAAACTCCACGAATCCGACGGTAATCACTGCTAGACCACTAAATGGCCCATTAGGATGCCATGGACGTGAATAGCCAAAGCGTGGAAGCCCGTCATAGTACGTAGAGATCATTGACCACGGGAAAGTTACCCTCATGTTGATTTTTGGTGAATAATTTTGTTTATCATGAAAGTGAATAAAGAGGAATTGTAAAATTTTGCAAACAACAACGACAAGTGGGTCATAAGCTAAAGTACTGGTTGCTTGGTATTGCGAGTGTTTTTATTCTGTTTCTATTCGTGTTTTTTTGTTTCTTTCAATAAGAGACCATTTTGCTTCAAGTTCCCGGCGTGCGTCAGTAAGTAATAATACGATTTATATTTGAAAAGGTTCTGGACGATAGAGTTGAGTGATATAGCTATTTATAATGGATATTAGAGGAAGGAAAATGAGAAAGCCTCCTGCCTGTGTGCAATGTCGTAAGAGGAAAATTGGTTGTGATCGTGTCAAGCCAATGTGTGGTAATTGTAGGAAAAGTAACCGAGGCGATTGTTTTTATCCTGACGTCCCTGGTAGATACGTGCCATCATCATCATCCACTAAAAGTACTGTGGAAAAATCTGATAGTAGAATATTTCTCAATAATCATACGGGAGTTACCCATTCGAAGGATTCTTCTTCCACTTTACAACATAATCCTGAATTAGCGTCATTGGAACAGATCAGAGAATATAACACGCGTTTACAATTATTGAATGCTCAGGAACACAATTTCATAAGTGCAAGTAACGGCATCTCTCAGGAAAATCTACAATTTATTCCAAGAACAACACAAAATTTTGAAAATAAGCCTGTCACTTCCGCAAGTGATGCACCACTACATTTAAATTGGGTACAGGGACCTGCTATATTTGATCAAATTACTACTCCATATACTCAGGAGGAAGTTTTATTCAAAGAAATGAATTTTTTGAAGGCAAGATTGCTGGAATTACAAGAAATTACAGGCAAAAAAGTAATTGACATAAATTCTTTTGATCCTGTCAATGCGTCAATAAATAATGAATCACACGCAAAGAGGAGAAAATTACCTTATGAGAGCGAAGATGATGAAAGAAAAGAAATTGATGATAATTCCCAAGAATTCGATGAAAATTTTGATGAATTCAAAGATTTAGATCCACAATTCCTGGATCCAAAAGAAGTTTTCTCCATTTTTAACAATGCCAATAAGTCATTAAATCTTGTCGATAAACCAAATTCTATCTTTACGTTCAATTTTTTGACTCTTAGGGATAAGTTTCTTTCCAATTTTAGACAGTCATTGCATGATATGGTCCAAAACAAATTCAAAACAAATTTAGACAATTGGGAACTATTGCAATCAAGCAAGTCAAATTCATCTACAACTTTAAATGAAATTAGATTTCCGTCTCGTGATGTTACTCAAGAAATGATCAAAAAATACATTGAAGTTGTAAAAGAATCAAGTACTTTAATTCCTATATTAAAACCAAACGATCTCCTAATTTCTATTGACCAATCTTTTGGAAGAGAACCAGTCTTCAAACCCACAGAGGCAAACCTAGGTCAATTACTGACGTTTGGGCAGATCTCTATTTGTTTACTGCTAACATACGAATCATTAATATCGACTGTTCTAATAATATTCAAGAACGACGAAGAGAAAGCTTCATTTAATCAACTGATTAAATTTACCCCTATCTTACAAAATAACCTCAATTTAATCAAATTCGAATTAGATAAACGCAAAAAGACAACAACACCAATTGAAACATTACGATTCCTTGCCCTTTGGAAGTTCTACCAATCAATTACTAGTAATGCTGATCAAAGTAATTACATAGATTTTGATGAAGATATCCATTTCGGTTTACATTATTCGATAAATCATGATCAAAAGAATGAATCAAATATTATTTTATGGAACTTTATTTTAAAACATTATTGCTGGAGACATTTGTTCAATGGTGAGGTCCCAAATCTTTTAAGTATGGAAAAATTAGACGGATCCAAAATCTTAGATTCACTACTGAAAAACAATCATGAATTTATAAATTTTGAAATTGAAATGGTAAAATATTTACAATCAAATGATAAAGTACTCTCCATATCAAAAGTATTGGCTTTGAAGTCAATATACCAGGCCAAATTTAATGAACAAAATACGAAATGTTTCAATTCAACTACAATTTTGAATAATGTTGTCGATTCATTAATTTATAGGAATTCAATACTGTTCTTAAACTATTTCTTATTATTACAATATGAAAATCTGGGAGATCTGGAAAAATTCAATAGAACATATTTAGACTTTCTACAATTGGTCCAAGACACAATCTTTTTCATTTTCTCCAATTTAGCCAGCAAAAATTTTGCTGGTTACGAATTTTTGTACATTCATAAGTTATTCATAACTTTGGGTAACATAACGGAGATGGTATTTGGTGTTATTTTGCGCTGTAAGTTTACATCACAACCGATGAGTGCTGAAAAGTCCAATGCCCTGAAGAATCAGAATGAATTACTAAGTCTAATCATCGGAAAGTTGCTAATGTTATTAGAAGATTACATTAAAAACTGTAAAATTAGACTCCCCGTAATTGATAATATCATTAATAGAATGAAAGTCATTCTAGAATATGATGCTATCAATAGTGAAACTCTAAAACAAATCAATTCATCGTCAGTCTTTAATGTGCCAAATGAATTTGAACATGCTGAAGTAAACGACTTGACTAAATTCAACAATAAGATCAAGAATATTTCCGAATCGTTGATCAATTCAGATTTTTACAGTAAAAGGCAACCATACATTGCACAAAATATTGAATCATATGGATTTACGCATGATAATTTCAATAGTTTTTATAAGTCATTACAACATTAGTGTATATACAAATATATATGATTGATTAAAAATATGATGTCTATATATATGAACCAATTGTGTAACCAACGAAGGCACCGAGATAGATGCCAACGACAACTGGAATAGGCCAGGTTTGCCAATTTCTATCCCAGTCCAGGGGGATAACCACGCAACTGATCCAACCACCTACTATGATAGTTATAAAATATTTTTTCCATAATCCTACCTTGAAATCGCAATTGAATACGGAATAGATTACTGGGTATGATAAGAAGGATGCATGCAAACCTAGTAACCAAGTCTCAAATAGCTTATTCACAACAGGAGCACCAAATAACACTGCAATTATTGCAGCTGGTACACTTAGTAATAGTGATGCAAATATAGATACTAGCAGCAAAGAATAGTTAATTTTTAACCTTTTATTTCCATAAATTGTGCATTTATTGAATTGAACTATGAGGTATGCTACCTGAGTTGGAAGCAAACAGAATAGTAAAGTGGTAGAATCGAATTCGCTCCCGTAGATGTAGTAATACAACAGTGCAATTAGATGATATGGTATTGTCAACCAAGTCTTTCGGACAAATACTGGTGGATGCTCATGATCGATACTATCCTTCTTATGCCCATGAGATTGACGAGTGACCGTTGTGTCATCTGAAAAGGTAACTCTTTTTTTAATGGGCTGCTTAGATTTGCGTTGTTTAGACATTGTATAGAGCTCAAGCTAAGTTTGATGTGTTGCTCGAAGTTGCCATCTTGATGAGAGATATGACATAATTTTTCAAAAACATATTGAAATTTCAAGCGTTCGAAAACTTGAAAATAGCGACAATTAGAGAGCAATCTGTATAATCTGAGCGTTGAGAGTGTAATATAAGGCAACTAAGGCTACAATTTGGTGAGACTGAAATTGAAGAGATGACTCTTGCTGAATGGTAGAGAAATAGGAAAAAAAATGAAGTTAATTAGTCGAAATTTGAGCTATTCCTGTGAATGTTGATTGAAACTACCGTCACTAACCAGATTGCAGTGTTTGGCGAATTTCTGGTACTTCTACTTTGGAAAATTTATTGTTGCGAGCGTTTAAGCCTTTAATGTTGAATAACTTAGGAGTTGTCTGCAACTTAATGAAAAATGATATATTTTCTGCCCATAGCTTCGAGTATTGAAAGTGTGTAAATGTGCGCTCAGAACTACTGGCTTTCAGATACACAGATGGCAAAAGATTGGAGTAACTTTGTTGTCGACAGCTACGGTATGCTCAGGATCAACAGCCCATTATGATGAAATATTTGTTAAATGTTCAAGAGCTTGTTAGGATAAAATAAAAGGTACCATTTAAACTGTATCCTCATAGAGCGCCTAGACGAACAGCTTTCAAAAGTTTTCTTGGAATCTTAGCAGCTGAGTTACAATGTTAAAAATGGATATCCCTTTTGGACTGGCTACGAGAAATGCCTTAAACAACTCCACATTTACAGGAATTAACTACAACGAACTTGAGCTCGCGTTAGACTGCTCGGAAAAAACCCACATTTCAGCTAAAATCGAATCTATACAGCAGCAATATTCTAAGGTAGAAACCAGCATTAGTAAACGATGAGTTAAGATGAGAGGAATTTCATTGAAGTTTTGTGATATAGTTTTAAAAATGAATTGATTTTTTATCAAATATAATCCGATATAGTGTAACGGCTATCACATCACGCTTTCACCGTGGAGACCGGGGTTCGACTCCCCGTATCGGAGCTATTTTTTTTTTGGTTGTAAATTGAGTGAGCTTTCATAAAATATTGGTGTGGTCATTAGCGTCTTTATTTTTCTGGTCCAAAACAAGATAGTCATGGTTTGAGTCTTATGATATTACTTGAACTTAAGCTTCATCAGATTGACAGGCAGTTTAAACGTCATGTTGTCATTCACTTGCTTATTCATCCTGGATAAATATTTGACCGAATAGGTATGTTCGGAAATGAATTTCTTATATGAGTATATTTACATTTTGTATTTTCATCTATATATTAGTATCATCACGAAGTGACCTTAGAGAATACTCAATATTTATCAGGTCTCTCCAGGCCTCAAAATGAACATTTCTACCCAATTTTTGGGCTAGTGCTTGTCTTTTTGAAATTGGCATGGCACTGAACTTTCTTATTACATTGAAATCGAGCATTGGACGCATTACATGACATAAGGGTAAATATTGGTTTGATAATCTTTCCATTCTTGGGTTCAACCCACCAAGTTGAGTTTCTTTATCGATTATCTGCTGCTGGATCACATAAAGCCTCCTGTAACTTTCTTCCGACAAAGGAACAATTTTGAACATCGAACCATCTGTTTGACCACCTACTACTTGATATGTTCTATTTGTATCGTCCACCTTATTGAACTCATCATTTTTAGCAAGTAAAACCATGCAAGAATTATCAGCGTACAAATTAAAGCTGGAACAGTGAACCAACTTTTGCCCCGAAAATGAGTTTGGTTCATCTGGTGCATATTTTAAAACATGCAAAATATTATCTCTATCAGTAACCGCGAAATATATATCACCATTATTGACGAGGAATTCAACTGACATAGTTTTGAATTTGGAAACACTTTTACCCAGTTGTATCATCCTATATGGTTCTGCATCAAAACCAACAAATTGAAATCCATGCATTGCGTCACTTATAATCATGAGGTTACCAAAACTTTTCATATCAGTGACAAAAATAGGTATATCCAGAAATGCAACAGGGACCACAGAACCATCCTCCTGGGCATCACGGACCATAATCTTCTGACTTTGACTAATGGCAAACCTACCACTGATTTCACAAACTGAAGTAACTGAACCTCTTACTTCTTCCTTGAAAAATCTTTCAAATTTATAATTTGTATCTGGTTTTCCTGGCTCAGGAACCACTGCAGTAATGTCATATAAATGGAAGGAACCAGAGGGTGGTAAATCTTCTGTACCGACGGCAGAAAAACCAGCAACAATATACTCTCTTTTGCGCTTGGTTCTGGAATCTATTTGTATTATCATTGATCGTATATCATTAACAAGCGAATTCTCTTCAAATTCAACTTTGTCTATAACATTCCAACTTTTTGGATTGATTAGTAGTAACCCACTTTGGAAACCTTTAGCGTGTGGTACATTTTGTTTATAGCCTACAAGAAGTTCACCATCTTCGGCCTTCGCTACATAATCAATTTCTTTATTATAAGCGATAACGTAAGTTTGTGTTTTCTCATGATATGTAATTTTATTAAATGTCATATAATCCTCTAATTCTGTATTGATTTTAATCGATTTAAGTGGGAACTTATTACCATAGTAAATGTCTTTATGATCCAAGGTATAAACCCTCGCATTTTTGATATCATCCACACACATCACAGATTTTTTTCCCCAACCTGACATAGAGACTAGTGGAATATTAGCAAATCTGAATACTCTTGAGGTGGCATCATCTTCTTTGATAATAATGTATGGCACGCTTCCTGTAACAAATATAACAGAGTAATCGTTGTAATTTGGGACAAAATGCATTATTCTTTCAATCGAACTTACACCTTTGGCATACGCATTATTAGGTGCACCTGTTATGAGCAAATTATTCCTATATAAGTTTTTGTAGAACCGGCTATGTCTAGTAGAGGATTTTTTGTATTGATAAATCTCACCACCATATGTTAGAATTGTTAAATATTCTTCCCTGAAATTATGACCTAACTTGTTTATCATAACCTGCTTTATTGATGGATCTGGTATAATTTCATCTGGTAATTGATAAGTACTTATGAATAACTTTTCTTTTAAATCACTGACACCATTTAATTGGAAAACTCTGTCATTGTGGTCCTTAGGAAAGAAAATAATCTGGTTATCCGCTGTAACAAATGTGAAAAGTAGCTCTTCTTCTTCTGGACTCTTTTGTAGGAATTCATTGCACATGTTACTTCTTAAAATAAGACCGGATGTAACAACGATTTCTTTTAAGATTTCTGGAAGATCCACTTTGAATAGTTTTTTCATTTGAGTTTGTTCTAATTCATAGACTTTAATATCACCTCTGGATACGGTAATCAAAATATAAGGATCCATCACTGAAACGTGAACTACCTCATAATCAAATTTAATAGTATTGAGTCTGCGGAAGGTAGTATCAAGAAGATATAAGTGGTTGGTAGTGACTTGAACAATTCTCTTGTCTGACCCAAACATAGCGATAGACACAGTAGTGGCATCCCTCCTTAAACGACCTTCTCTGTGAAGCGCAAAGTTGTTGTCAATTTCATATATGTCACTCTTTGATTTTGTTGAATCTGTTGTGACTAAGAATTTATCTTTTCCTTTGAATTTCAAATTCCATATTTGTGTTATGCTAATAAATTTCAAAGCTAGCTCAATTTCTGGCCTAACGCTTGGAAGCACTGCAGTTAAATGAGATCCTGTACCATTCCCTGAAGTGGCAACAATCGATAGTTCATTATTATTTGGGTTGGACAAACCTTTATTATTTTGATCTACGGCAGATACCTTACCTGAAGTCAATGATGTAAGTGGACCTATATTATTTAACGAAGACAAAAGTGCAATGTCAAAGGGTTCTACTGTTTCAATCATATTCGAACGTCCATTCTCTTTACTGTTTGCACGTTGCGTAGAAGTAGCTTCATCAGAGTATAAATCGTCATCACCATACAAGTCTGCACCGTCTTCATCATACTCATCCGCATTTGATGGATAATCTAACACGTCCTTATGTTCCTTTCTAGTTTCTACTGCAGACTTGATATTATTTAATCTACAAACAAATGCATCTCCAGATTGGAAACCAAAGAATAGATCTAGGTTCACCCTAGAGGATGAGCTGTCAAGTCGTGAAATGGATGTAGGATTCAAATTATTAATAAATATGTTATTAATTATTGGTAATTTTATGATATCGAACTGAGTCATCAATCTACCTTCTGAAATCATTTGTACGTAGTATAAATTTGAACGATCATCCATCAGTAGCAATAAATCTGCATCATCTTCGTTGCCATCGGTTGTTTTGAGTATGCAAATGTGTTTCATGGCAGAATGATTGAATACGCTTTCTTCCTTGGAATGGTCGATGATTCTCGATTTCTTCAAATTTCTATCTGCAAAAGAATTTAACAAGATAACAGTCTGTAAAACACCAGTATTGTCAACATATGCCAACTCGTTGATCCCAACTATCACAATACCATTTGTAACAGGGATAAGTCTATGCCAATCCCAGGGTAATTCATTTAATCTTGCAATGACGATATGCGAAAGTGAAGTTTCAAAACCGTTGGTGTTACATTCCAGGGTAACGATAAGTAATTTTGTTGGTAGAGGGTGTAATTGTAAATTACCTACCCATGTAAGTTTCGGTTGGTATAATATAGCCACAGTGGGCTTCGAATAATTATTTAAGAATTCAATATCGATGATGTTCTGAATGTCTTCATGTATCGTCTTGGCGCTGAGAATTGTACTTGGAAATGTGACTCTACCATTGATATTAGCCCTAAATCGTTTTATCCTAGGCTCATACGTATCTTCATCTTCTTCTTCGCCTTCTTCATCATCGTCTTCCTCGTCTTCTTTCATTACAAATGGTAAAACTGCAATATTATCTTCATTGAACAATACGAGGCACCTGCTTGCAGGATCCAGCCTCAATTTTGATTCTCTAGTAAGTTCTGCCAACGATAGATCCTTAAACTTGTCCTCATAGTAATGTAAACTTACAGTTTCAATTGAATTGCTTTCAAGATCGAATTTCACAATTGAAATCTTAGCCACCGCAGTGCATAGCAACAAATAGTCTAACGCGGCGTCCTGCCTTGGAAGCAATGCAATATCCGTTATCCTTCCGTCAAACTTGAACTCATTAGTCAAAAACAGCAAACCATCAGCAGACACTTCATAAATCGATAAAATATTCGTCCTCACGGTGATTAACTCTTTATGCAAATCTGTGGTGAAATTACCAGTGACACTGTGTGACACCACAGTAGGTTCTAGCACATCATCGTAAACATTCATTGCACCACTGCTAAGCAAGTCCAACACGCAACACTCGATAGATTTGAGTACTCACTTTGAGCTTCTTATATGTTCAATGTTATAAATATTCAGTTTCCACTTTCTCACATTGCACGGGATAAATAAATCAGTTTTCTTTTCTTTCCTCGATGAGCTTCGAGTGAAAAAAAAGACTAAGATGAAGATCCAATGGGCCAGTTTATACATCATTTATGGCTACATTAGGCTTTGTTGCATGCTAGATTGTGGTGAAGATGACTGAGAAGAAGAAATATACTATTGTTATCAAATTGGGCTCGTCTTCTTTGGTGGACGAGAAGACGAAGGAGCCAAAATTGGCGATTATGTCACTGATCGTGGAAACCGTGGTAAAGTTGAGACGGGAGGGTCACAGGGTGATTATTGTCTCTAGTGGTGGTATTGCTATTGGGCTACGGACGATGAACATGGATAAGAGACCAAAACGTCTCGCAGAGATTCAAGCTATTGCAGCTGTGGGTCAAGGTAGACTTATCGGTAGATGGGATCTTTTATTCTCTCAATTTGGTCAGAGAATCGCCCAGATTCTTTTGACTAGAAACGATATCCTCGATTGGACCCAGTATAAGAACGCTCAGAACACTATCAATGAGTTATTAGATCTAGGTGTCGTTCCAATCGTTAATGAAAACGATACTTTATCAATCCGTGAGATTAAATTCGGTGATAATGATACATTATCAGCCATTACCTCAGCGCTTGTTGGTGCCGACTACTTGGTTCTACTCACTGATGTGGACTGTCTATATACAGACAATCCAAGAACAAACCCAGACGCTAAACCAATAGTGATCGTTCCAGATTTATCTCAAGGTTTGCCAGGTGTAAATACTGCAAGCGGTTCGGGTTCTGACGTCGGTACAGGTGGTATGGCCACCAAATTAATTGCTGCAGACTTGGCTACGAATGCAGGTACACACACGATTATCATGAAAAGTACGGTTCCAGCAAATCTTTGTAAAGTTGTAGAGTACATGCAAAATCTCGATATGGATTCTAATTCTGCAAGAGATAAATATAAAAGCTGTGACATATGGGACTTGCAACAACAGGAATTCGAAAGATTAATCAAATTAGATGTTCCACTTCACACTAAATTTATTGCTAATGACACCAAACATCATTTGAAAAACAGAGAATTCTGGATATTGCACGGCCTTGTCGCTAAAGGTTCCATCATTATCGATCAGGGCGCATATCTCGCTTTAACACGTAAGGATAAAGCTGGTTTATTACCAGCTGGTGTCATTGACGTCGAAGGATCATTCCATGATTTAGAATGTGTCGATATCAAAATTGGTAAAAGACTGCCAAATAGAGAGCTAGACACATCAAGTCCTTTGAAAATTGTTGGAAGAGCTAGATGTAATTACACTAGTGTTGAAATTGCCAAGATAAAGGGCCTACAAAGTGATGAAATTGAAGATATTTTAGGCTATATTGACAGTGAATACATTGCACGTAGAGAAAATTTGGCTTTCCCTCCTCATTAATTACTTTATGAACCAATTTTATGACTTGCTTAATATACAATGACTATATATTTTATACACATATGCTGTTTTAACCGAAAATCTGGATATCATCATTTTTAATTGCTTCACCCTCAACATCCACTTCACTTTCAACTTCAGACTCATCTTCGTTAAAATTGATCTTTTGACCCAATAAACCGGCAAAGAATTCATCAATTTGTTGATCATCCCATTTGTAACCTCCATTAATTGGAGTTTCAAAATTAGCTATCGATTCTTGAATGGAGTAATTTAATTTTCTTCCCTTTGATGCCTTTGTATCGATGTTCTTCTTTAATTTGTTATTTTTTGAAGCTGTTGTTATGGTGATTGAGTTTGTAGTTGAATTTGAATTTGCTATTTTCTTTTCCACTAATTCATTCAATAATGTACGGTAAAAATCTTCATCATCGAAAATATATGGATTTTCAGTTGTATCAATTGACATATTGTCTTTTTTTCTTGGATCGTAATTTTTTGGAATGTCTGCATCATCATCTTCATCATTATTTTCTTCACTGACAGGTTGCTGTAATTTTGTTAATTTACCATTTTTCAAATCATTGGAGAAGTTCAATGGGACAACGTTTCTTCTATTCAATCTTGTACGTTTATGGAGTCTTTGTGAATCTGCTAATTGATTTTCTACTTGGACATTAGCTGGCTGATTGATGGATTTAAATTTATTAGAGGATAATTGAGACTTACCAGATGCCATTGAAATCTTGTTTGACCATTTATTGAGCACTGCAATTCTGTACTCCTTCAATTTTAAATCTAATGAATTTGTATCGGTTGTAATGTCTTCGAAGGATCTCTTCTTCTTCTGCAGATCTTCATTTGGATCTTGATTTATATTGTCTTTAGCTTGGAATACAGTCCTGAAATCGATCAACTGATTGAGCACCTTATCTAATAACTTCTTATTTTCTTTTAATAACTTCTTGTTGTCATCTTTCATGTATAAGTTCCATGAGTCGGTTGTTAAAGGTAATGAATTTGAAGCGAGCAGAGCTTTTTGCACTTTTATTCTCAAGTCGATGATATTATCGAACAATTTGGTTTGGTTTAAAATGGCATAACCTTTCATAGCATCACGTTGAGTGGTGGAAGATAATTTTTTCATTGCTAGTTGTGTCTCTTGCTGAACAAGTCTAGACAGACGATCTCTTCTGGCCTGTTCGTCGTCATCATTATCCTCTCCCTCTTCCACACTCTCATCGGCACTCTCTTCCTCTTGCATTTCCTCATCTTCAGAGTCTGTTCTAAACGATACAGCATCACTGTCGTCATCGATATCCTCATCACTTTCGTCAGCTGCTGGTTCAGAGTTGTAAAGCTGGCCTCTAGACCCTTTGACACCGCCATATTTGGCATCAGTGACATCCAAAGCAACTTCTTTTCTCAATTTTGACTTCTCCACCTTCAAATAATGCGCTTTCTTCAGCTCATCGTTATCTTCATCACCACTTCCCTCATCATCGCTTGACTCCGCTCTATTATTCTTGAAATCCGTGTCTTCAATATCGTAATCCTCGACTGCTGGCTTGTTAGCCAACTCGGATATCTGCTCTCCCAAAGACTTAGCCATCATATAACTACTCCTTTCACGGTCTCTCTTGATACTATCTTCTCATTGAAAATTTTTCAAACTCTCTGTTTTTCATTTAGCTCATCGCCTTTTTCTCATGTAAGAGAGAAAGAACCGAGCCGAAAAAAGTAACTATTACCGTTTATAGACACATAATTTCCTATATAGGAAGGTAATACTACAAAACGTCGCAATTTGGAGCCAATTCATCAACCATACTATTAAAAGTAACCATCAGGATGCCAAATATGTACCGCACGGTCCTCAGGAGTGGCTCTGTGAAGGTCTTCCATTGCGCAGGCCAATAAGATTCACTAAAATTGGTGATGATTCCCGTCGCTTTCTATATAAAAAGAGAGCAGAAGAGGGAGAAAAAGATGAGTGGTGCAGTGAAGCTGCGGTACGGTCAACTAGTCTTGGAGGATGTTGAGAGTGTCAGTGAAGCGTGTGTTCCATTCGGTGGGCCCCAGGCTATCGCAAATGCAAGGTGTCGAGAATACGTACGCTAAATCGTTGTTCAACGTAGTGAAAACGAATAGTGCCCAGTTACAGTCAGTGTCAAAATCGCTCTTAGGGCTGAATGAATTGGTGTCTAAAGATGAGAAGTTACATTCTGTGTTCGATAATCCGTCTCTTTCGCTGGACGACAGAGTTGCTGTAGTGAACGCAATAGTGGAGACTCAACCACAATTAAACCCTAATATTGTTAATTTCCTCAAAGTAATTGCTGAGAATAATAGACTGTATATGTTGACTGACATAGTGTCCAGTTTCCAGAAAATGAATGACGATTTTAACGGGATTGTCAATGCTACGGTGACCACGATAGAACCACTAGATAGTAAATCGTTAAAGAGACTCGAGAAAGCAATCACCCAATCTAAATTTATTGGCCCCAATAACGCTTTAAAGTTACGGAATACCGTCAACCCTGATATTAAGGGAGGGTTGGTGCTGGAAATCGACGAGAAAACAGTGGATCTAAGTGTAGCGTCAAAGATTCAAAAATTGAATAAATTATTAAATGAAGATATTTAACTATATATATATATATATACATGAGCTTTTTTTTATTTACTAAGCTTTTAAGAGTGTATTCACTAATTTCTTTAATCAAATTACTCTCTTCTCTGGAATTGTTGCAGTTCTTAGGGATGAAATTGTGTTTTACCTGTGGTAAACAGTCCCACCAGGTCTCTTTCTCTCCCATTCTCCAGTTATCTCCCCAATAAATACTCATTTCATCATCAGTATCCTTCAGCGCACACTCTTCCAAGTTTAAAATGGACTCTCTCAGGTCTGCCACAGTCTCTTGTGCATATATAGGACGATACAGACCACTGTACCACACATTACCTCGTTTAGACATCACGTCTCTCAAATACCTTAATCTCACCAAGTTTTGGTACAGTTTAACCACTCTATCGTAGTCGTTACAATTCACCAAACACATCAACTTCCACAGATCCCTTCTCTTCGACGGCAACGGATTGTTCCAGCTCGTTCTGGGGAAGCATTTACCAATATTGTACTGCGATATCGTGGGCACCTGTGTATACACAGTCGATCCGAGCTCCAAATTACGATATATATACACCTGTGGTGCAAAATTGTGCGTCTTTAACCATTTGGCAGTACGAAACTTGTTCATTTCATTAACCAAATAACACTCAGTGTCCTTATTGCTTTCACTGTAGCCTTCGTTTGTCCCGCATATTAATTAGATATACATATATATTTTTTTACTTCTCGAAAGATATAAGAGATACTACAGTAGTGATAGTTAATTCAAGACGCAACAAATAAAAAGAACTCTCTCCGTGTGGTATGAATTCAACTGCTCATA
Organism: Kazachstania africana CBS 2517; assembly: GCF_000304475.1. Classification (NCBI taxonomy): domain Eukaryota; kingdom Fungi; phylum Ascomycota; class Saccharomycetes; order Saccharomycetales; family Saccharomycetaceae; genus Kazachstania; species Kazachstania africana. Next base: position 272,736 of record NC_018944.1, read on the forward strand.
GTACAAAACAGTTCTACTTGCCCATAGGGCTGACTGCTTTCCAGAAAGATCTGGTGGAAATTTTACTAAATTTGCATAAACATTCATTCGAATCTGAATTGCAAAACACTGACATTGTGAAAAATGAACAGACTTACCCACAACTTTCCACTAAACAATTGAATTACATGTTTGACTCGCATATTAGGTCGATTGCTAATCATCCATTTCTTTTGGTCGATCATTACATGCCAGGTCAGTTTCTAAAATTAGAGTCCACGGAAAATTTGGTTAATGCCTCTTTAAAATTACAAATCCTCCAGAAACTGTTACTCTGTCTCGTGGATAAAAGTCATAAGGATAACAGTAAATTTTTAAAACTAGTTATCATTGCTCATAGCGTCAAGGAATTGGATCTAATAGAAGGACTGCTGCTTGGTTCGAAATTCAAAATTAAAAGACTATCAGGTACATCCTTGCATGATGAGAAGCACAAGTTCCCAAAAATTCTGCCCACTCCTTCGAACAACTCGCCAACTTCTTCTTCACCTTCTTTATCATCATCTAATTCTTATACCGGCTATCCGAAAGATGATTACGATTATTCCATTAGAAGGCAGTTGAAAAGACAGAGGACTCAGGCCCTGAAATCTGAAAATTGGATCTTTTTAACGACTACAACACATTTAACGAACGACAATACACTGCTCTCCAATTATACCCCACTGGATCTGGTTATAAGTTTCGATCCATTTAATTTGCCGGTTTTTCAACAAGGTATAGTCCCCACTATAAAATTACTAGTTAAAGATTCCCCAGATCATTATATCTTAAATCACGGGCTAGGCGATGTTGTAGATCATGATCTGAAGTATAAGAATATGGTTAAGTCAATTTCACATTTTTTACAAAATAGAAATATCGATAATAATACAAATAATATTGATTATAATGCGTTTATTGATGCTATACTAAATGAAGATACCACTTTTCAATTACCTGATATCAAACTATCCAGAGAAAATAAAGATGTTTCAATATATATGACTCCTAAGTTCGAAGAAAAAGTACTTCTGGAACTAGACTGGAAATCCTACCAAACTGAGCTAATGAAATTGACGATGAACAGATTGAATACATTAACGTCGATTTCAAATGAGAATGAATCTGCCATATTGAATGAAAGATCTATTGAAACTGAAAGACAAAATAACATCGATAGATTGAAAGGGGAAACTGGAGCTATGTTCAAGCAATTCCAAGATAATGAGAAAGTATCTAATGAGGCTGAAAAGAAATTGGAGAGAATAACGACAGAACAAACTAAGTTAGAAGAAAAACTAACCAAATTACGTGAGAAGAAGGCTAATCTTGAAGAGCTTTTATCATCCCCGGAAGATAAATCAACAGCTTTTGAATTGTTGCAAAAGGAACTACAAGGGCAGCTCTCTCGGTTACACGAAATTAACGAACAGCGGTCGAAAGAATGTGAAGGCTTGAGAAATCTGTACCAAATGAAATCTACTTCTGCAGCTACAAAATCTGCAGAATTAGATGCCACTAAAAAATTGCTTGAAGAATCGCAAAAGAGCAAAGCAAAGCCCTCATTGACCTTAGAATCAACTCTACTGACTGAAGCACAGCTATCCAGAGAATTAGAATCGATACGGTCCCAAAATAGATTTTTGAACAATTATATCAGCAAGATGACTTCGGATTATGATCTGACTAACACTTCGTCGACTGCTTCCGTTGAAAGATCCAGGATAAGATCTACGAGATCGTCCACCCCATCATACACTGGCTAATATATATCTCTATATAAAAGATACATTTTTAGATGTTAGAAGCAGTAATTGACTTTTTACGTACTGAAATTTCGGTTCTTTAACATCCGAGACTAATAAAGTTCGACTACTTTTGTTGTGAAAAAATACAAAGTAACGTCTCAAATGAAATTGCAATTGAAGCTTTAAGCGGTAGCAATGATGAGCTTAAGTTGTGAAAGTTGGTCCAATAAAATTGATTGGGATCGTTTTTGTTCCCTCGATGTGAATTTGGCGGCGCATCTGTTATGGAACCGTCTTATAACGTATTTTAAGGTAACTCCTTGGTATCAAATCGTCAAGGACTATCTTTTCCTAATTTTATGTTACAAGATCGTTTCGGACCTCATATTTAATGTGAAATGTTATGGTCCTATGGGCTACGTGAAGAGGTTAGTTCATTTGTGGATTAAGAAGACGATCAATTGGCTACTTAAATCTCCTTTACTTCGAGAAAAAGTTGAGAAACAGGTAAACGATGCCCTAGTTTCAATTGAAAACGATTTAATTAAAACAGATCCACGACTTCCTGATTATGTTTCCTTACCAGAGAAAGGTGTATCTCAAGATATGGTTCTAGAGCAATTGGATCAATTGCAGACGGCTCTTCCACATACAAAATGGGAAGATGGTAAAGTTTCTGGTGCGGTATATCACGGTGGATCAAAGTTGATCAATTTACAAAGTCAAGCATTCGAAAAATATTGTGTTGCAAATCAATTACATCCTGACGTTTTCCCTGCTGTACGTAAAATGGAGTCAGAGGTAGTTTCCATGATTCTTAAAATGTTCAATGCTCCCGAAGGAGCATGTGGGACAACTACATCTGGTGGTACCGAATCTTTGTTATTGGCTTCTCTCAGTGCTAAAATGTATGGTCTAAGGCATAAGGGAATTAAGAATCCTGAGATGATTGCACCAATTACTGCCCATGCAGGTTTTGATAAAGCTTCATATTATTTCGGAATTAAAATGCATCATGTACCTTTGAATCCAATCACTTTCAAAGTCGATTTGAAACGTGTAGAGAAGTTTATCAATAAGAATACAGTAATGTTATGTGGATCTGTGCCAAATTTTCCACACGGCATCGATGATGATATTGTTGGTTTAGGTAAGATTGCACAAAAGCATAACATCCCATTACACGTTGACTGTTGTCTTGGATCTTTCGTAGTTGCATTTGCAGAAAAGGCTGGTTTCACTGATATGCCTGTTTTTGATTTTAGAGTCCCCGGTGTCACATCCATTTCATGTGACACTCACAAGTATGGTTTTGCACCAAAGGGCTCTTCTGTACTGATGTATCGTAACGAGGTTTTAAGATCGGAACAATATTATATCAATCCAGACTGGGTTGGCGGTTTATATGGCTCATCCACTCTAGCTGGTTCTAGACCCGGTGCTCTTGTTGTTGGGTGTTGGGCTACCATGATTAATATTGGTGAAGATGGTTATATGAAGTCGTGCAGGGATTTGATTAATGCGGCAAGAAAATTAAAGAACTTCATTGAAACCCATCTGTCACCTACATTGAGAATCATCGGAGATCCAAAATTTTCAGTCGTTGCATTCACGTCCGATGTCATTGACGTCTACGAATTATCCGACAGATTAGCTAAGAACGGATGGCACTTGAGCACGCTTCAGAAACCTGCAGCCTTACATTTGGCAGTAACAAGACTGAGTATCGATGCCATCGATGAACTATGTGAATTGTTGTCAAGATCGGTAAATGATTTATTGAAAGATCCCAATGCTAGGCCATCATCTACGGGGACCAGTGCAGTGTATGGTGTCGCGGGCAGCGTAAAGACTACCGGAGTTGCCGACAGACTCATTGTGGGCTTCCTAGACTCTCTATACAAGCTGAAACCACGTCCCAACAAGAATTGATGAACTCACGACTTCCATTTTACATATACATAAATATATATATATATATGCGGTAAGTAAACTTTCCATAATAAATTTCTATAAATAGTCTTTTCAAAGCGGCACGGGCTGATGAGGAAAAAAAGCATACAAAGCAATTAGGGAGAATATTTATCACTTTCCAAAGTAACAAATTTATTCATTCAGGTTCACCACTTTATTCGTGTGATAGACGCAGAATCATAGATTTTGTTTGTTAGGCTGCTAGCCCCATTTGCTGATAACGCTACTAGTGTTTTCCTACTTCTCTTTTTTTTTATTTGCCCCTTTGTTCTTCAAAGAATTCACGCTACGAGATCATAGCGATTTTACTTGATTATTACCTGACTCATTGACATTTGAAGGTGTCCTGTAACTTTCATAATCATTGTCAGGATATTTAAAGCAAATCTTCTCTCCAGGTGAAATCACACTTTTGACTCATTTTTTTTTTGTTCTGCTTTTTGGTCTGAATTATAAGAAGCAGGATCAAATAAGAACAGCTGCTATCACTCGTCCAGTTTCCTTCATTGATATAAGTACATTGTACGGACGCTGCTATTGAATTAAAGTGAAATATACGGTATTTATTGCTGATTGCTTATTGAGAAGCTGCCCTTACCCTGAAGGTGATTTCAGCTATAAAAAATTTTCTTCCTCATATCCGCTTTTGGCTTAATTAAAGTGCGAATATATCAAGGCTCATACAAGTATAGGAAAAGAAAACGCTAATCCACGATACATATAGAAAGTGTTATTTATTGCTGTATTTTCCCTTTCTAATACACGTACATAACTGGGAACAATGTCCAACAATGCTAATAATAACAGTAAAAATCAAGATTCTAATGGTAACTTCTATGTGACCACGTCAGGAGGTAATAAAAATGCCCCTAGGCAGATCCATGTTGCTCATAGAAGAACCCAAAGTGAATTAACAAACTTGATGATCGAACAACTGACTTTACAGAAACAATTGGAGGCTGTGCAACAGCAACAACAACAATTATTATATCAACAGCAACAGCAATATCCTTCCAATACATCTTATATCCCACCTAATCCACACTATGGGAACCAGTCTATTCCAGGCTCTTCTGGTAGTAGGAGTAGGACACATTCAAGAAACAATTCCAGTTATTATCACGAAAATACTAATAATCCCAACAATGCAAGCTCCCATAGAAGAACTGGCTCCCAGTCTAGTGTCTATGGCCATTCTAGAAGACATTCTTTGGGATTGAATGAAGCAAAGAAGGCTGCCGCAGAAGAACAAGCAAAGAGAATTGCCGGAACTGAGACGCCAACCTTCTTAGTGCCTTCAATTAATTATAATAATCAAGAATATTCTTCTCCACGTAGTACATCTGTTGACGAACAATCTAGCTTCAAATTTCCCCCTCCCGCTTCCTCAAATAACGGTAATTCTCCGAATTATGAACATCGTTATTCATCTTCAAATTTATCACCTTCTTCATTCAAGTTCCCAGCTAGTGGCAACAACAATAATAACAATAATACTAATATGAATACCAATAAAGTCAATGAATTCTCATCACCTGGCATTAATTCAAATTGGAGAACCCAACAACAGCAGTCCCCATTTCGTCATAGATCATCAAATTCTAGAGATTTCGCTAATACTTTACAACAACCTGCATTTTTTCCTGGACATAAACAACGCAATTCAAATTCGTCTGTGGCTTCAACTAATTCAAACCAAAACTCAAATAACAATCGTAAGTCCCTTTTTGCTCCTTATTTACCACAAGCTAACATACCACAGCTAATCGAGGAAGGTAGATTGGTTGCAGGTATCTTAAGAGTTAATAAAAAGAATAGATCAGATGCATGGGTTTCTACAGAAGGAACATTAGATGCAGATATTTACATTTGTGGTTCGAAGGATCGTAACAGAGCTCTAGAAGGTGATCTTGTTGCAGTTGAATTATTAGTTGTCGATGACGTTTGGGATTCAAAAAAAGAAAAGGAGGAAAAAAAGAGAAGAAAAGACGCTTCTACGCAACATGATTTGATTAGTCTTTCATCTAATGATGATTATCATAATGATGCCTCTGCAACAACATCGACTACTGGTAAGGTCGTTGACGATTTCAAAAATTCCGATGATGGTTTTTTATCTCCAACTAAGCCACTTGGAGGAGGATTTATGGTTAAAAGAAAAAACTCTTTAAAGCAACGTCCTACTCAAAAGAAAAACGATGATGTGGAAGTGGAGGGTCAATCTCTGTTGCTAGTTGAAGAAGAAGAAATTAATGATCAGTATAAACCTTTATACGCCGGTCATGTGGTTGCTGTTCTTGATCGTATCCCTGGTCAACTTTTCAGTGGTACATTAGGCCTACTAAGGCCATCGCAGCAGCAGCAGCAGCAACAACAATCACAGTTGCATTCTAATGACTCAGCTGTCCCTCAAAATAAACCCAAAATTGCATGGTTCAAGCCCACTGATAAAAAGGTACCTTTAATTGCAATTCCTACTGAATTGGCACCTAAAGACTTCGTTGAAAATGCTGATAAATATGCTGATAAACTATTTGTTGCATCTATTAAGCGTTGGCCTATCACTTCATTGCATCCATTTGGTATTTTGGTATCAGAATTGGGTGAAATTAATGATCCAAACACAGAAATAGATTCCATCTTAAGAGACAATAATTTCTTATCTAATGAATATTCTGATCCAAGAGATCCAAGGAGAGAAAAATCCAATTTACAAGCTATACCTATATCGAGCGAAAACTATTCCAAAAGAAGATTTTTCACACCAGAGAGAGGTTATGATGACGTCTTAGCTTTAACTTTCAACAATTCACTTTCTGATTTTGCAATTCATATTAAAGAAATTGATGCCGATAGAATTGAGTTAGGTTGTCATGTTGTGGATGTCACCGCACATATTGAGGAGGGCTCATCATTAGATAAGAGAGCAAGAAAGAGATCTACAAGTGTTTTTATGCCACAAAAGACTGTTGATTTATTACCTCAGTTGTTGAATGAATTTTTGACGTTAAAACCTGGTAATGAGGCTGCAACTATTTCTGTTGTCTATACGTTGGATGCCGAAACAATGAAAATTAAGTCAACATGGATTGGAGAAACGATTATATCACCATCCAACATTATGGATGTTCAAGAATTTGACGATGACATAACGGCTCCAAGTATTCGATTGGTTGAGCGTATTGCAACAGCATTTTATCATGAAAGAATGGGTTTCGATGATATTAATCTTTTACCATCACTTTCATTATTTGAAACTCTCGACGATGAAAAGACGAAGGTTGATTTGAATATTATGGATAGAAGCTTAGGTTTTTTGATTATCAACGAAATTCAACGTAAGGTGAATGCTACAGTTGCAGAAACTCTTTACTCTAAATTGGGAGATAGTTCATTTTTAAGAAGAGGAGCTCAACCTACAGTCACCAAAATGGCCACTTTTGAGAAGAAAATGAAAAAATTAGGCTATGAAGTTGACGTAAGCTCAAGTGATACAGTTTTAAGATCAATTTTAGCTATAAAAGATGACGATGCTAGGATCGGTGCTGAGGTGCTTTTATTCAAAACAATGTCAAGAGCCAAGTATTTCGTTGCAGGTAAAGCTGATCCTGACCAATATGGTCATTATGCGCTTAACTTACCTATATATGCACATTTCACATGTCCATTGAGAAGATATGCGGATCACGTCGTCCATAGACAATTGAAGTCTATTATAAATGGAATACCTTATAATGAAGACATCGATTCACTAAAAATTACTGCTGAATACTGTAACTTCAAGAAAGATTGTTCGTACCAAGCACAAGAACAGGCTATCCATTTATTATTGTGCAAGACCATCAATGATATGGGTGACAAAACAGGCCAAATTTTAACTATGGCTACTGTTTTGCAGGTATACGAGTCTTCCTTCGATGTTATTATCCCAGAGTTTGGTATTGAGAAGAGAGTACATGGTGATCAGCTTCCTCTAATAAAAGCAGAATTTGATGGCCTAAATAAGGTACTAGAATTACATTGGCAACCGGGTGTTGATAGCGCAACTTTCATCCCGGCAGACGAAAAGAATCCAAAATCTTACAGGAACTCAATAAAAAACAAATTCAAATCTACAAGCGAGGAAATTGCAAGTTTAGAATCGTCTAGATTGAAGGACCCAGCTATTTTTGGAGAAGAACTAAGTTCTGAATTATCTAAACTACATTTGACTGAACCAAAATTAAGATTACCAGAATCACTAAGGAAGGATGCCAAGGGAAGTGTCCTAGATAAATTTATTTCTACAACTGTGACGAGAAAGGAAAATGAAAATTGTATCCAAGAAATTCGTGAACTTCAAAAAGTTCCCATATTACTTAGAGCAGAAATTGGAATGGCACTTCCATGCTTATCAGTTCGTGCGCTCAATCCATTTATGAGAAGAGGGGCCTAAAAGAAATACTTTTCAGGAGCAATTCAAGTACTGCATTGCTGTGAATGTTCTCGTGAAATACATGAAGCTAGTCATAGAATTATATAAATGTAAATACTTTATTATTGAATCTGTTTAATAAATCTTCGAAAAAAAAAATACGCTATTTAGAAAATTTATCGAAATTCTAAAAGAGCTCATCGCAAGCTTTAAAGAGGATAACAAGTAACTGAAGGCCCAGATATCCATACCTGCGATGTTGTGTGAGGTTTGTCAGAAGGAATCATTCAAATACAAATGTCCCAAATGCCTCAAGAAGACTTGTTCATTGAAATGTTCGAAATTGCATAAGTCAAACGATAAATGTACAGGTATAGCTAATGATTCTACCATGTACATTTCGAGCGAAACTTTGAAGAAGGCAGATGATGAAAAGCATGAGAACAATATTATGGTTCAAAGAGATTTCAACTTTTTAAGTAATTTGAAGAGGAAGATTGAGTTGGATAAAAATGATGCATTTCTTAAAAATAAGAAAACTTTGCTTGGTAACAAGAGGGCCAGGTATGATGGAGAGATACAAAGAATTATTAGGAGAGGAGTGAACTGTCTTTTACTTCCTAGGGGTATGCAGCGGTCTCAAAGGAATCGTAGTAAGTGGGATAAACCGTTGGATACTTTTGTATGGTCGATCGAATGGATACTTTGTCCACCTCGAGATAAATTGGGTGAAGAAGAAACTTTCGAGCATATAAGTCATAGAGTGAAAGAGACGGATGGGCTTCTAGATGGAATAAGCAATGTGGTGTACGATAAGTGTTGTAGCATATTTAGCATTGAAAATCAAAAAGAGGACATTGAAATAAAGGAAACTAAAGCAGAAAAATCTGGGAAGTTGCTATCAGCTGGTGTCAAATTCTATATGAAATACTTCCCACAGAATGCTATTCAAGTCATGGACACGAAGGAGTTAGTAGAACTGGACATTTCCTCCAAATGCATTGCTGAATTGTTCCGTAATAAGACAGTCATTGAATTTCCAACGATATACGTTGCTAAAGATGAGCAAGATTTGCCGCAGCCTTACAAAGTGGTTCAAGAGCCCCGACTTCCTGATCTGATAGTCAGATCAAAACCATTCAATCATGCGGAAGAAAACAACGACGACGATGACGGCGACAATGCTGCTCCAGAAGAATCTACAACGAAGCCAGTAACAGAAGGACAACAACCACATATTTCAATCCCTCAGAAGCAGGTTTCTGAGGACAGTGACGACGATTACGATCCCACAGCATCATTCAAGCTGTAGTGATCCAAATCGAGTCGGACTGGTCGCATTATATACCTCAAACGCATAATATTCGTATTTAAATAGATTTCACCATTTCTAAAAGCATATTATTAAAGCCAGACTTCAGAAAGTAGTGCCATCCACTATTGCTGTCACTTCTTGCTATAAGCTGCCGTTTATCGCTACCACTTGTATATATAATGCCAATATGCGGAAAAAGTCAATGGTGAAATTTCAATGGTGGTAAAAGACAGCTACTTGAACAAAGACGGAGCTGCACAAGACTAGATAAAATGTTTGAACAGCTTGCTATATTCAATCCACAGGGTCAGGTATTCTATGAATTCAATTGTCAGGGTAAGAAGTTCAACGAAACCCAGATTAACGCCTTCGTTTCACAGCTTATTGTATCACCTGCCACCAAGAAGGACTCAATCGGCAGTGGTAGACACACCGTGGTGAATGTGAGTGTTCCAGAAAAGGCCAATTGTCGTCCTTTCACGGCCATGTTTCATGTTTCTAAACAACCAGAACTGTATTTTGTCATTACATATGTGGAACAAACTATTCAATTGAACAAAGAAGCGGAAGAAACTTTGGATGCCGCTTTGGGACTGTGGAATTCTCTAGATTTAAAGGAATATTTAGGTTCATGGGATGATTTGGATGAGCACCTCGTTAAATTTGACAAGTATTTGAGGACTGTATACGAAGAAAATATCAAGTCTGTCATAAAAGAGTTTTCAGGCGAGGACTCTCCCAGGGAACAGTCACCTGTCACTCGTCAAAATAAGAAATCTGGTAAGAAGAATGTTAAAAGTCAAGTAAGTCAAGGAAGAAAATGGGACAGGGCTGGTATGATGGAAGATGTGGGTGATATTGATATGTCGAATTTGGATTTTTCCAGCGAAGTCAACAATGAAGACTCCCAACCTACCTATAAAAATGATTTATCAATAGATAAAAAATCGTTCGGTAGTAGGTCAGAGAAAGGTGAGTTTTTAATCAAAGAAATAGATGATTTATTGGCAAATCAAAAGGAAACGAGTGGTAATAAAGAAACTGAAAAAAATACATACGTTAATAATGCATTTGGCTTTCTACAAAAACATCTTTTAGGTAACAAGACAATCACAGAAAATGATCTTACCTCTGTACTAAATAAGCTAAGAAAACAATTGATTTCAAAGAATGTTGCTCCAGAAGCTGCAGATTACTTGACTGATCAGGTGAAATCTGATTTGATAGGCTCAAAGACTGCCAATTGGACTACACTTGAAAATACTACTAAGGAATCTTTGAGTAAAGCATTAACTGAAATTTTAACTCCTGGCGTTTCCGTAGATTTATTGCATGAAATCCAGAAAAAAATAGGTGCTAAGGATTCTGACGGTAAAAAGCAACCATACGTATTTTCTGTCGTGGGTGTCAATGGTGTTGGAAAATCTACTAACCTTTCTAAACTAGCATTTTGGCTCCTACAGAATAATTTCCGAGTTTTGATTGTCGCTTGTGACACTTTTAGGTCTGGTGCTGTTGAGCAACTAAGGGTACATGTAGAAAATTTAGCTGAATTAATGGATGAGTCTCACGTCCGTGGTTCTAAAAACAGGAGAGGGAAATCAGGTAATGATTACGTTGAATTATTCGAGGCAGGGTATGGTGGTTCTGATTTAGTCACCAAAATTGCAAAGCAAGCAATTAAGTATGCTCGCGATGAAGATTTTGACATTGTTTTAATGGATACTGCTGGTAGAAGACATAATGACCCAACATTAATGTCTCCGTTGAAATCTTTTGCTGAACAGGCAAAGCCTGACAAGATCATCATGGTGGGTGAAGCATTGGTGGGAACAGACTCGGTTCAACAGGCGACAAACTTTAATAATGCATTTGGTCGTGTTAGGAACTTGGATTTTTTCATAATTTCAAAGTGTGATACTGTGGGTGATATGCTGGGTACAATGGTCAACATGGTATATGCCACCAGTATACCAATTCTTTTTGTGGGTGTTGGTCAAACTTATACCGATTTGAGAACTCTAAGTGTTAATTGGGCTGTGAATAAATTAATGTCATGAATATTATTGATTATGTAACTATCCAAAATAAATTTTATACAAACGTTATAAATAATTATTTGCGGGCAATTTCTGTTGTTATATTTTAGAATGGGTTTGTGGTACCACTTTCTCTGGAAAGGTCAAGTTATGTAATCTCGATCAATTTGAAATCGGGAGCAAAGTTCACATGTTCTGCAACAGGTACTACAGTCTCTACTTTGATATCTGGCATGTTTGGTTCAGGCCCTTCTTTTATTTTATCCAGAAACAATGAATCGGAGTGCCCTAATATGGTATGTAGTAAAATAATGGCTCCCGCCTTTGACATAACCAAACTGTTTTCCTTACAATATGTTGCTAGAACACAGTCGGGACAGCCATAATCGCAGGGGCATTCCTCAATTCTTTGTAAGCATGATACAAGAATGTCATCAATGTGCTCGAATATTTTAGTAGACAATCCTGAGCCATATTCTCCTCCTTTTGAATCATAAAATATAAGTCTAGCGGGACGTAACCTTTTCGTTTGCCTTTCAGCAAATTCTTTCTCTGGTGCTTTACATTCTGTATGAATCTCATCCGTTCCAGCGACAATAAATCTTGAGAATATACCCATAATACCATGTTGAGCAGCATGGATGGCACCCGCAATATTTAATCTTTTGGATTCACATATATCCAAAGCCCTCTTTGGAATATCTATCCAGAGACCTTTCGAGGTGAATTTTATTGGGTCATTATGTGTTTCGACTGCATCAATAATCCTTTTAAATTTATCTACCTTAAAATATCCGAAGACTATTATAGTTGTTTTTATCCTACCAAAATAGACAGGAACATCGCTAGATTTCAACGGACGTACCATTTCAATGAGTTCTGGATCAACATCAGTAAAATCTCTTTGACTTGTAACCCAATCAACATCGACTCTTTGCACAGTGGCATATTTCTCATCAGGATTGAATTCTTTCACAAGGTATGGATACCCCTGGTGGATGAATATAGCACCATCGTATAATGTAAAGCTTGTTCTAGATGTTTCAATCTCTTCTATAACTAAGTTTCTCCCATTCGTAATGTCAATGACAGCAAACTGATCCTCTTCAACACCTCTCAATGATACATGTTTCGCAGGCCACGGTAGAAACTTGTTGTTGGTATGAAAACCCTGATCGTCAGAATATAATCTCTGTTCACAAATACTTTTAAGATGCTCCTCGTCAAAATACTTGGAGTCCCTATCAAGCCTTATGGGTAATTCAAATGCAGCACATTGTATATGACCCTCTAGAATCAATTGATTATCAAAATCAAGAACAAGATCTTGAAAGGTATCAGGATCATCCAAATTCAGCAATACCTCAGGGTGGGCTACATAATGTTGATCTACAGGTGAATCACTTGCCACAACTAAGGTCATGGAGTCATGGTTCCTTCTACCCGCTCTACCACTTTGTTGATGAAAGTTAGCTACCGACAAGGGAAAACCACACATAAGAACAGTATCTAGTCCACCAATATCAATACCCAGTTCTAATGCGTTAGTTGATATGACAGCTTTCAAATTACCGTGAAACATTTCACGCTCAATTTTACGCCTGTCAGAGGCAGAATAACCACCTCTGTAAGACATAACATCCACAAGCAAATCTGATCTATTCATCTCTTGTAATATGGACCGAACCTCTTTCATAAGTAATTCACATACTCTGCGAACGTAACAAAACGCAATGGTTCTTACATTTACTAGTATAAGCTCTACTAAGATTTTTGCACTTTCTCTTATAAAATTTTCTCTTTTTCTCATGTGTTGGGACAGAGGTGGTGGATTCCAAATAACTAAATTCTTGTCTCCACGAGGTGAGCCATCTTCCGAAATTAATCGTACGTCTGTGATGCCAAAAATATCTTTCATATGTTTAACTGGATTCTTCAAAGTGGCAGAACATGAAATGAATCTTAATTCATTGTTTGCATAGTACTCCTTACAGACTCGTAAAAGCCGTCTCATTACCAGCGCAACATTTGAGCCAAACAACCCTTTGTAAATGTGTAATTCATCGACAACGACAATTTTCAAGTTGTATAAAAAGTGGGTCCAGTTCACATGATTAGGTAATATGCTCACATGGATCATATCTGGATTTGTGAATATGACTCTTGCATTCTTTCTTATTGATTGTCTCTGGGATGGCTCGGTATCTCCATCATAAGTGTCCACTCGTAGATCGCGTAACTGAGGGATCTTTGAAATTATAGCTTCAAACGCTCTCTTTTGATCTTGAGCTAAAGCTTTCGTTGGGAAGATATACATAAATGTTGATTCAGGATCCTTTAATAGAATATCTATAGCTGAAAGTTGGTAAATCAATGATTTACCTGACGATGTTGATGTAGTAATAATGACATTCTCTCCATTATGAATTGCGTTGATGGCATCTGCCTGATGATTGTAAAACCTGTGGTGCTCCAAAGCTGGATAAATTTCAAGCGCTAACTCAAAATCTAGATTTCCATATTGTGCTTCTCTTGCTGGGATTAAAAAATCTGATTTGATTTGGTCATAATAAGAGTCCATTTTCTTAAGCCTTTGTATCATCGTATTTATAGTGGGTCTTGTCATCCCAGCCTGTTCATTAACCGTTATCACTTCATTTTTTGATTTAGCTGACATCATCTCTTCTATAGGATCCTCATAAGATCTTTCTGAAGGCACAAGCTTTTCTGCTAAGGCTGTTAATTCTTTGAAAGGATCTAGACTTTTCTTTTCTTGGCTTTTTATAAAGGATTCCAGCTTTTCATTGAAATGTTTAGCTCTCTTTGAAATCATTTTCTTCATTTCCTCAGGAGTGTATGTGGGTAGTCTTACCTGGTTGACTGCAGCGTCGGTTGAAGAAGTAGTCCAGGATCTTTTCATATTACCGTCAACAAATTCAAATATAAGGACTTGAGTAGACTTCGCATCATTAAACTGAGATTCCACATCTTCCAATTTGAATATATCACTCTCTTTCAATTGAAAGCCTCCATTTTTGAAATCATAGAACTTGGTCTCCGTATGAATTTGGTTTTCATCAATATACTTAAAAATACAGTCCCTAGGCATTATGGCAACTATTCTAGCAAGGTCCAATTTTGTAACTGGTCTTTTTAATGCAGCAGAGATCGGGTCTGTAATGGTCTTAAATGTGGGTATTACATGTTTTCTGCACATAAGAAATGTGTAAACTGTGTTTAACCTGAAAAAAAGGTGCTTTAAATCTGCAAATTCTGTAGTGTCGTCATTAGCAGCCTCGAGTTTAACCCTCTTATGATTAAACTTTTCGTCAGTCATACAGTAAGAGCCTTAAACAATATATCAGTCAGTCGTTTTGCAGAATAATATTGGGTTTTATGATCGATGCCTTCCTTTACCTAACGCAATTTTTCAGAAAAATATAATTATAAAATAGTGCATTTATATACGTAATGACAGCTAAAAACATCACAGTTTGTTGCTTAATATGGCGGAAACAACATAAACAGTGCTGGTTATAAATTGAATAGTATTGATTTTGTTTCGATGTTCAGCATCTTGGACGACTCAGTCGACTAGAATCATCAATCAGAAATGTTTGAAACGTCTTGAGTGTCTGATTGGTAATCCAAATCATTTAGGCCAGCAAAATAGCTCCGGTAGTGTTATTCGAGGATATCACCACGTTATGTATATATGTATGTGTCTGTACGGCTACGCGTACAAAAGGCTTTTCCCCATTATGAACCTTCTGTAGAATATGCTGAAATAATACGATCTATACAACATCCTAATTGATAATCAATGACTTTACATGATAGTTTATAATAAATTTGTTTTATACAAAATGTGTTATATGTTAATTAGTGGCACCAGTGCTAATTTTCTTCTTATCCTGTAAGGAGAAATTTACCATACATCTTCTTGATATTTACCTGCAAGTTTCATATTCTTGATAATTTCACTAGCTGTGGGTTCTGACACATTTCTAAATTCGACGAGGATTTCTGCAATCGTCTTTTGGACATCCTTAGCCATTCTGGAAGCATCTCCACAAACATATACGTGGGCACCCTTGTCTAGCAAATCATATATATCTTTCTTACGTTCTTGCATCTTATGTTGTACGTATATTTTCTCCTTTTGGGTTCTCGAAAATGCCACAACCATTTCAAAAGATCCATCCAATTTTTGACTGTATTCAGGCCATTCGTTTTCGTATAGAAAATCTGTTTCATCTCTTGAACCATAAAATAGCATCATTTTACCTGAGGTTGGCTGACCAGATTCCATCAAATGAACACGTTCCCTAACAAAACCACGGAATGGAGCCACACCAGTACCAGGACCAATCATTATGACTGGAACGGACAAATCATTTGGTAATTTGAAGGCAGAATGGCGGACATGAATAGGTAATTTATAGTCGGCAAAAAGGTTACGTGGGCCATTTAGATCATAAGTAACAGGAAGAAGTTTTGTATTTTGTGATGACTTTGCCATTTGAATGTTTCTTAGAAGGTTGGTCGTGACACCAACAGTTGGAGAGCCAGTTAAAGGATTAGATGTGTTTTCAACGATGGAAGTTACATGGACGACAGTTGGTTCGGATTTAGATGATGATGAGATGGAATAATAACGTGGCTGTAAATGTGGAATGGTTTCTAGTAAGAATTCCCATGGGACTTCTGTCCATGGCTTACCTTGTGACAAATAGTATAGTGCATCAGCTAAATTGAAATTTTTCGATGTAATCTCTTTGTGGAATGCGTCCTTATCCTTTGCTAGTTTTGCAACGTATTCTTTAATTTCCTTTGGAGCAAATTCAGCTAAGAGTGAAAAACTTTGTCTTGAGATTGGACCAGTAATTTCAATATAATGTTTCACAGCGGCACCAATGGTGGTAGGACATGGGAATGGTAAGTCAATGGTAGAATCATGTGGCTTAAGATTAAATACAGTATCAGGTAGCAAATTGAAGACAGACAAAAACTGGTCAACTTTTTCAACTGCATTAGATGGCCATATGGCTAAATGATCACCAGTAGTGTAAGTCATATCAGAGTCAGAAATATCGAATTCAGTATGAATACAGTTACGATCTAGACTTTTGAATAATTCATGTGATTTTACAATTGGAGAAATATAAGGATGCGAAGGGTCGAATGGACCCATTTGTTGCCCGTCCGAATTGTATGATAACTTGTTAGCCGGCAAATACTTTATGGAAGGTTCACCGAGAGATGTGCCGTTGTCGACGCTATTCAATTTAGTTAACTCAAAAGAGGCTTTGAAACCAGAATCCTGTTCGTCCAAATTTAAGTAATTTTTCAATTCATCAAAAATCTCTTCTTTCCAAGTCAAGTAATCTTCATCAGTAGAGTCCTTACCGTCATCAGCTTCTCCCATTCTACCGATTAAAGTAGCACCTGCTGCAGTTAAACCCTTTAAGGCCTTTTCAGCTGCACCATTGAAAAATTCGTAAGTGCTGTTACCAAAACCAAATAGAGTGAATTTAACATTATTTAAAGTATCATCGGATGCTGAGTTTAAGAATTCTTCAAAATTGACTGCACCGTCTGGGAAATCGCCTTCACCATAAGTTGAAAAGAAAAGTGAGACAAGGACGTTATCAGGTAACTCGTTCAATGTATCGAAGTCGTAATTTTCTACATCGACACACATTACATTTAGACCAAATTTTGCAGCTAACTCTTTACTAAATTTCCTGGCATAATCCTCGGTGGTACCAGTTTGTGAACCGTAGAGAACCAAGTAATTCTTGTCGTTTTCCTCTAATACAGCAGCAATGTCACGGGATGAAGAATGGATTGTTACTGACGAATCGTCAAAAGACAGGAATGATTTGATCTTATCGAAGCATTTATAAGTCACCACAGCAATGATTACCGCAAAAAGGACCGCCAGATCAGCAGGATTCATGAACATCTCATTCGCATCACCCTTTGGATTATCCATACTGTCTTTTAATTAAATATCGAAAATAAAGAGAAATAGGAAAAAACACTGATCGAGAAGGAAACAATCGTAAACCGATCACTTATCCGTTTATATATGATGGCACACTGGACTCTAACGGAACCAAATATGAGGGTAAACCCAATATATTCATTCACTATTTCGGAATTATCCAAATTACTTCAGAGAGAATCGTTAGGCACGTGCTTTTCTTCACTAAACGATGGTAGGAAAAAAAATTTCAGAGCCTCGATCGAAGAAAACGGCGCAGCAACCCTCGAGAAATTTGTCACCGGCAGGCAATTCAGAAAGACGATCACTTTTGCAGGTATTGCGACAAACGAAGGAGGAATGATTAAACGATGGATAGGTTTATCGGCCAATCAGCAATGCGGTAGCAGTTCTGTCAGAAGAAGAGGTCACTTCGAGGAAACTTCAATTAGGCATAAGCATCACCCACGATCTTCCGTATATCATGTTTGATGGTATCGTCATATGCGACGCCCATCACTTCTCTCACCAGTTGCACCAGCGAGCTCTGATCAAACTCTGCTTGTGTTCTTCTTCCAATACGGTAAAGAACAACGTCACCTACAACGTCGGACTTCTCCTCCAATTTAACGATGTATTGACGTCTCTCTAATGTTTTTAGAAGATCGTCTATGGTCAATTGCACGATGGGAATGGCTGTACCGTCAGTGGGGATACCAAATTTCTCCATTTGCTTCAGTAGGTCTTGATGTAGAATATGGTTACTGGAAAAGAGAATTATGCAAAGAATTACACTAAGAATACCGTTATATGCTAGGTCCTGGTCCACGTTAAGTTTGCTGGCAAAAGTGTTTACACTCTCTGCACCCATGTCATCGCCAGTGTATTCTCCATTTTGTATCAAATCTTCGTAGGTTCTAACACTCTGCAATATTTTAAGCTCGTCAAAATTACGTAAAAAGGGCAAGTTGTTCAACACAAGAAATTGACTAGCCTTGTGATCAGGAATCTCTTCAGTTGCGTTAATTGTAGTGGCAGATGTTTGGGAGGTGACTGGTCGATTTCTCAATCCCTTCAATTCATAACCATAGACATCGAATAGTATGTTGTTGATAGCCGTAAACATGTCGTCGAAACGTATACGCGTGGCATTCTCTTGTTGAGAAGCATTTTTAACTACGTCCATCAGTTTGGCTCTAGATAAAATCGTATTTTGGGACTCAACTTGAGACATGATAAATCTTACAACCTTACGAGCAACAACATCCAGTTTATCGTTAGATTGAGTGCTTAAAGTACCTTCTGGGACGTAATTTTCATTGTCACTCATCGTTGGGTTCATATAAGTCTCTGACTATGTGTTGCTATTCGCGTCAAAATGAGGCAGTCTAGCTCATCTAATGTCAAAAACGCTTTTTTTTTTCATGTTCCTGTTAAATACTATATGCGCATAGAGTTTTGATATTGATACTTAAATTAAAAAAGTTATATAAAGTTACTTTTCATATATGGTATTCAATACTTCAATTCTGCAGGGACTTGGTTCCAGAATTCTTGCACGAACTTTTTTTGTTCATCTTCGCTACTTCCGCCTCTAATGGCAAAATAACACCTTCTATCTAGTGGAATCTCCCATTCATTTACATTACCACCAACTACCATTCCTCCTGTCTCTTTAAGAATGCACCAGCCTGCACACACATCCCATGCATAGCAGCCGCCTTCCCAGTATGCATCATATGTTCCTAATGCAGTATAGCACATATTCATTGCCGCACTTCCCAAGCTTCTAAAGCCATGGGCAAAACCCTTTTGAGCATCCAGAAGGTTCTTCAAAGTACTCATTTTAACTTCAAAATTAGATCCTTGTCTTTCTGCACCGCCTTCGAATCCAATAACTGACTGTTGTAATTTCAATGGTCTTTCGGCTATAACAATTTTAGTGTCATTTAAGAAAGCACCATTCCCTTTGGAACCATGGAATAATTGGCCGAGGTGAGGGTTATATACGGCACCCACCACAGCTTCTTGATTTATGGAAAGGCCAATTGAACAGCAACTAAAGGGGAAGTCATGAATGAAGTTTGTAGTGCCATCAATTGGATCAACTATAAAGGTTGGCTCATCAGAAATTTTTGTGACGCCAGGTTGATACGATTCCTCACCAATGAATTTGAAATCTGGATATAAGGCTCCCAATTTTTCCTTGATTAATACTTCTATTTGTTTATCGGTCTCTGTAACTAAATCGACGGCATTGGACTTATTGACATATTTCGACTTTTCATGCGCTTTAGTCTTGATGATGGGACCAACTTCATTTTTTAGAAGACCCACAATCGCATTTTCTATCTGTTTTAATTGTTCTTGATTCATGATATTACTTACTTGCTTGCAGCTTGGCTCAAGAGTACGTAATGAATCCATGTTGTCTTTTCCATAAAATCCTCCCTGATTTATATATCTCGATGCCTCGGAGCTGTGTGCTCCAGCAGTTGTTTCTATTTTTTTCAATCACTTTTCTGCATTAAACTATGATATCCCACAAATAATCAAGTTGATCTGCTGTTTTTTTGAAACAAGTCTGATTAATTGGTAAGGACTATTCAGGCCAGTGATCTGTGGCATTTATTAAAGGCCCTCTGTTGTCCGAAGCTTTTTTTAAAGTTCTTAAAGTTTTAAGGAGTAGCTTAGCATAATCATGCAAAGAGCGGTACTCCGATGTCCTACATTGGCAAGACGTACTTTCACGACTAAATCTAAGCTACTGAATTATGCAAACCTCAAACTAACATTCTTCCATAAGCCGAACTGTGGGTTATGTGATGTAGCAAAAGAAGTTATCGATGACGTACTGAGTAGTACGGAGTTCAAAAATGAAAAAATAGTTGTCTTTGGTGTCAATATCAATGATGCAAAAAACAATAAGTGGTGGAAGATGTACTGCTTTGACATTCCCGTTTTGCATCTGGAAGACACAACAAATGCAAAACCTTTAGTTGTAATCGAACATTTTTTCAGAGAAGACGATCTAGCTGAAAAGATAAGATTATTCAAATGATAAATATTATGTATATAGCAAGCTTCTCAAAAAAACAGAAGCCATCTCTAATTTCTTCTTCTTTTCCTCTTATTTTCAGTCTTGGAGTTATCATCATCGTCGACCAGAAGCAACTTCTTCCTCACCGTGTTTGCGGGGGGTCTCATTATAGTGGGACCCCTCTTGACTACTTTGGATGCTATCGGTGAAGGATTAGTTAATTCCAAATCATCATTGGATGAAGAAGACGAAGGGAAATCAAATTCATCACTACATTTCCCAGTTTTAGTTTTATTACTATGTTTGGGCCCAATTGTACTAGCTGATTTACTTCTTCTAGCTTCGACGCCTTCCAATTTTCTTTCTGAGGATGAACTTCTCACAGTTTTCTTTACGGCAGGGTTTTTGGTGTCAACTTTTTTTTGCCATTGTTGTTGTCTCTCGTGTGTCGTCGTCTCAGAAGTTTTAATTTCTGCCTCATGGGCTGTAACTTTCGTTTTTAACGTGGCTACTGTTTTTCTCATATTTTTTACTATCTTCTCAGATGAGTCGTATTTGTCCTGTAATTCTAATTTTTCAGCAACCAATTCTTGTTTTTCAGCTTTCAATAAAACAAGCTGTTGTTTGAGATATCTTAATTCATCAACGTTTTCATCGAAATTTAACCTACTATCATCAATTGTTTTCTTCAGAGCTCTGTTTTCTTCAGCTAGCTCCAATTCATGGGCCTTCATTTGAACAATCTCGACATTTAATTTTTGCAGTTGTTCGTGGAATTTCTGAATATTTTCAAACTTCACATTTTGATCCTTCTCAAAGTTATTTTTGGATTCTTCCAATTCAGTGATGCGTTGTTTGAGAGTATCATTTTCTGACATCAAGACATTATTTATTCTATTTTGCGAAGCTATTTTATTTTCAAAATTTGCTGTATCACTCATTTTAGTTTCGTTCAGTTTTGCACATTCATTCTTGAAATAATTTAATTTACTCTCTGATAAGTTCAATTTCTCATTAAAATCTGCTTTTGTCTTCTCAAATTCAATAATCGTGTTATTCTGTGCTTCAAACTTTTCTATCAACTCTTCATGTTGCGCTTCTTTCATTCCCAGCGCCGTAATGTGCTCCATCTTCTGTTGTTGTAAAGCTGCAATTTGACTCTCTAATTCGCTTATAGCCTTCTCATACGTCTTACAATGTATTAGCTCGTCTTTATAACCCAATATCGCTGATGTCATATTTTCTATACGTGATGACAGATTATTGTTTCCGTTTTGTACTGACTCGTTCGTCGAATCAAGTGATGAAGTTAACACCCCAAGCATATTTTCCTTTTGCTTCAGTATATCTTCATGAACATCTGTAAAACAGACACTATATTCTGTAAGTTTCCGTAGAGTTTCTTCATGAGCTTTCCTCTGAGTCGCGCATCCTTCTTTAATACTTTCTGATAGCAGATGTAGTGTAGGAAAGTAAGCTGTTACAGGTATGTTAGTATTATTTGTCTTAGGTAAAAGATTCAAGGGAATAAGGACTAATTTTAGATACTTTTCTTGAAGCTCAATTGCTATATTTTTCCATTCAGTACTAGACCTTGATGCGAGAGTATTCAACTTAGTCTGTAATTCATTTTTGAGATTTTCCGCCATTGTACGTTGTAATTCTTCGATTTGTTCTCTATCATATGTCTTGTATTCTGAAAAATGTTGGTCCAATAACGTTGCAAATTCTTTTTTATTGTCAGATATATTTTGTAAAAGGTTATCATTCTTTATCTTCTCTTCAGATAATTGTCCTGAACAATCGTCTAGTTCCCTTTGCAAGTACTCTATTTCCTGATTTTTTTTGGCCAGTTGAAGTTCAGTATCCTTTTTTAAATTCTTTAGACTGTTTAACGAAGTTTTCAGAGATTCGATATCTTCCCTATACGATTTAATCTTGCTTTCAAAATTTTCATGTGTCTTTCTCAACTCTTGAAATTTCAATTTATCGTTTTGCTTTTGTTCCATCAACTCCTTTGATTTGTCTCTTAAAGATGTCAGTATGTCATTATATTCCGTAATTTTGTCCTGAATCTTCCTTGTGTCGGTTTGGTACGATTTCAAATCTGACTTCAATTTAGTATTTTCAGTCTGTTGGTTTTGTAATTCATGTTTCAGGCTAACACAGATACGCTGGGTATTTGTGAAAGCTTCCAAGAGAACATCATTGGAAGATGTGTCTATATTTGACATTGCAGTTGGTTCACGTCTTGTAGGTGCATCGAGCACAGGTTTGGGAACAATTTTTTTTTCTACTTGATTCTCATAACCATCACTACCGGCGGTTTTACAATTGGGGACTGTCCTCACTTCTGTAATCTCAAAATCTTCGTCATCTACGAGATCGGAAGATTTTATAGTACTCTTCTTTGAAACCTTTGGTGTACTAGTATTCAGTTGGAAAATATTACCCTTTGCATCCTTCGAAGGTTCTGTGCTATTGAATTCTGAAAAAGAAGTATCATCTTTATTGGTTGTGAAGAGGATATCATTAATCATGGAAGAGTCACCTTCATCTTCCATCAAAGAAATTTCTTGATTACCATTCTGGTATTTGGCAGAGATAGGATCTTTAACCCGCAACTTGGAGAAGATATTTGATCGTGGTTTGAACCCCAAACTGGAATCTCTAAAGAAGTTCGACATCTTTAAACCGAACCTGCCTACTTACACACTTGTAACTACTTCGAACAAATTAGCCGCCCAGGTCCAAAGTCACCAATAATATATATGTTTCTGTCCCTTGCTGAATGAGCCAATATACCAGAAGACTAATCAGCGCCACTCTTCTTACCGCCAGCTGAGTTCTACTTGTAACCGTATTCTATTTGAGAGTATAACCACTTAGATGTGTTGTTAGTACCTGTTTAGTTTTGAGATTTTCGCTACCCGCCAACATGAGGGATATAAAAGAAACTATTAAAAAACAACGTATTTCATAATGGTGGGGGAGGACATGTCAGAACTTTCAGAATACAGACAGTGTATGTGATTTATTAGTTCCACCACTGGAGTTCTGTGTATCTCGAGAACAAATGTTGATGGCAATGCCCACAATAAGGCCGGATGGACGTAGGAGGAGTACTGTTCATGTAGCTGTGTGGTATTTTTAAAAATGTGAAGAAAGACGGTAAAAAAGGACATAACCAGGGTCAGATTCTACCAACGTCATCCATATTCACCAATGCCCACAGTCGAATAGGCAGTAGTATATCATATTCACTGATGCTAGCAAGCAAACAGACAATAATATTCCATATCCATGTTTTGAAAGAGATCTCAGCGATACACAAGAAAGCTATTTTCTTCTGACGACGAGCTGCTTACTTTGATTGTTCTACAATCCACCAAGTGGTGGTGGTAACCATCTAGTCTGCTTCTTTTGTATGCGTCGGTTTAGTCGGACTAAAACCCAATCATCGCATAATAAACTCGAGTTTCGTCCCTGCAAGTCAAAGGCAGCAAAGGACATTGAAAGAGAGGTCGAAGAGAGAAGATCACGTAAAGGGAAGTTTATAATACTTGCTACCTTCCAGAGCTCGTTGCACTATGGCTATTGATAGATTAAGGTTAGGAGGGAATGAAAGAAGTTTTTCCTACAGGACACCAAAATGGAGAATATCAGATGTAATACTGTTAAGTATACTGGTGATATTTAGTTATCCAGTTTACTATCAAAAACCATTTGAAAGACAGTTCTCTTTGAATGATTTGACCATTTCACATCCCTACACGTTAGTGGAACGTGTATCAGATACTATGTTATTTGTGTATAGTCTGGTCGTACCTCTTATAGTGGTTGTAGCAATAGGCTTTGCAATGGCAGATTCAAGACATAGAAACTATTTAGTGTACATTTCCGTGTTAGGGTTACTCGTCACATGGTTTTCTACGACTCTCTTCACTAATTTCATCAAGAATTGGATTGGTAGGTTACGTCCCGATTTTCTTGACCGTTGTCAGCCAAAGGCCAATTTACCACTCAATATCATGTTTTATGCCTCAGAAGTTTGTACAAATGAAAACTCTAGTCTTTTATTAGATGGTTTCAGAACCACGCCGTCGGGACATTCAAGTGCAAGTTTTGCAGGTCTAGGATACTTACAATTGTGGCTCTCTGGTCAATTACTTATCAAATATGATCAAGTCGGGTTCTGGAGAACCTACGTGGCTATGTTACCATTATTGGGCGCCTCTTTGATTGCCTTATCAAGAACCCAGGACTATAGACACCATTTCATCGATGTCTTGATCGGTTCAGTTCTAGGATACTGGATCGCTTACTCCACCTACAGAAGATATTTCCCTGCACTAGGCAGCAGCCTTCCTTTCAAGCCACTGTTAGACGATTCCAAAGTCGGCCTAGTTGAAGAGGCTCCAATGTCTCCACAGCAGCAGAGTATAATAACTCGCACTGCAGACGAAGAAATGCAACCTCTGACGGACGATGAAAATGTCGGTATTTAACGCATTCTCCACCGTTAGTGCCATTCAACGCACTATTACTCATCTCATCGAATTGAATTCCATTTTGTGAATCATTTTTGACATTCTTAAGCCTATGTAGCTTCCAAAATAGGAAATATATGGACTAATATAGTAATAGTTTCCATACTAGGAAATAATTGGTTATGTATCTTCATACGAATATCAAACTAATATGGGAGCCTATATACAAAGACAGACAAACTTAAGATTTAATATAAGGCTGGCTTCATGTGTCGTTTGATAAGAAGTTGAAAAAGTATTTGGTAGAAGAAAGGATATTCTAGAAAGAGCTCGCTCCCTGTGATTCACTTATCCTCCATATTTACTTGGACAATTTAAAAGAAGGCTTTTTAGTTGCTCAGAAGCTATATCAATTATATTGTAGGGAAAAAAGTTATGCATCAATGTCGAGAAGTCATCTTACATTAGATCAATACTATGAGATACAAAACACTGAACTCGAGGCTATAGAGTCCATCTATATGGACGATTTTATTAATTTGACAAAGAAAAAATCGAGCTGGGACAAACAGCCACAAATTATATTCGAGATTTCATTGCGATCGAGTGAGAAAGATCCCGCGGAATCATCTTTAACTTTACATATTGCATTGACGCCCATGTATCCTCATACAGCTCCAGAGATTACTTTTGAGAATATTGCAAATGTTACAGACCGTCAGTTACAACAGTTAAAGGATGAGTTTCGTATGATCCATAAGGATTCAAGAGGTCAGGAATTCATCTTCGATATTGCGGTTAAGACACAAGAATTATTAGATCAATTCCAGAATTTGGCAAACACTCAGTCATTAGAAGATGACCGATTACAAAGACTGAAAGAGACAAAGGAAAAGTTAGAACGTGAAGAAAGAGAACGACAAAAACAGATTGAAAGGAGACAAATTACGGAACAACAACGTATTGATGAAATTGTACAAAAAGAATTGGAGAAGAGAAAGGATTATGACGATTCTGTGTTCAATCCAACAAATCAAATGGAATTAGTCCCGCCCAGCGAATGGGTTGCCTCTGGTGAAGCAA
Source organism: Kazachstania africana CBS 2517 (assembly GCF_000304475.1). Lineage (NCBI taxonomy): Eukaryota > Fungi > Ascomycota > Saccharomycetes > Saccharomycetales > Saccharomycetaceae > Kazachstania > Kazachstania africana. Next base: position 298,849 of record NC_018944.1, read on the forward strand.
TAGTATTTCCTAAAATTATCAAGGCTAAACTGCCGAACAACTCTCTGTTAAAATTTAAAGCAGTAGTAAACCCAAAACCGGTTAAATTGGGCTCTGATCTATTGTCATTTGCTGATCAATTTCTGGTTAAGCCGTACATTTCACCTGACTCACCTTTGGCAGACTCTTTGATGTCTTCAGAAATGATGGAAAGCTTTTATTTTCTTTTGACTGAAATCAAATTGGATAATTCGTATTTCAATACTTCAAGCGGTAAGAAAGAAATCTCTAATTTGGAGAAAGTACTAGAATCTCTAACAAGAGTGAGGCATGATAACGTCAACTGTATATATGCATATTCCGTGGAAAGAATGGGTAGAAATAATGCCACATTTGTTTGGAAAATCAGGATATTAACAGAATATTGTATTTCCTATCCAATTGGTGACATCATTCAATCCGTAGGTTTTATCAATCTTGCCACAGCACGTATATTAATGATCAGAATATTGGAAGGTCTTGAAGCTTTGCATAAAGTTGGGATTTTTCACAAATATATTACTTTGCAAACAGTAATGCTTGTAAAGGATTCTGATTTCGGTACAACAATTCCAAAATTAATGCATCCAGCTTATGGATACGCTATCATAGATATGTTAATACGGTACCCGAACAGACAAAATAACTTTTCCATTGATAAACCAGAAAATTGTTGGGAGGCTCCTGAATTGTCGAAATTCAAAAATAGTAAACCTCAGAGAATGACAGATATTTGGCAGGCAGGTGTTTTATTTTTACAAATGATAAGTGGGGTGGATACTGTTCTAAATTATTCCTCACCACAGGAATTTTTCGAGTCTACACCAATGGAGGACAGTTTATCTGATTTTCTAGAAAAAATGCTAGATCCTGAGCCAAAGAGAAGGCTTGGAACTTTGGAACTTTTACCGATGAAATTTTTAAGAACAAATATTGATCCTGACATCAATAAATTCAGTTTTGCTTCTGACAAAACTTTTTCCGGCAATTCATCGTCTGATCTTATGGCTAATAAGGCTAGGACAGCGTCCCATTCGAGTGCGAGAAGAAGATCGTTCAACGTAGGTTCGAGATTCTCTTCTGTAAATCCAAATACCCAATCGAGATATGCGTCTGATTTTGAAGAAGTTGCCATATTGGGTAAAGGTGCTTTTGGGCAAGTTGTCAAAGCAAGAAATGCATTAGATAGTAGGTATTATGCTATCAAAAAAGTTAGGCACACAGAAGAAAAATTATCTACCATCTTGAGCGAAGTTATGCTATTGGCAAGTTTAAATCATCAATATGTTGTGAGGTACTACGCAGCCTGGTTAGAGGAGGACTCAATCAACGAAAACGTATTCGACTCTTCCGATGACGATGATGATGATGATGAAGACGAGGAAGAGAGTGACGAGAGTAATTTTACATCATTAGATCCTTTTAACCAATCTAGTCTATATGTTAGCAGGACTAATAATGATATGGATAATAGTAACTGGGATTTTATTTCAAACTCTGGATATCCGGACATAGTATTTGCCAATAGCTCAACGGCACCAGAAGATGAGAACGTTGATGAGACAGAAGAAGCAGACAATGATGGTAGTGTCGGAGGATCGAGTAATGGTGTATCTTTAGATACGAAAAAAAGAGCGATTATATCCAGTGGTTCCACGATAAAGAAGAAAAGTACCTTGTTTATTCAAATGGAATATTGTGAAAACCGAACATTGCATGATTTGATTCACTCTGAAAATTTGAACAAGCAGCGTGATGAATATTGGAGATTATTTAGACAAATATTGGAAGCCTTGAGCTATATCCATTCACAAGGCATCATTCATAGAGATTTGAAGCCAATGAATATTTTTATCGATGAATCAAGAAACATTAAGATTGGTGATTTTGGTCTGGCCAAAAATGTTCATAGGTCTATTGATATTTCCAAAATAGATACAGCAAGTGCTGCTGGTAGTGCAGATGATCTTACATCCGCGATTGGGACTGCTTTGTATGTTGCCACAGAAGTATTGAATGGTAAAGGTAACTATAATGAGAAAATTGATATGTATTCCTTGGGAATCATCTTTTTTGAGATGGTTTATCCTTTCAGTACTGGTATGGAAAGAGTTAATATTTTGAAAGGAATGAGATCTGTAGATATTGAGTTTCCAAGTGATTTTGATGTGAATAGAATGAAAAATGAAGAAAAAATAATAAGACTACTTTTAGATCACGATCCCAGCAAACGGCCAGGAGCTAGGCAACTGTTAAACAGTGGATGGTTGCCTGTAAAGCATCAAGATGAAGTGATAAAGGAAGCCCTAAAGAGCTTGTCAAATCCTTCCTCTCCTTGGCAGCAAGAAGTTAGAGAGAGTCTTTTTACTCAATCTTATAGTTTGTCGAATGATATTTTATTTGATAATGTGCAAAGTACAACATCTCATTTCTCCCAGATACTAAGGTCGCAAATGACTGAAGAAGTAATTAAAATATTCAGAAAACATGGCGGTATTGAGAATAACATGCCACCCCGTATTTTTCCTAAGGCACCTATTTACAGTACTCAGAATGTTTACGAAGTTTTAGATCATGGTGGTACTGTTCTTCAATTACAATATGATTTGACTTATCCTATGGCCAGATATTTGTCAAAAAATCCAAGTTGTGCTTCAAAACAATTCCGTTTTCAATTTGTATACAGACCACCAGCTCAGCTGAAGTCAAGCTCCGAACCTAGAAAATTTGGTGAAATAGATTTTGATATTATATCTATGTCTTCTTCAGAATCAGCACTATATGATGCTGAGAGTATCAAAATTATTGATGAGATCTTAACGGCCTTTCCAGTTTTCGAGAAGACCAATACCTTATTCATTATAAACCACTCCGATATTCTAGAAAGTGTCCTCAATTTTAGTGGAATAGATAAGGCTCAAAGGCCGCTAGTGTGTAGAATGCTATCGCAGGTTGGGTTCGCCAAATCCTTCAGGGAGATAAAGGCAGAGTTAAAATCCCAGCTGAATATTTCATCCACGTCTCTCAATGATTTAGAATTGTTTGATTTTAAGCTTGATTTTGAATCCTCAAAGAGGAGATTACATAAGATAATGGTAGATAGCCCTTATCTTCGTAAGATAGATGAATCCCTGAACCATATTACAAAGGTGCTAAACTTTTTGAAACCATTCGAAGTCACTAGAAACATTGTTATAGCCCCTTTGAGTAACTATAATAGTGCATTTTACAAGGAGGGTATAATGTACCAAGCAGTATACGATGATGGCTCATCCAGAAGTTTAATTGCTGCTGGTGGGCGATACGACAAATTAATTTCATATTTTGCAAGGCCTTCAGTGGCTAAGACTAGTACAACCAAAAAAGCTGTTGGTTTCAATTTGGCCTGGGAGACTATCTTTGGCATAGCTCAAGGTTATTTTAAGTTGGCAACCGGCAACAAAACTAGAAAAAGGAACAAATTTTTGAAGGATAATGCTATTGATTGGAAGCCTAGTAGGTGTGATGTTCTTATTTCTAGCTTTTCAAATGCGTTATTGGACACAATTGGAGTTCCAATTTTGACAGAACTCTGGAAAAAGGATATCAAAGCAGATTTTCTCCGTGATTGCTACACTATTGAAGATGTTGTTTCGGGAGCGCAACAGGATGGTGTGGATTGGATAATATTGATTAAGCAACAAACATACCCTATGCCCAGCCATAAGAGGAAGTACAAACCACTAAAAGTGAAAAATCTAAGTACGAATCTCGATATAGATCTCAGTGTTGACGAATTTCTTGATTTATATCAACACGAAAGTGGTGTGAAATCACTAGGTGATACATTTTCTATGGTGGATTCGAAATACGACGAAAATAGATGGGATGATACAAGCAGTGTTAGCAGCGGTCAGGAAGGTGAGTATGAAGATAATGCTAATATACCAAAAAATCAAAAGGTGATTTACGTTCCGAATATGGCTACGAGGTCAAAGAAAGCCAGTAAAAGAGAGAAATGGGTTTATGAGGATGCTGCCAGAAATGCGTGCGGTAATATCATTAACAATCTATCTACCGCGCCGGTAATTACCATCGATGCCATTAGAGATGAGACGATGGAAATCATTGCAATAACTTCATTGGCACAAAAGGATGAATGGTTGAGAAAGGTTTTTGGATCCGGTAACAACTCTACGCCTCGAAGTTTCGCAACCAGTATCTATAACAGTTTATCTAAAGAAGCTAGTAAAGGAAATCACTGGGCCATTTTGCATTGCCACAAGACAGGAAAATCATGTATCATTGATTTGCAAAGATAGTATTTGGTTGCTTTCTCGGCATTCGACTTTCTGACATAATGGTGTTCAACTTGTATTTTGCATGTAATATATATATACCTATGTATGTATATTTATTGATAATATTTATGAATTAAAAGTAAAGTTTACGTATTTTCATTTTTAATTAGCAAGTTTACTCAGTAGATCCTGTATATTAGAGGTTATACCAGAGCCCTCGGCAATATTTCCATCATTGTTCTCTATCTCTTCATTGTTTGTATCTGAAGATGTGTTATTTTCGTCCGAATAATCAGTCACTTTGGTCCTCTTGACATCTTCCTGTTCGTCATCTTCTGCATATACAGGTTGACTTCTTTTATTAGCGGTTTTTTCTCCATCATTATCACTACTAGAGGAGTCATCATCGTCGTCGTCGTCATCATTATTATATTCGTAACTTGGTAAAATATCTTCATTCTTTTCGGCTTGGTCCATTTTTGAAGGGTCCTTGGACAGTAATAAAAAGTCAATTTCACTCATCATTGATTCGCTCTCTTCTAATTTATTTTTTTGTTCGTCCAGAAGTCTTGATAATTCTGCAATTGTCTTCTTTCTACTTGTTATATCATTTAAGATACTATCTTTAGTAACATGAGCAATTTTATTTACAGTTTTAAAATTTTCAGCGTATACCACACTACTGGAGTCCAATTCCATTATAGATTTATCGAATCTTGATTTTAACGATTTTATATTATGTTCATTTTTCCTCACTTTCATGTATTCAGTTACTGCTACCTTGAAATCAGATGGGATATCAGCTTTTGAGTGAGAATCATCTTCAAATCTCCGAAGAAGACTATTTAAAGTATCTTTTGAGAAGGTACCTCTTTCTTTCCATATAGTAACCACTCTTTTAACTTTCTGTTTCAGATCTGATGGAAAATCGCGGTAGATCTTACTCAATGCATTTAAAATAACACCGTTAAAAGACTCTTGAAAATGTCCAATCTTTTGTCCCTTGGCCTGTTGTACGACGTGATTCACAAGGTATATGGCTAGTAGCTTTCTTCTTGTATTTACGTCCGGTCTGAGAACATACGAGTTCCAACATTTCGCAATTTTATTGGAATCCCGATATTGACTTAGAACCCACTTTGCAGAATTTGAAATCGATTCTTGAGAATCTTCCAATGAGGTCAATTTGGAAATGAATTGGTCTTCAGAGAATGACATTTTCCTGGAGAGAATTCGTTCTTTATTCCAGCTTTATCGGGTTGAAATCCATTTCATCACTTAATGGGTTCTTTTCAATTTTTGAGATTACATTAGATGTACAGGATTACCCCGCCAAATGACAGATTTTTAGCCTTAGCGTTAGAAGGCTTAAACTGATAGTTTACTGAACTAATGAAACTTTTATGGACAATTGCTATTGCATGGCATGGGTGAAATTTTATTGGTTGTTGAGTACTTCATTGGGGCTTCAAAAGAGCTTTCTTTTGCAACTTTTTTGGAGGTTCTGTAAGCACTTAGAGTGATAATGCAGAGCCTTACTTGCTGTTAGAGCTTCTTAGATCGAATTGCGTCATGGTTGAAATATGCCTCCCGTAACTGTTTTAATTAGCAATAAATATCATAATTTGTAATTTTCTCACCTTTTTCTTGATTAATGTCATTTTCAAACAAAATATGAATTTATTTCAAGATAGGGTTGGATAACCCACTTATATAAAGTCATTTACTAGTGGCAATCATAATGTTATTCTCATAGCATCACATGACATTCAGCAAAATTAATCGCACATTTCGAATTCTAAGCTAAAAACTAGTTCTCTACTTACTCCGTTTATATAAGATTTGTAAACAAAGGCGTCATCATAATTTACTGTGGGGTTTTTACTTCTTAGCAACGTATTCAGCTAAATCAACAACTCTTGCAGAGTAACCGAATTCATTATCGTACCAGGAAACAAGTTTGACAAACTTTGGAGACAACTGAATACCTGCTGTAGCATCGAAAATTGAAGAGCGTGTGTCACCAATAAAGTCAGACGAGACGAGAGCATCTTCAGTGTAACCAATAATACCCTTCAATTTACCCTCAGCAACACTCTTGATTAATTTCTTGATTTCATCATACGAAGTTTCTTTCTTCAATTTTACTGTCAAATCAACGACGGAAACGTCAAAAGTTGGAACTCTGAAAGCCATACCGGTCAATTTACCTTGTAACTCAGGGATAACCTTGCCGACAGCCTTGGCTGCACCAGTAGATGCTGGAATGATGTTACCAGAGGCAGTTCTACCACCTCTCCAATCTTTATGTGATGGTCCATCGACAGTCTTTTGGGTAGCGGTTAAAGAGTGCACAGTGGTCATTAAACCTTCCTCAATACCGAATTCATCATTAATAACTTTGGCCAATGGGGCCAAACAGTTTGTGGTACAAGAAGCATTCGAAACAATGTTCTGACCCTTGTATGTCTCTTCATTGACACCACAAACGAACATTGGCGAGGTATTCGAAGGTGCAGTAATGACAACTTTCTTGGCACCGGCATCGATGTGTGTTTGGCAAGTGTCTAACTCTTTGAAGACACCAGTAGACTCGATGACAATATCGATGTTTAACTTACCCCATGGTAAGTTAGCTGGGTCTCTCTCTTGGAACACAGCGATCTTGTGGCCTTCCACGATGATGTGCTTGTCATCATGGGAAACTTCTCCCTTATATCTACCGTGAGTGGTATCATACAAGAACATATAGGCTGCATAGTCAGTTGGAATGAATGGATCATTGACAGCGACAACGTCAATGCTCTTTCTGGATAGAGCATTTCTTAGCACAATTCTACCAATTCTACCGAAACCGTTAATTGCAATTCTTGTCATTTTTTGATTGATTTATATATTTATAATTAAGTAATTCTGGATATCACTCTTGTGGGTATGTGATAATGAATGTGAAGATCATTATTTACCAGCATCAAAAGAAGTATTACCCATCTTTATATATGGTAAATTAAATAAAGGGTCATATAGCCTTAAACACTCTTTTTGAAATTAGTATAGAAATGATAGTCCGCCACTGCCAATTTAAATCATTCCATACCAGCATTCGTGAACTATCAAGTCCCTCAAACCCTTGTAAAGAAAGAACTTTTCAAAATGGGTCGTTTTGCAATTAGGTGGTTTGCAACACCCAAAAAGCTCTTGAATTTACTAAGCAACCTTGAAATTTACCGTGCTTGAGCCAGACCTTAATCTGGTTCATGTCTTTTCCCACATATGTTAGTGCGTTAAGAGAATGCACAGTGGCCTAGTTCACTTATCCTTCAAGAAAGGTGCGCTGAAACGTCCCAGTACAAAAGAAACGTTCTCAGATACGAATCATTTCCATTCTGCCTACTGAGGACCATAGTGGACATCTTACACACATACCAAGATCGCCCAATAACGCAGTTCATTAAGGGTTCCTGGCCTTTAAGTAACGACTAATTCTTTTTTCAGTTCGTCGGAATTCTCTGGAACGCCTTACTTTACACCATTTTCAGATTATTTGATGGGCTACATATCACCCATAACTTAGTGGAAGCTGAAGGATAACACTTTTTTCCTTAGAAGATGGAATATAATTCCATACATGCCTTAGGTTTATTATTTTGATTGTAGTATGCTTTAAGTTGCATCCGTTAGAGCGAATTCGAGGTTATTCAAGGGAATATATACTTCTCAATGTGAGTAATTTTTCAAGATTTGTGTAAATATTATTGTAAACATTATTCATTCAGTGACTGGAGACATGGTACGTAGGTTAAAATATATTAATAGATTTCATTGGTTATTATTATACATCTTATTGTTGGGCGTTAGTTGCAGCAGTGATCTTTGCTTGTTGAACCAAGTTACTTGGTGCATCCATAACAGGTAACATGATTTCGATCAATCTAATTCTAGAGTTCTTGTTGAAGTCCTTGTTACTCAATAAAGCGTCCCATTCACCTGTAGTTGCAATTCTGTGGTTTTCGTAGTCCTTGGCGCCGAAAGTTTCTAATAACTTCAAGTGCTTCCAGTTCTGGATTTCGTTGTATTGAGCGTTTTCACCGTGAATCAACTTCTCAATGGTATAACCATTGTTGTTTAAGACGAATAAATATGGTCTCAAGTTCCATCTAATCATGGTGGAGATTTCTTGCACTGTCAATTGTAAAGAACCGTCACCAATGAACAAAATAACTCTTCTGTTGATATCGAGTTCTTCAGCGGCGAATGCAGCACCTAAGACAGCACCACCAGTGAAACCAATTGAACCCCATAAGACTTGAGAGATACCGACGGCATGAGTTGGAAATTCAGATTGATTGATACCAAAGGCAGCGGTACCAGTTTCAGTGATGATAATATCACCTTCCTGGAAGAACTTTGATGCTTGGTTCCACATCCATTCTTGGGACAATGGGGTAGATGGACTACATGGCTTGTTAGATGGAACCTTAGCTGGAACAGGGATTGGCTTGTAACCCTTAACAGTTTGGTCAATGACCTTACTTAGTTTTTGTAGGACAAACTTCATTTGGACGCCTGGGAAAGTGGCATTCTTAATCTTGGTGTAATCAGAGTGGAATTCGACAACGTTCTTGGTCTTGTAGGAGTATGAGAAAGAACCGGTGTTGAAATCGGATAACAAAGCACCAACAGATAAGATTAAATCGGAAGATTCAACGGCCTTCTTAACTTCTGGTCTCGAAAGGGTACCGACATAAACCCCACCATATCTTGGATGTTGTTCATCGATTGAGCCCTTACCCATTGGAGTGGTGAAAGCAGGGAATTGGGTAGCATCAATCAATTGTCTAGTCTCCTTTCTGACATTATGTCTAGAGGCACAAGCATCAGACAAGATAACTGGGTTCTTTGCCGCCTTAACTAAAGATAAAATAGCGTCAATAACTTCATCTTCAGCTTCAGGATCATTTGGTTTCAAAGATAAGTCAATTGGAGTTTCCAATAACTTAGCTGGGAGTTTGAAGTCAAACATATTGGCTGGAATACCTAGATACACTGGTCTTTGGGTGATGTACGTAGTCTTGATACATCTATCGATTTCAGCAGCAGCAGTAGCGATGTCAGTCAACACAGCAGTAGTCTCGGAGATGTTGGCAGACATTCTGTGGAAGACGGTGAAATCACCGTTACCTAAACTATGGTGTAATAATAATTGCTTAGCTTGAGAAGAGATGGATGGGACACCAACAACGTGTAAGACACCGACGTGTTCAGCGTAAGAACCGGCAATACCGTTTAAAGCTGATAATTCACCGACACCGAAGGTGGTAATGATACAAGACATACCCTTAATTCTAGCGTAACCATCAGCAGCATAAGCAGCGTTTAATTCGTTAGCGTTACCAGCCCATCTCATACCTGGGACTTCGTAGATCTTATCTAATAAGGCTAAATTGAAGTCACCTGGCAAACCGAAGATGGTTTTGACATCGACTTGAGATAATCTTTCGAATAGATATCTTCCTAGAGTAATTTCAGACATTATGTTAATTTGTTATTTAAAGTTGAAGAACTTTGATAGTGATGATACACTTCATAAATGAAACAGAATTGACACCAACAGTAAGAAATTGAATTGAATCTACGTTGCTTTATATATCTTGAAAGAATCTTAACGATTTTTCAGACCTTACGAAGAAGACGCATCTTATCCAATACAGATCCGTAAGCATTAGAAAATGTCACCCTAAATGTACAAGGCATCCTATTGCTAGTTGATGGTCAACATCTTAACAAGAAGATGCCTATTTTTTGCATAAACGCATAAATGCATAAACTATGCGAATGTCACGTTCGGGAACCCAAAAATACGTAAGGAAGCCTCATGCGATGGGGGAAGTTCCAGGTGTTGGAATTGGCACATCACGCCCATCAACTCCGACGACTGGCCTTCTTGAACTTTGCAACACTTATGGAGTCGCCAACGGAGAGTAGAAGTGAGATGTGAGTGTGATGGGGAGTCTTCTTACGGCTTCATGCATTCGAGTTGGTCAGGAGTGCATGTGGCGTGAACACCCGTCTTTTTACAAAGAAGAAAAATTGATGGTCAACATGAATTATATACTACGTACAACGAATAACTTGGTCCCTGGGCTTGTAAGTTTTTTGCATATTTTCATTAGTTCATATTTACATTAGTTTATATTTACATAATCTTTTTCGTACTTCTTCCTTTCGTAATAATGGTACAATTCAAAGAAGAGCTCGAATGCAATCAGGTATATGATGATCCATTCCAGGAAAGAACTTTTCCTCTCGTTCAGTAAACTGATTAATAGTCTACATTCCTCCGTGGAATAGTCCAGTTTACTATTCAAGATACTGATTCTTGGTTTCATATCCAAATAATTGGATATTTTCTTGAAAATCTCCTCTAATTGTGTCTCACTCCAATAGAGATCCGGCGTTTCTATCAGTTCGGAATATAGATTCAGTTGCCCTCGTATCATGAACAATCTCCCAATGAATCTCAGTACATCTTTCTCTTTCATCTTTGTATTCGTAACCCCTTTAGATATTTTCTCAGTAACCTTTCTGGTCTCTTTGATATGTGTTTCCATCTTATTCTCCAGAACAGCTAGCATCGTACTCCTCGATAGTCCACTCGAAAACGCAACCTTGTCCATAACTCCATATAAGGGACCTACTGAATTTATCATTATCAGATCTCCCAGAAGGAAACTGTTATCATCCTCCCTATCACAAATATCCTGAACAAAACTCAAATCTTCACTTTTCCTCAACTCAATATAATCCATGTCTTCGATCTCGAACTCATTCTCAGATAGTGGATTGATACATGCATTTTCAATTAGAGGAATAATCTCGCTACGAAGAACGTTCTCTTCAATACCCCAACTGACAGTTGCTCCGTCTGAACCCATTATAAACACAGTCCCCTTCTCAAACTCAAGCAGTAGAACTTCATTGGGGATCAACTTCGTAATTTTGAAATTTTTCTTCACCAGTATGTCATAACATTTGTCTAGGTCATACCTCTCACTCGTAGTGACACTTGTACATGAACTGACCTTGAAATTTTCAACGAGTTTGTTCGTTAACTCTTTGATCTGAGGTTGCTTTACAATGGACCGTCTGAGATACTTTGATGAACTAATAGCAGAGCTATTGGAAATTTTGAAGTTCTTCTGAGCTACACCCAATACAGCTGTCGAGCCAAGATTGCGAGTCAATGATCTCAATATAAACTGTGGTCTCAAGAACATTGAATTGTCTATTGTCCTGTCCGCTGGTATTTTTGCTCAATACCTTTCGGATACACTTAATTGACTGATCTTTTATACAGAATGGTAGAAAGTTTCACTTGGTGATATAAAAAGACATATTCTGGCTTTCCCATGAATAAATGCGCTCAAAGGGCTTCACACATCACAGACAAAATATATGTTAATTTTCGAGTATATAGTACACTTTTCTTTGGCTATTAGTACCAAAATAATTATACAAATCTTCACTATCGCTTGAAAAACCCATCAATGGCTCCTTTCCCAACCGCAACTTTCTTCTTTGCAACTGTTACCTTTCTAATACCCTTCTTAATCGCTTGTTTACCAGATTTACTGCCTAATCCAACATTCATCGCAGTTTGAGTCAGTAATTCCTTTTCAGCTACTTGTGCTGCAATCTCTTTCTTATATTTATTATACTTATCAAAGCAACCGCTGATAGATATGTTCTCTAATATGTCAGTATCTTCTGAAGTGCTCCCTGTATTTTCTGAGGACTGCCTTAGCTTTCGGTATGCTTCTTTTGGTATTAACGATATCATTAAATTACAAGCCAGAACGACCTTCCCACAATATTTTATATCTTCTGGATAGTCTATTGGTAAATTTAGACTTTTGGGGAAATTATCCACAATCTTCAGCACTTTCGAACTTAAAAATCCTATGATTTTATGTAATCTAATCTTATAGTAAGAATCACCAGCTTCTTCAATTGTATCACATATCTTAACTAATGCAGTTTCTAGACTTTCCATTGAAACAAACGCCCAATTTTTATCATGGGAATCTGTTAATAAGTCGTGATAATCTCTGAGAGTTAAATATCTGTCACTCTCTGAAGATTCTTCACTTTTAATATCACAATCAATATAATCCTTTTCGTCTTCAGTAACGCTATTTTTAAAATAAAAGCCTATTAGACTATATGTAAGGTCATAAATTGTAGCGTGCTTGAAGGTACTTGATTCTAATACGTAACCATCTTTTCGATCGTCCTCATTAAGTAAAAACATTGATTTAATCGGCTGTGATTCATTTGTATAATGATATGTGCCCTTGGCTAATTCTTCGCTATTTTTACGAGCACATGGCTTGCTAAAAGAATGATCCTGTAGACGATAAATTATATCTTTACTGCTAACGCTGTCTGTGGTTTGAAATAGTAGAAGTGTTTCCTTGGATTTAATATTTGATGGATTTGGTAATGTAAACAATTGCAACCTTGATTCAGATTTCAATTCCGGGAGAAGAAATAATTCTTTATCCTTGAAGTCTGGTCCAAATGACATTGTTAATAGTTGGACTTTTGAGCTACCTCTAAAGTATATAAGTTGGCTTGGCTCCGACTCTTTTAGTTGTCGAAATCTCGTCACTTTCTAGTAGATGAGCGTACGCGTGAAGGGCTGAGATTCGCGTAAATCTGTTCTCATCGACAGTATAGTCGAAAGTTTTAATTCTGCACATAATCAATGAATAGTTATATTAGAGACGTTACATATTTGTGTATTTATTAGTAAATTGACATAATAGCTAGAAACTCTAGGCCTTGTCGTATCCCTTTGCTTTCAAGTAATCTCTGACAGCAGCACGATCTCTCTCGATCCATTGAGCCTTTGATTTGATGGTATCAATGGATTGGGCTAAACTTTGGTCAAAACCCTTGACAGATCTCTTGCTAAAGAAGTCTTGGATTTCTTCGATCTTCTCCGAAGAAGTGAAAGAGGATGTAGCAATGATGACAACAGATCCTAACATTGATAAGCCAGGTGGTAATCTCTTTGCCAATTCGTCCCAATTATCTTGAGTCCATTGCCATAAAGCGTTAACACCTTCAGTGTTTGATCTCATTCCTTGCATTGGGATGTAAATATCTTGATTCAAGACAGTACCATCAAATAAGTAACCTAAGGTTCTTTCAAGTAATTCTTGTTCTTTGAATCTACCTAAAGTTCTTAAAGCAGATAATTTTTCATCCGTAGAACTTGGATTCTTGAAAATATTGAATAATTTCTCATAATTTTCTGCACCTCCAATATTAGCCACAGAGCTAAAGACAATCGGTTTGATTAAAGCAGGGATGGCATTTTTATTCTTTTCAACAGTGTACTCTTTAAACATTTTCAACGCCATGGCTTCAAATTCAGGGTGTCTTGCACCAGATGCTGCACCTAATAATGCAACTTTCAACTTTTGGGTTTCAAAAGAGTCAGAGGATTTAATTTCCCAGCCTAATTCATTTAACTTGGTTGAAATTAGATCTTGCGTGAATTTATTAATTGTATCAATAGTTTCCTTAGACTCGAATAGCCAGGTTGCCTTTAAAGAGCCAATACTGTTAATCATTTGTTCCCAAACAACAAAAGATTTTTCATTCTTCCAGCTGGAGATTAGATTTAAGAAATTTTTTGTTGATGTATATCCTGAGGAAGCTAGGGCTTTGGCATCTGCAACTAAACCAGTACGGTCTTCAACAGACAAATAATCAGCTTGTTCACCAAATTTGGCCCATCTTTTATCAGAATATGAAGCAATGTAAATACCAGATTGACCGCCGTTAATCTTGAAAAATTCACTATCTTTCAATTCAATTGTTTTTTCTCTTTCATTAAGAACTAAAGAGTTGTCTACCATTCCGGATTTATCCTTCAAGGCTAAGAAGACAGGATACAAAGTTTCATCTTCATTAGCATTGACATCATTTGTAGATAAGTAACGATTTTGAATGAAAGTGACTTTATTTCCTTCTTCTTTAACGGTAATGACTGGAAAACCCACTTTCTTGGTCCAAATACTCATCACCTTAGTAACATCTTTACCCGATGCTTCGGATAATGCATCCCATAAATCTTCGGTCTTTGCGTTGCCAAATTTAAATTTATTTAAATAGTTAGAAATACCTTTGATGAAAACGTCTTCACCTAACCATTTGGATATCATTCTTAGTAAAGAAGAACCTTTGGAGTATGAAATAGCGTCGAAAATTTGGTTAATTTCGTCAGCTTTCTTCACTGGGACTTCAATAGGATGTGAAGATCTCAACGCATCTAAACCTAAGGCATGTTGTAAAGTGTCAGCAACATATTGTTCCCAGACTTTCCATTCTGGTTTGAATTCATTACAAGAATACCAAGACATCCAAGTAGCAAAACCTTCATTCAACCATAAACCCTCCCACCAATCCATGGTGACCAAGTTACCGAACCATTGATGAGCCAATTCATGTTGGACGACCTCAGAGACTCTTTGGATTCTATCTAATGTAGCATTTTCTTGGTCTAAAAGAAGGTCGACGACTCTATAGGTAACAAGACCCCAATTTTCCATGGCACCTGCGGAGAATTCGTGGACTGCAACATTGTCCATTTTTGGTAATGGATACTTGATGTTGAAAGTCTTTTCAAAGAAATCTAAGGTCTTTGCAGTTAAATCGACTGAAAATTTACCTAAATGTTCATCACCTGGTGTGGCATAAACTCTTACAGGAATACGGAAGTCGTTATTTTCAACGTAATTCAATTCGGCGACGATGAATGCAACTAAATAGGTGGACATCTTTGGAGTTGTATTGAAAGTTGTAAATTTCTTTCCATCTTTAATTTCTTCTAGATTGACATCCATGTTGGAAAGATGTGTCAATTTAGGTTCAGAAACCAAAGTAATATCAAAAGTGGCTTTAAGATTAGGTTCATCGAAGCAAGGGAATGCTCTTCTAGCATCTGTTGGTTCCATTTGAGTAGTAGCCATATATTTAGTTTCACCGGTCTTTTTATCTTCATACTTGGCTCTATAGAAACCAGCCATATTGTCATTTAATTCGCCAGTGTAATCAATATCTAGAGTGACAACTTCTTCACTATGGGAGGCAAAAGTACCCTTAGGAAACACAAATTCAGCTATCTGGGACTCACTGTCAATTTTAATCTCAGAAGCTGCCACAGTAGAGTCTAGTTTAGCAGAATGAACGTCAATATCTACCGTATTCAACTTAATTGAGTCAGCCTGTGAATCATTCACTCGTAAGTCAATCTTTACGGATCCCTTGAATTTGAAAGTTTCAAAATTTGGCTCCACTTGGAGACGATAGTGTAATGGAGTAACGTTATTTGGAAGCACCTCACGGTCAATTGCAGCTTGCGTCGACATTCTAGGATTCAATCTTGTTAGTACTCTTGATGAGGTTGGTGGTGTTAATGGCGAAATATTGAAAAATTGCCACTGGAACAAAATTAATATTCGGTTTTACTCACGTAAAAAAGCACACTATCGTCACATAAATGGCATTCAATAGTGTAACCATCGTCTTTCCATAAGATTTGCAGTGGTAATTTAGATTGGTAGATGTATACATACTGTCTGTAATTGGAGAGTAATTTGGTCGTCTGACACAAATTATTGATTTTGCTGTAATGAGGGCTGATGGATCTGAATGTTTTTAGAGCAATCGTGGTAGAGACTCTTACAAACGGTCTAGCAAGTATATACATGAATGAGGGTGGTCACTTGCCCTGTGCGGTTGTTGGCTCAAGCAAAGGTTGGTTGATATATCTCGTTTCTTGAAATGATGTGTTATATAGTTGTTAGAGCATCTTGTCTTTTTTTTCAAAATATTGCTTATATATATTATATAGTGATGCAGCCAACTGTATATCAGCCAACATATAGAATCTTCACTGGGATTTCATTATGGATGCTGCTGCTACAGATACTATCATCGTAACTTCTAGCAAGATTGATGTGACAGCTCCGGAGGTGGTCACTAAACTTCAAGATGCGATAGTGCAACATATATTGATTGACAGGTTTCATGTCGTAATCGACAATCCTGTGGAGATTATTATACTGAGAAACTTGAAGAGATTACTGATCGTATCACCAACAGATGAGATTTCCACCGGTATAATGCAGCTGTATAGAGCTTCTCAGAATGGGAAGAGCCTGTTCCTTGATTTGAGGCTTGCATACTCTTTAACTAGTGGGAATGCTATAATGAAAGAGAAACAATATTTGGAGTTGCCTAAATCTCAGAAACTGTTTTTGATATCTCCCCCCTCTTCACCTCCTCCAGAATTCGATTACTCCAAATGTGAAGATCACCCAAGCAAAGTCACTTTCCATGAGGACCATGAAGTGGCACATACTGAACATAAGAATAACGAAACAACGTTACCAAGAAAAAACGTCATGTTGCTTGAATCAAAGGTGGGTAGTATATCAATCAATACTTGCGGTGATATTTCGGAGCAAGATGGTCAATCGCTTTCTGAGAACTACGTTCCGACTTCGATGCCACCAAAGTCTATATTTGATGATGATGACTAGTCGATTATCAATCAAAATTAAGATACCAGAAATCACTACCACTCCGTTTTTAGGTTGTGAATACCTTTCAAAAAAAGCAATGTTATACAGTACTGACGTGGACCCAATGGTTATCCATGTGTTTGAACCATTTTATTATTATTTCTTAGATGAAATGTTTTATGCGGTGAGTGACTAATAGATATATATATATATATGGTTTAGGTCACCCTATGAAAGGAAATGACTTTTACTATGCATTTATGCGTCTGTAGAGATGCATATCGCTAAGGTATATGCATCAATGATCTTATGAAAATTACGTATCCAACCTTTTTCTAAAACAGGTCATATATCAGCTATTTAGTATTGCCAATAAATTTAGCCGTTTAGTCTTGTGTATATCATTATGGAACATCCATTATATCTTAAGCTTACGCTTTCTACTAAATAAATGGCTTTTTCTGCCTGAATTTATGAAAGAAAGGTGAGATCGTATCCCATGTTTCTGACTCTTTGAATCTTTAAGGCACTGATCATTACTCAAGGGCTCAATGTAACTCCTATTTTGTACTGGGGATGCTTCAGAAAATTTTAAACCTTGGCTTACTTTCAATAATGGCGCAGATGGTGTGGATATCAGTGAAATAGAATTTTGCTTGCCAGTTGCCAACAATTCTTCCCTTTCGCCGCTTCGATAATAGGGAATTATTGTCAATATAGTAACGGGACTACTAGATTGTTGTTGTCCATGTGAGCTTGCATATTTTCTACTAATACAAGTGTTACATTTCGACTTTTCTTGTACGGCATTATCACAAAAATATTTAATGTCTCCCTTTTGTTTCCTACCTTCAAACAAATTAGAGGCTTCTTGGGACTCCTGATCAAAAGCCTCTGTTAAATTATGAATGATAATAGTTTCTGTACTGATATCGTAACTTTCTTGACTCGTACTTTTAGTATAGTCGAGACGAGACAAATCATTTGCAATACGTTCAGTTACCCTATGTTCCCCACGAGAAATAATACGCTCCCTATTGTAAGATGAATGTATCCCCATATCATAGAAAATTGTTGCTGTTTCTTCAACAAGGTTAACAACCTCTTCTGTTTGAGAGAAGCCAGAAAGCGATTCTAAAGGTTTTACTCCCTTGAAGTCTGAAATTTGAGCGTCCCTGTTGGCTTTGCTTAGTAAAGGCTGACTTGAAACATTATCGTAATTCTCAACAGCCTCAAATGGGGGATGGTCGACACATTTAAGGTCATTATTGAAAATTTCTGCATCATTACTAGCAAACACCTTCTTGAATAAACTTTCTATTTCTTCATCAGTTTGTCTTATGTAATCTGCTGCTTTGCAAGACCCCATCTGTATTCTTTACTATCACAGAGCCCAATGAGATGTTTCAAACTTTCCTAGGAAGTTTAATTGAGCTCATGCAATGGCTCGCATTTCATTTGTGTCAGATTTTCAGTAACATTTTATTATCCTTTCTGTCACAACCATGGAACGATGAATCGACTAGATAACAATAGTCAAAAATGGGGACTGGAAAGCAAAAATGGTGTCAACATCGGATTTCAGCAAAACTTGCTCACGTGCAGGTGTAAATCAAATCATCCTTCATGTGTAATTTTCGCTCTTTTTTACGTAATTTTGAACTTCGATAAACTTTAATTCAGATCCATCGCATAACGAAGATTGAGGAAGAGCGAAAATGCAAAGAAATACCCAAATAGGTACAATGCGTGAAACAGTAGTGGCCGTTTCGTCACAATCAGAAGGTAAAACCTTACATTTGTCATATTATATACCATTCGGATGCACTTTTAATATTATTCATGTGCCAGCCTTTTATGTGCATTTTTGGATACCAAAAAGGAGAGTAGCATTTTCCCAATGCATAGTAATGTTTAAACGAATTTATTTTTGGATTTTCCTGTCAAAAATGATAAATTAAGTCATTTTATTTGTTACAATTTCTGCTGGGCAATTATTAATTTTTAGATAAGGCAAAAAAGAGCTACACAGTTTTTATATGAAATACAATAAATTCCTTGAACAGTCATACAGATGACGCAAAACGCCATAGTTCCAATGTACCTGTTTGAACTACTTACAGTAACTCACATCCTGTGCCTCCCCGTCCATGAAATAAGCATAATGCTGAAGTCACATAAAGTGTCGTGGGGACTTCTTCTGGCCGACACTTTTTTTTGCCATGTACACCAGAAGTTTTCCAAATTGGGATTGTACATTCAAGCGTGATAGGCACCGTTTTCATCGAAAACAAAATCAACGATCGTATTATGTATTTTTAGAGGATGTTTGTTGTGAATCGGGCGATCCTACATATTTCGTTCACTCAATTACGTAGATTGGAAGTGTCATGAATTTAAAAGCTTCGAAAATTTTCGAACAAGATGAAACCTTTTCGTACGATATCTACAAGTAATCTGAACGGGGGACATCTTGGTAGATTAACCAATTTAAGTAGATGTACACTACTTACAGATACGCACTCATAGGTAGTATGTGTAAGCTCTTATCAATAATTTTTTTGTTCTTACGTGATTTTGTCATACGTGATTTTAGCAGAGTGTTTATATTTAGAATTCGGCAGACAAAACGTGCATGCGTTATATAAACATAAGATATCGTTGATTTCGATAAAGAGATTGATGAAAATTTCAAACTTCTGATTTGGGAAATACAGCTAATTGCTCCGATAACAAAAAAATTGCCTCCTTCATTCGTCCGGCATTCCTAGTCTAATTATAGAAATAGTAGCGAACAGTAAATCAGTAATCTGACATCCTTTAGATTAGCCCTCTATAAGAATATATTTCATTTTTTTCCTCTACTATAACTTCCTGCCGAATTTTAGTGGAAAGGCGGGATGAGTTTAAAAATAAGCATGAAAGGACTCAGAGAGAGAGAAAAAAAATTCAATTTAACCTTGCAAAAATTTTGTTAGGCAACCAGCCAGCCCTTTTAATTAAATAAGCAGGGAAAATAACTAGTCTTTATGCACAACTTTGCATCTTATTGATGAACTCAAAAGATATTTTTAGACAATATAAGGATATTTTCACGTCACCGACATTCGTTGCCTATTCCTTTTCTTGTTTTCCTATTTATTGGGCCTTAATCGTCGACAACAGACTAAAATCTGTATAATAACCCGACTCTTGAAATAATTTATTATCTTATAGCTTGTAAAAAGCTCTTACTGCCCCAATTCATGGATATCCCGATTCAAAGGACGACTTATAAAGTATTTGATCACGACTTCACAATAGATAGTAGATTTCAAGTGATAAAAGAGATCGGACGTGGGGGCTATGGTATTGTATGCTCAGCTGAATACGTTGAACCACCTTATCAAGGTGTTAGAGTGGCCATCAAAAAAATTCCCAATGTTTTTTCGAAGACATTAGCTTGTAAAAGATCATTGAGGGAATTAAAATTATTGAGGCACTTTAGAGGTCATAAAAACATTGTATATCTTTTTGATAGCGACATAGTTTTCAATCATGATAACTCATTCAATGGATTGTACCTATATTGTGAATTACTTGATTGCGATTTACACCAAATAATACAATCAAAACAGCCATTAACAGACTCGCACTATCAGTATTTCATCTATCAGATACTATGTGCATTGAAATACATTCATTCTGCAGGTGTGTTACATCGAGATTTGAAACCTAAGAATATATTAATCAATTCTGATTGCCAACTAAAAATTGCTGATTTCGGATTTGCTAGAGGATATTCACAAGATCCTGTAGATAATAATCAATTTCTTACTGAATATGTGGCAACCAGATGGTATAGAGCACCCGAAATCATGTTAGGTTATAAAGCCTATTTCACCGCTATAGATGTGTGGTCTGTTGGGTGTATATTGGCAGAGCTCTTAGGAGGGACAGCTATGTTTCCAGGATCTGATTATGTCGATCAACTGAATCGAATACTGTATGTATTGGGAAGTCCTTCGGTGGACACATTAAGAAGGATTGGATCAATGAATGTACAACAGTATATTTTGCAACTTGGTGACATCCAGAAAATACCATTTAAGGAAATTTTTACCAGTGGTAGTATATTAGCGATTGACATGTTGGAGAAAACATTAACATTTGATCCAGACCAGAGAATTTCTGTAGATGACGCATTAAGACATCCATATCTATCAGTTTGGCATGACCAAGATGATGAGCCTCAATGTCCTAGAGGAATAGACTTCTCATTTGAAAGAATTGATGATTTAAATGTATTAAGAATGGCGGTAGTCTGTGAAGTGAATGATTTTAGACAATTTGCCAGAGAAGCTAGAGATGAAGGGGAGGATCAGAGTCTGAGTATAGAGTCTAAATATGGGGAGGTCCAAAAACAGGATCTTCCTGCCAGTAATGTTGGAAATAATGTTTTTTTAGAAGGACCTTCGGATCCTAATAATCAGAGGAATCAAAAGGGTTCATATTCTCCATCAAATCAGGACCGTATAAATCGTGGATACATGTGAAATTGAGCTTCGTCAAATGGTTTTCGTCACATTATAGGAAATATAATGACCCCCTACTGGTAAGCGATGGAAAACGCATTAAGTTGCTGACGATCCGCAAATAGTACCATGCAATTCTACTACTTGTAGTATACTATCTGCAAAAACCACAACTGAGAGAGTAGCATCTTTTAACAAGGGCAATGAGGGTTTCATAATCACTTACCTAAGCTATCAGCAAAAATATGCAAAAGATCGATTTTCAATAGTGAATTGCTTTCCCAATTTGGTCTTTTCTTTTAGTAGTGTGGTTAACTATGATGCGTTAGTGTGTTTGAGGAGATAGCAGGCAGATACCGACGATAGATGTAGTAGCTGTTCTTGTTATTTCTTGTTGTTACTAAAGAGTAGTTTGGAAGAAATGGAGTGTTGCGAGAAAATAAAATCGTTTAAGAATTCGTAATTAACAATTCATTGAACAGCAGTAGAGTGGAAGTGGATAGAGAAATTCTGATGAAAAAAATAGAAATTGTGCCTGTTATAATATTACTTTGATACAATTTCCGGGAACTGATTAATTAATTTTTAGGATGCTTATATTTCTTATAAAGACGAAGCCACTATATTGAAAAAAACGTGTACAAACATGATAAATTGATAAATCGAAGATCAGTCTATCTTCCAAAATCGATGTGCTTGAAATGGGAGATACAGTGGCCGCGGAATCCCTTTGTAAAGACTAATGTAAAAATTTACAACACTGTAATCATAAGATTGGTGCCAGAATCTTGTATATATATAAATATATTTTGTATGGGCTTAACAAATAAATAATCTCATCTGTGTCGTACATTCTGCAGGTGGTAGTCTCAGAATTGGGACAAGTCGGTAGGCGTCATTCGTTGTCCTTCAAAATGGAATAATGAAAATGCCACACAAATGACACAGAGCCCACGTTCAGAAATGCCACAAGATAGTTTATTTTATTTTTGCCTTTGATACAAACTTTAATACTACGTAATATTCATTTCAGCCAGACGTCAGTAATCAAACAATAGAAGGTACGTTTCTTAATCTCTTTACTTTTTATTTACCCAGTCTGTTTTTTTTTATTGCTTTTTTGAAAATTCGGTCTTCGTTGGACTGTTTTACATCCTTACACCAGAACCCACACATCCTGTAATCGTTTTTTTTCTTTTTCCAAAAAATTTTTCCTTCCAAAAAAAAAAACAAAGTGAACCGCAAGCAATTCTCAACGAAAAAGACGCAAACCAATTTGTCCATACTGATGCGAAGCTTCTCTAAGTAATGTCCGTACAGAATTTTTCATTTGGGAAACTCTAGCGCAGTGACTGAGTCGGTCCTGCTTTCCGGCTTGAGGCGATAGTGGCAAATTCGGTCTAGCAGCTGTAGAATTATTACAATTTTTAACATCTATTTCATTAAAATTTGAGAAATTAGACGTTAACAGTACTAATAACACCAGATAACAGCATAGATAAACAAAGATGGTATGTAGAGATACTATTATACTTTCCCAACAGTGATAATAAGAATAATAATGACAAGATATTAGTAGATTACCTTCCCTTCATGAAGAATCGAATCCAAATATACAAATAAGCATGATATAATAAGAGGATACTTATCACACAAAGTTTACTGAGATAACAGGGATCATTACTATCGACTTTATGAGAATGTGTATATCTGAACTAATGCTCATGTTGAGTCCATGCAGTATACGTTCATATTATCAAAAGATAATCACACATCAGAGGATTTTCATTTGCTTTTCTTTTCCTTCATGTTAAATGACCTATATGAAAAAGACATAAGCTTCCATTATTATTATTATTATTATTATTATTATTATTATTATTATTATTATTATTATTATTATTATTATTATTATTATTATTAGCACGAATACGTGTATTCATGAATTCTTAGTTACTAACATATTTTTTTTCTTTTCTTTCTATACAGGTTTTAGTTCAAGATTTATTGCACCCAACCGCTGCTTCTGAAGCCAGAAAGCACAAGTTAAAGACTTTAGTTCAAGGTCCAAGATCTTACTTCTTAGATGTTAAATGTCCAGGTTGTTTAAACATCACCACCGTCTTCTCTCACGCTCAAACCGCTGTCACCTGTGAATCTTGTGCTACCGTTTTATGCACTCCAACCGGTGGTAAGGCTAAGTTATCTGAAGGTACTTCTTTCAGAAGAAAGTAAATTACATTATTATATTGATATTTTAAAAACTTAAATAATGTTTTTTTAAAATAACTCTGTATATGTTTCCATCATCCTTAATATATAGATATATATATATATTGTTTTAAAGCAACAACTCAAAAAATACTATTAACAAAAAAAAAAAAAGAATTTCTTATTATACTTTATTTACAAGTGCCGTACGTTGTTAAACTAATCCTTACATGCTCTAATGTTGATTAAAATAATGGCCATAAATTTCGGATAATTCTTTCATGCTATTTACAGGATCAGTAGAATTCTTCTCATCGGAATTTTCTAACTCGTTAAATCTCTCGCTAATTTCCCTCTCACGTTTCTTAGCTTCCTTCTTCATATCTTTAATCATCTTCTTCTCTATTTCTTTGAATTTATCAATATTAATCTTCTTCAAACTTTTCATCTTCGTCTTGGCTCCTAACGCCCATAGATCGCCCTTGTGTGCCTTTCTAGCGTCATGGTACGCAGCTTTAGAAAATGATTTCGGTATAATCCATTTCTCAATTTCTCCAGAACTGCCACATAAATCTAAGATGACGTGACCCTTACGTTTAATTGGTGCGCCAATAATTCTTGGCCAGGTATTTGGTGTACCATCACCTAATGATCCAATAGGGCACATTCCAGTGTCTTTTGATTCTTCTCGCACTTTATTAATCCTCGCAATGGTTTCTAGATCGTTTACTGATCTCTTAGCAACAAGATAAGAATATTTCACCGTTTCAAAATTATTACCATGAGGCCTACCGGACCCAGCTAAATCCTTGTGCTTCTTAGTATCATACGATTCACTAGTCCACGATGTCGCTAGCAATTTACCTTTTTTTAGTTCTATCGTATATTTAGGTCTCTTGACGGATTTCTCGAATGAACAATAATTTAGACGTGTACCTTCCTTCAACTCGTAAAAATTGGGATTCAGCGTTTGTAATGGGCAGCTACCATGGTGTGAACATGGTGCAATAATCTCTAAATGATAATCAGCGTTTGATTCATCATCTTTTGTCGTAGATCCAATCAAGTATGGTCTTGGAATCTTACCAGCCTCATTGGGATACTTTTCAGGGCGAATCATCAATTGCCTCGCCCTGGCAATACTTTCAAAGCCTAATGGTGTGCCACGTTCAATAAGTATGATATATCCATCAGGTGCAAGCAATTTTAAAAATTTATGAATATTCTCATCAACTTGTAAGGGAAACTTCCTAGAATTTTGTAAGAGTTGATGATTTAATATAATTAAGTCATATTCTTTATTTGTGGGTAAGTCACTTCTTAATTTAGTTCTAATCTTGATTTTTTTAGTCTTTACTTCACCAATTAAGTCATCGCCATCGATAATTTCATCATTAGGATTCAGCATTTCAGTGTCTGCAGCTATTACTTCACTGTACTGTCTGCTTAGTAAGATCTTTGCTCTCTTTTGCATTTCTATCCCAGATAATATGACAGATTCTTTCTCCTTACATTTATACTCCGGTCCCATGACATCATTAAATGCTAACATGCCAGTGGCCGGGCCTAGACCAATTTCAAGAACTCGCTGGGGCTTGAATTGACCAATCCTATTTTTCAAATCTGTCAACACCTGTAAGGTGGCAGCATAATCCTTAAGTAAAAATGTGGCAATATGCGAATCAATTTCTAGTGGCGTTTTAGGAATACTATGTAATTTACTTTTATCGAGCTCCAAGAGTTGATTCTTCGCCACTCTTCGAATGTTATTTGGGATGTGTAATGATAAAATGTTATTTCCAATAGCTTTAGCTACATCAGGATTCAATGCAATTTGTAAGCTGTTTGTCTTACCTGTCAACGTTTGAGGTAATAATCGCGCATCTCTCGCACTTATTTTCTTCAATTGTGCAGAACCACCTTCAGTCCATGAACTTTGCCTTCTAATAATTGAAAAACGTCGTATCACACAGTAACGAGGCTGGAACATGCCTCTTCCAAGACAGTAATTACTTCAATTTTTTTTTACTATGTTCCTGAGATCTACTATTATCATCAAGAAATTTCAGCTTTGAAAAATATACTGAGGGCCGTTACGGAGGGCAAAAAAAAGAGCTGTTCAAATATATATTCACACTGCATAAAAATGTAAGAATGCCATATTAACAGTAATAATGGATAGTAAAGTCTTAATTGCGGGTCTCATTGTGGTGCTTACTACTTTAAGTCTATTGCTATTCCAATATATCAGAAGAGGTAATGCTAATCCTATTAAAGTATCTCAAAGTAACACACCAGCCGTTCTTTTAGCAGGACCTTCTGGAAGTGGCAAAACAGCACTGTTCACATTGGTATGTTCTTCTGCTTAAGCAAGATCTTTCATAGTCGCTAACTAAACATTTTACTGACATTTCAAATGACACTTTTTCTTTGACAGATAACCACTGGCTCCATAAGAAATACAGTTACCTCTCAACAAATTAATATCGAGCGTAATTTCAGACCATCAGTAAGTTTGATAGACTACCCAGGAAGTACTAAACTGCATTACAAATTAATCGAAGATATTAAGAATAATGACCGCATCAAAGTTATAGTATTCGTGATGGATGCTACAACTGATCCAAAGGAATTAGACACCACTGCCGAATTTTTGGTTGACATTTTGAATGTCAGCGAGGCTAAATCTGAACCAATTGACATATTGATAGCGTGTAATAGATCGGAGTCTTTTACAGCAAGACCACCTTTAAAGATTAAAGAGGCATTAGAGAAAGAAATTGGTAAAATTATTCAAAGGAAAAAGAAATCTCTAGGAAAAGTTAGTAAGGATATTGACGAAGACGTTGAAGATCAAGATGATGTGGCGTTATTCAACGTTAATACAGAAAATTTTAAGTTCAGTATGTTGGAAGGATCTGTAGATGTAGTAGCTGGTAGTGTTCACAAAAGGAACATTGGCAAGTGGGAAGAATGGATCGAAAATCATTTTTAACCCCTCTATATTTTTGAGTTTATTCATTTATACACTTGTTATGTAATTACAAACTTTGTAGCCCCATTATATGTCCACTACAGTGCTGGATGATAATTCTGGTATTATATCGGCAGAAACCAGGGTTCTCGTACACTTTAGAGAAACGGTTCAATCCGGTGTACGTTTATATCATTAGAATGGTTTCATAATGCCAACTAGCATCCAAGATAGGCCAAACATGTTATCTTCCTACGAGGGAACATCATACAGTGGCTATTGCTAACAAGGGAAACGGGCACCAGATAGGAGTATCCCACAAGTTATTTTCCTCTTCACATGGGTCGTTACTTGTGTTGTTGGACATTTAAAGTCAGATGACAAGTATTTTGGTTCAGACAACATGTTCTGTTTGGCGTAAGGACTTTCAACATGAAGATGGCGGAATAGTTCAGAAATTGCCCTTTCTATTTCACCTTTTTTACATATTTGGAACCTGGATAAATAATAATTCGAACTTTGCCCGTACATAAAGAATGTACAGGTAAAACCTCCAGGAAATTTTCCGGGAACTTCTAATCATGCCAGCAGAATTCGGTTACCTGACGTCTGATATCCAGAATCTTCATTTGAGATATCTCGCACAACTGATGCTCCACAATTCTAAGAGACACAGACTCTCCCCCCCCCCCCAATATAGAGCTCTTATAAGAGGAGGAAGACGTTGTAACAATTATGGAACCATCTTTTAGGTATGTGTAAAATAAAACCTTGGGGCCACACCATTTTTTTTTCAGTCAAAACATCAGAAATTGAGCTTGCGTGGCGTAATGGCAACGCGTCTGACTTCTAATCAGAAGATTCTGGGTTCGACCCCCAGCGTGAGTGCTCTCTTTCTTCTTCAAAATCCGCGATAGTTTAATGGTGAGAATGGGCGCTTGTCGCGTGCCAGATCGGGGTTCAATTCCCCGTCGCGGAGATTTATTTTTTGTATTTTTTTGAAGATGGTGAGTATTTAATGTGGATGACAGTGTGCTGTGTGATTCACTCTCTTTCATCAGTGATGGAATAATCAAATATTAAGCCGTCTCCAACTAACTGTTTACTATTTTAAAATTGCCAATTTTTTTAATAATTAATGTGATATTCCGGGTAACACTAATTTACAATTTCTTGAATCTCTCGAGAAGGAAAAAACTAATTATATGTCGATAGAAAAACAACTTTTATTACAGAGGCATCAATTAAATATAGAATCATTCTTCCACCAGTTATTTCTCAAGAACTTACCGTTGACTTCTGAATTTTTACAGAAATCACAGTTACAGCGGTTAAGTCTGTTTATCACTTTTTTTACCTAATTATTTACAATCTTTTAAATCAATAATTTTGGAAATATCATGGCATTAAATTGGAGTACTATCCCATTTGAAGCTCTATATAAATCCATTGAAGAAGGCAAATTAGATGAAACTTTGTTTCAGGATTTAATCTCAGATCTACAAAATTTGAATCTCAATAGTGGTAAATTGAAAAATCCATCAAGTCGAAGTGAATTAGAGAAAGGTGAAATAAAATTAGATGATGGTACAACCTACAAGTTTAATCAAGAATTTATCATAACGGCCATTAAATTATCCGATGAACTTAATTTAGACGAATTAGTGGTGGCGCAATTGATACTCTCTGATCCTTCTGATACTGAATCTTCAAATATACAACATAAAGATGGCATTTCTTTAATCAATCATGGTAAAGTTCAGTACTATCTAAGAAGACAATACATTTTACAAATAGTAGCCTACATTGTAAATTGTTCCAGTAACGATGGCGAAATTTACACTAAGCTAACTGATAAAAGTATTTTAGTATCCAATGTTCTACCGGCTTTTAAATCGATCCACATACAATTAGATGAGCTCAAACAGCTTGTAAACAAAGCTCAGATTTTGGATAACTATGATATCCTATTCCAACAAAATATCAAATTTAAACGTGATTTTCTCTTACGAGAGTACGATATTTTAAGTCAAATATTGTATGGTTTGGTTGCCAAACAGAGTTTAACGAAGACGGATGAAATCCTAAAAGTCTTCGATCATGTCTCAGAGATGGATTCAAATGATTTCTTCATAGTTTACTATCTTCCGGCCATTTTTCATGCTTTCGCTAATTTGGAAATGTTCTCAATTGTTGATGTGAGGTCCTTACATTCACATTTTTTGAAAGAATTAGATAATGAATCTCTATATTCAAAACCAGTAAAAGTAGCAATTATATTTGTCTTTTTAACATTTTTCATTTCATGGTGTAAAGCTGAACCTTCTACTAGAGCCAAATCGTTAGACTTCAAGACCACGGTGGACATTCCAATGACTACTGCCGTTGAACAGGGTGCTATCGAGCAACTATTGGTTTTCGCTGCAGATACGTCATTAGTTGAAAAAGATAAAAGTATGCAACTATTCTATGATATAAGATCTTTATTGGAGAGGCATATTCCTAGATTGATTCCAAAGCAATTACTCGATAATGAAATAGATTACACAAATTCTGCTATCAATAATTCTAGTACCAATAGAAATATGATGATCAATACCAGGATTGGAGGAGCTGCAGTTACGCCCAATGCTTCTATGGGAATTGAATCGCAAAGCCAATATCAATATCATTCAATTTCTCTGTCGGAGCAATCTATGGATTTTTTCCTATCAACTTTTCACTTTGTTTTACAAACTATAATCGCCGATTGTGCCTTCTTATTGACAAAGATAAAAGATGCAGAAGAGGATTCTTTACTTTCTGGTGAGGATTTTGATTTAGACGATATTTCAGTCAGAGCAGATTTAGAAAGATTCTTTTTAACGATTTATTTTTTCTATGCTTCAAGACCTAATTATTCTAGCGAATTTTGGCAAGATAAAGAATCGAATGCATACGGTTTTATTGAATGGTCGGCTAAATGTAACGATAGCCTCATGAGATCTTGTTTCTATCTGATGATTTCAAGTTTGTCCTTTGGAAGTTCCAATTCCTTGAATGTTTTTCATTATTTCGGTGACAACAGTACAGTTTCTTGGAATATCATCTCGCAATGCATAAGTGATTATGCTGTAAAAATTAATAACTTAGGAGTAGCTATATTACAAAAACAGCAAATCCAAGAAAGTGAGGTAGATGCAATTACGGTGGCTTTAGAAGAAGGATTGAACGAAGAAACTATCATCTTTCTATCTTCTTTGTTAACTTTAGTTGGATCTGTGGCATATGATGTTGAACAAGAAATCAAGGTTTCACTATGTAACACATTCTCTGGTATTTTATTCGAATTTGCAAAACTAGACACGCCTTTAATTGGTGCTGTATTCAAGACATTAAGCAATCTGGTTCCTACTTCTACACAATTGAAAAACAAGTTTTGGAACTCTTTGGATTGTCTCATTTTCAAAAGTTTCACCCTTACGAATTCTAATGACTCGTATAGAGCTGCATTTAGTTCTATCTTAGTTAATTTCCCTGAAGTTCTCGGATTTTTACAACTCTTCAACAACCTTATCAAAAGTGAGAATCGTGATTTTGGGACTCTATCTTTCCCCACAAGTCTTGGCCAAGGTTATAGAAAGGTTGGGATCTGGCCTTATTTCGATTACATATTGAACGAGATTTTTGTCCAATCTTTTAAATTGGAAAATCGCTCAAATAAAACAGCAGTTTTATCATCTGTTCTGCAAAGTATTGAAATGGCTATTACATCATTCGACTATAGTGTTATTTTGAACTCAATCCCAGCTGGAGCAGATCTTGATGCATTGGTGGTAACGGAGAACTTCTTTACATACGTCCAGGAGTCGCCTGCAGTGGCCGTTTTCAATTATCTTTTCCAAGAAGAGATATATCAAGGTATTTTCAGTATCGTAGCAATTGGAATTGATCACTTGGCTACCGAATTAGAAAACGGTAATCAACAAATGGAACTTATTCAATCATCTGTCAATATTATAAACAGAATTCTTCAATGTCAGGAGACCTATATAGAAGAACTAGTTCCAATTGTAAGAAATCATAGAAATCATTCTTCCTTCATTCCAAAAAATTTTGGATTGCACGGCTTACGTTCTTTCCATGATGCTATCCTGTTTAATGTATCAGTTGTCGCTCATTTGGCTCTTTACGTTGGCGTATCCGATTACACTTTGGCGACAGAGTCACTTAATATTTTGAAAAGGCTCTCCCTCAAGTATGACGGCGGCTCTTCTCAGTATTCTATAGATAATAAGCTGCTGACCATATTTGACTCGGTTGATGAGTCTGCTAGGATCAAAGATTCTTTTATCTCTCAAATTGAGTCATTCATTGACTCAAATGAAAACTTGACGTTGAAAATCGAGATTCTGGATTTCATTAATAGAAATATTACATATGCAGACAAAAATATAAATGTTGCTCACTTACTATTAGGTTTCCATGTTTCAAACGTTATTTCAATTGGCCCAAGGTTATCAACATTTATAAACTCCGACAAATCTCTCCTCAGCTCCATAATATCAATTTTAGAAGGATCACTTGAAACTTTAGACAACAATAATATTGATTACGCTCCAATGAGATTGGCTTCCATTGCAATTGAGATAATACTAAAACTCTCTCACAATCAATTAACATCATCAATACTATTTGAATATCTATCATCAAAAGGTCTATTTGAAAGAATAATGAACTTGGATCCTCAGATTAATAAGTTCACCCTTTGGAATGGTGTTGCATTCAATCCTGATGATGAAAGCTTTATCATGAGTGAACCTATAGGTGCCTTGCTGTCATTTTTCAGTTATAGAAATTACTTAATTCAATATTTAAGTCTATCAATCCACAAGCTCTCATTTTCTGGTAC
The DNA here is from genome assembly GCF_000304475.1 of Kazachstania africana CBS 2517. Lineage (NCBI taxonomy): Eukaryota > Fungi > Ascomycota > Saccharomycetes > Saccharomycetales > Saccharomycetaceae > Kazachstania > Kazachstania africana. Next base: position 330,336 of record NC_018944.1, read on the forward strand.
TGAAGCAGAAGTTTTATCCTATGTGCGCTATTTGATTTCTAATACAATGTACTCTGCCAGGATTTTTTCATTTTTGGATACATTAAACTTTGAAAACATTGTGGTGGATAATACCCTTTTGGATGGACTATCTATCTTCAGCAATCTTCAAATGAACTTGGATAATGTGACTCTGAGTAGCAATTGCTCAGGAATTATATTTGAACTGGAGGAGATCAAATCCTTAATGGATTTATTTGGAAAAGCCCAGAAGCATACTTCAGCTAACACAACATCTCTCCAAATGGTAACTAATGACAAGATCAAGAGATTAAAGGATGAATCGGCTGTTGTTATCTACTGCATCACAGGTCATCTGAGTAGCAAGAAGCTAGCCGAACTTCAATTGGCGATTTTGCATTCATGGGTTCAATTAATACAGATAATTGTATCAGATGGTAAATTGTCACCACTTGAGCGCTCAGCTTTTATCCTTGAAGTTTTCAGTACAATCACGCCAAAAATGAATGATTACGTCGAGTGTAATCTCAACTTTTCAGAGGAACTAGTGTCATTATCAGTATTTTTATATGAAATCTACCAAAAAGATCGCTTAAATATAGATGATCGCAACGGAATAGACTCGAGATTGTACAATCTTTTCAAAGTTTGCATTCATGGTATAAGTTCTCCACTTTCATCCATTTCCCTGCGAGCAGATTTCTATGTTCTCGCTAATCAATATTTGGTTCGAATTCTGAAAGATGAGGCACTTTCAAAAGAGATTCTACAGAATCTACGTATAAATAATGAGAAGGTTATTGAAATTATATCCAATGATGCTATTTTTGGTCAAGGAACCAGTAGAATCACTGCAATCTTATTAATGGATACATTGATTCAGATTGCAAATTTGAATAATCATAATTTCATATTAGAATTGCTAATGAAAAGTGGCCAGTTATCATTATTTATTCGTTCTTTAAAGAATACTGATATTTTGCTAGATTCTGCTAATGAATGTATCAGCATTGATGATTTAATGTTTGAATTAACTGCATTCAAGGCAACAATATTCCTTTTATTCAGAATTTCGGAAACTACAGCAGGTGCACAGGCTCTCGTTCAAAATAGGTTGCTAGAGATAATTGGAGAATGCTCCTTTTTGAAGGTGGATCCTGATCTAGGTTTAAATATTACGTTCAAGCCTTCTACCTTTGATACATCAGGTCCAATGAAAGCAAATATAAGTTTGGATTCACCATTATTCTTAGATAATGGGGCTAGAACTATTTCATTGATAGATTTAATGGTTCCAATTTTTCAATTGGTTTGTGCAGTATTGGTTAGTGTAGGAAGTAAAAATAGCAACGTTATTAATAAAGTTAAGAAACTACTCCAGACGTTTAGGAAATTGATAATTGGGATTTTCAAAAGAGATGAGTTAATATCTGCGGAGATGGATGCTACCAAAACTATTAATAAAGAGAATATTCAAGATATGGTCAAGGTTGTCGTCATTCTGTGTTCTTTAACTGGTTATCAAGGTGAAGAAGGTTTTCCAGTATTTTGAGATGCTTTCAGCTAATATAAATATTTGATAGGTCCATCAATATTGAAAGATTTGTAATTGTATAATAGACGACAATATATAAAAATTTGTGCATACTTTTTTGTTTATCCAGGGTTTCTCAAAGAATTGTTGATAAAGGTATGAAATGTAATTTTACCAATAGTATTCCAACATTTTATGAGCTGAATTACTTATACTGGCACTAAATATTAAAAATAAAATAAAATAAAAATAAAAAAAAGATTAATGCCCAATACACTTGACAAATTGATAATCCATTAACTTTAATACTCTAATATTTTGTTTTACATAGTATAGGCTTTATCTTACAAGAAAGGACCATGAATATATATTTTTATTGTCTTTTCCTCAGCTATATGAAAACTCCATCCCACGAAACTTTCAATTTTAATTTGCTAACTTCTTTATCCCTTTAATTCTCTTATCCATGTACGATCTTATTCTATCTATTCTTATATAGTATTTTATATATTGCAATTAACTATATTAAAGTATGTCGTTCATTAATCAAAGCTGGCATATATCTACTGTTTTCCGAAAATTGAAGCATTGAAAATTTCGCTTTGATGTGAAATACCAGAAGATCACAACTTGAAGGCTGTAGTAACCATCAGTCTCAATCACTCATTGTGACCTTTTTGATGAACAATTATGCCCTTAGATGATGTTAATTATGATCCGTTAGAGGATATAACTACAATTCTTTCGGACAAGGACACACTAAATACAATTGATGATCTTATATCACAAACAAGGGCATTCAAACTTCAACTTGAAAATAACATTATTGAAGTGGAGAACGAAGAGCTTTCTGACAGCGTCATAGGTGAAAACTATGCTGAAAGGTTATTTAAGGTATTTGAGGATTTTACAGCTAGTCAGAAGATGGCATCATCCACTGAGTATACGATAACGAATTTAACACAAGGTATTGCGCATCTGGATAATGCAAAACGTAATATTACACAGTCTATGACATTATTTCAGAACCTCAAAATACTGTTTGATAGTTTTCTTGAATGCAAAAGGTTGATAAAGGATAATCTTTTTTTAGAGATGGTTTCCCCATACAAAATAATGTGCTCCTTAACTGAAAATACATTTAATTCTCATAAATCTGTTGGTGAGATTAGCAGACTATTACTAGCAATTTCTAAACTACAATCAGAAACACTGAATAAGATAAAAAATATATACACTAAGCTTCTGAATGGAGGCGGAGCTCCAGATCCCTCACTAGCTTTACAGCTAAGAGAAGGTGCTTGTGAACTGGTTGATTCAGATTCAAATAACAAATCACAAATTATAGACTGGGCAGTGAAAAAAATATTATACGAACTGGAAGAAATATTTCAACCAGATGACGAGGCAGGATCTCTTGAAAATTTACCTCGTCGATACGTTTTTTTCAAGAAGGTGTTAACTAACTTCAATAATACATTGGCAAGCTCTTTTCTTCCTAGTTGGAACATGCCATTAAGTTTGACCTGTAGGTTTTTTCAGATTACAAGAAAAGATTTGAAGCTTCTTTTAAATAAAGAGTTTAAAAATAAACAACCATCTATCGACTTATTCATGACAGCACTTCAAGCCACCATAGATTTCGAAAAATATATTGACGTCAGATTCTCCAATAAATGTGAAGAAGAGAAGCTAAGTATGTGTTTTGAACCATTTTTATCATTGTGGGTATCGCATCAAGATAGAATGATGCAAGATAAAATGATGTCTTATATGAGTGAGAGTAAAATTTCTGAGAGTCCTTCAGAATCACTAGTGGCACCTTCTAGTGCCGATTTATTTAGAACGTATAGGTCATTACTCTCACAAATACTGGAACTTATTGGAGATAACAAAAATGATAAAGTATTACTATCACTGGCAACTTTTTTTGCAAAATGGTTGGATGCATATATGACTAAGATACTCAGTCCTCTAATTTTACCAGATAATATTGAAATTCAAGATAAGGAAGAAGTGATACAATATACAGTTCTGCTAGTAAATACAAGCGATTATTGCTCCACTACTATCGATCAACTGGAGGAAAAACTCTCTGAATTCACTACTGCTCCTCAGAAAATATCTGATACGCTTTCCAGAACAAAAGATTCATATGATAATCTCCTTGCAAGGGCAAACAAATTATTGCTTCACCGAGTTATACCAATGGATCTCGCTTACGTGTGGAAGGAATTCAATAGTACTGATTGGGCCCATGTATTGGTGGAAGATTATAGCAGGTATATGATTACATTAAAAAACTTAATCTCTGTACGTACAACGGATAGGACACCAGGTACATCTAATAAATCTGCCTTGGAATCTATAATAGTAAGATTAAATCGAGATGCGTATAAGTGGAATTTCTTTGACAAAGTCGTAGATCTTATTATATCGAATTACGTCGATTCGATAGTCAAGTTATTGCAGCCTTTACCACCTTTCGCAACACTAAACTCCAAGAGACAATTGACTGTTAAAAAGGTAATATCTGTTGGAGAACAGCTTCTTTTAGATATTGAGTTACTAAAAGAAGTTTTCCACAACCTTTTAAATCACATGGCTGAGTTAACTTCCTCAATACATGATATGTCTGCAAAGAGAATTAAACGTCGTATGGATTCTTCTTTGGAGCTATTACTGCATTTTGCCAAAATACTGGTATTACCTTTAGATTCTCCAGAAAACTATTATAACGCCTATTCTAGACTGACGGACAATAATTCTTATTCCCTTATCTGGGCTTTCATATTCTCTTTAAAGGGTACAGAATGGGATTTAGCATCGTGGAAAGAATACTGGTTTGCTTTTAAGGAAAAAATGGCAGAAACATCAAGTACTGAAAACGAAAACGAAGCTGATCTATTTATTTTCAAAGGAAACTCGAAACATCTTACCAGGTTCGAGGCAAACTTGGGGAGGATACAAGAAACTGCGTGGTCCGATTTCGTCAAGACCGAACTACATATCACAGTACCCAGAAGAGTAATTTAAGTAATACGTATGTAACAATATATATATCTATATCTATCTATCTATATATATATATCAATGTAAACTGAGTATAGAGAGTTCTGCATTTGTTGACAAATTTTCATATCTATCAAATTCGGTGATACATTATCTTTATATATGGACTTTTCTATTTAGCCAAATAATATACCATGCATTACGTCAAATCAAAACACAGCGTGTAATTCTTGCTGTTGCCTCAGCCTTGAATTAACTTTGCCGTTAAAGATTCTAAATCTTCCAGAGTTTGAGGTTCCTCAAGTTCGACAACATTGTTGTCGACCTTCTCGTCATCACTGCCTTCTGAAGCGGATTCATACCTTGCTCTTTTCCTTACGGGACGTTGATTTTCATTTTCTTCCATATCATCACTTAATTCACCAGTACCTAGATAAGCCACGGCTTCCTCATCACTCACATCTTCATCATAGGCAGCTTCCATTTCTCTTCTCATGGCTTCAAGTCTTTTTCTCTTCTTCTCCTGCTTCTTCTCTTTTGCAACCAGTTTATCATCTGTGTCAACTCTTGTCATGATTTCAGATTCCTTGTTCAAAAATTTCTCCTTTTGAGCTTCAGCACTTCCCATTTTATGGAATTCTTCTTCCCCTTCTAGTTCATATACAGGATGCGAGTTACCTTCATCATCAAAAAGAATTTTAGTTGCATTTCCCTTTGAGGATAAAGAGGCCTTTTTAGAAAGTGCTTTCTTTTGACCTCTTCTCGAAGTTGGAAGAGTCAGCTCTGGTAATTCCTCTTCAACTAAGGCATGGTTTTTACGTTTAATAGTTATAAAATCATCTTCCGCATCTTCAAGTTCTCCCTTTGTTACGTTTAGATAATGTTCACTTAAAACTGTTTGGTTCTTACGTTCAAACATTTTGTCATATTTAGTTCTCACTGGTTTGGATTTTTCTTCTAGGTCGCCATCATTGTTAGCCTTTGATAGCGATAACAAGCTTCTAGATGTATTCTTGATAGTCTTTGCACGTTCTATAGCTTTCATGCCCTTGATCTTGATTTTTGGTGCACCGGGTAGTCCTAGAGATCTTGCAAAATCCTCTGTTGGTAATTCCTCAAAATGGAAAACTTCCTTGTCTTTCTGGATGTAAATTGATCTTACATAAGAAATAAAAGCCTTCTGAGCTAAATACTTTAGTTCAGGGTCCTTAAATAGCAATGATTGTAATTGAGGCTTTATTGATTTCTTTTTCGACTGCTTGATTGTTAATTTTTCTGGTTCAATGTTTCTTGACTTTAGTCTGTTCAGAAAACCTTCCTGTTCTTGTGGCGTCAACATTATGAGAGATTTACCTTTCTTACCATAACGTCCGGTTCTACCAACTCTGTGAATGTAAGTGTCTACGTCTTCGGGGCAATCGACTTGTATGACCCAGTTAACAGCAGGAAAATCAATACCTCTTGCAACAACATCCGTCGCGAATAGACAAACATGTTGTGCACGATTAAATTTATCCAACGTCTCTGTTCTTGCTTTCTGCTTTTGTCTACCGTGTAAATGCATCAAGGAAATACCTGGTTGCATCTTTCTAAAAGTTTCATAAACAAAGTGAACTTGTTTTGAACTTGAAAGAAATACAATCAACTTTGCTTTAAGATGAGTCTTGATAAAACTGAAAAGAATATCCAATTTGTCAGGCAGAGCCACAATAATATGGGATTGTTGTAAAGTTTCTGGAGTAGCTGAACTATTTGCTTGATTATCATCTGCCATTTCCAAGGTTCCAACACTCTTGTAGTCGGTAAGAGATAGTCTTGCCAAATCGGCAAGCGAATTTGACTGGGTTGCTGAGAATAATAAGGTCTGTCTAGATGCTGGTAAATTACTAACAATTGCATCAAGAGTCTTTTTAAACCCCATGTCCAGGCATCTATCTGCTTCATCTAGAACAAGCATTTGTAAGTTTGATGTACTTAATCCAACAGCTTGATCCAGATGTTGAAGAACTCTACCTGGTGTACCTATTAGAATGTTAATCTTGGATATTCTTTCTGATTCGAACTTCACATCTTTACCGCCGATAACTAAACCCGCAGAGAATGAAGTATGTCTCCCTATTTTGATTAAAACTTCGTAAATTTGCATGGCAAGCTCTCTGGTGGGGGATATGATTAATGCTCCTAAACCATCAAAAGCTGTCCATTTTTCTCTGTAAAGCTTTTCCAAAACAGGTATTAGAAATGCAAGTGTCTTACCAGAACCTGTTCTAGCTGCACCTAGAACGTCATGGCCCTTTAGTGATACTGGTATGGAATCTCTTTGAATGCCGGTTAATTGGATAAATGCGGATTCGTTTAAACCCTTTAATGTTTGCGCACTAATAGGCAAATCTTTAAAAAACTTTGCTTTAGATAAGCTTGGATCGTACTCCTCGACCTTGGCGATTAAGTTTTCGATGTGCTCATTTTCCTTTAAACGTAGATTTTTACGTTGACTGGTATTTAATTTGCCCTTCTTTGCCATATTAAACCCGAGTATAAACGTATATGTTACTGTAATAAACTTGTTTAAGTATTAAAAGATGTATGCGATGAGCCAAGCTTATATTCAGCCTATGTTACATTTTAGCGATGAGCTCTCCTGAAAATTTTCAAATTTGTTTACTCCGTATACGATGATTGATGGAGAGAACTCTGACAGAGAAAAAATTCTTACACCGACCGAATCGAATAAAAAACTACATATGTTACCTGTCAGAAAACAGTAGATTTCATCATATAAATAATTAGTTTTAGTACATAATACGCCTTTAAAATGATAGAAATAATATGTCGTTCTACATATTTGAGTAAGCAAAACAGAATATCGATCCAACTCTGAATAGTAGCTCTTAGCGTGTTCATCACCAGCCACTTACATGTGCACAGGTTTAGATACTTTCTATTATTGAAAAACACACTTCAACTTTTTTCTTGTGCTTCTTGCTAGCATACTTTCCCGATTTCATTATTTGATATCTTTTATTTTACAACTATAATTCATCATGTTCAAAGTAATCACCGTCGTCATCTTCATCTTCATCGTAGTCGAAACCTGCGGAAGCACCTTCTGGAGTACCATATAATTTGGAAGTGATAGGATAAGCGACCTTCGATAAATCATTGAACTTTTCTTCAAAATCCTCAGCCATAGCAGAGTCAAAGTTATCCTCTAACCATTCTAATGTATCATTAGCAGCATCTAACAAAGCTTCTTTGTCTTCTTCCTCTAATTTATCACTTAAATCACCATTTACTTGGTTCTTGATGGAGTGTGCGTAGTTCTCTAATTTATTTCTGGCTTCAATTTTGTTTTTGAAAGCAGCATCTTCAGATGCGTACTTTTCAGCTTCTTCAACCATTCTATCAATATCGTCTTGGCTCAATCTACCTTTGTCATTTGTAATCGTAATGGATTCTGATTTTCCTGTACCTTTATCAGTAGCGGAAACCTTCAGAATACCATTAGCATCCAACGCAAATGTAACTTCAATCTGTGGAATTCCTCTTGGAGCTGGCGGAATACCAGTAAGTTCAAACTTGCCTAGCAGGTTATTGTCCTTAGACATGGCTCTTTCACCTTCAAAGACTTGAATCATAACTGTTGGTTGATTGTCAACCGCAGTAGAGAATATTTGTGATTTCTTGGTTGGAATAGCAGTATTTCTTTTAATTAGTGGGGTCATGACACCGCCAGTTGTTTCAATACCTAAAGTTAAAGCATTGACATCTAATAAGACAATATCTTCAACACCTTCTTCACCGGATAAGACACCAGCTTGAACAGCGGCACCATATGCAACGGCTTCATCAGGGTTAATACCTTTTGAAGCTTTCTTACCATCAAAGAATGATTCCAATAATTGTTGGACTTTTGGAATTCTGGTAGAACCACCGACTAAAACAATGTCATCTATAGCATTTTTTTCAAGACCAGCATCCTCCAATACCTTTTCAACAGGTTTTAAAGTTCTCTTGAATAGGTCTAAGTTCAATTCTTCAAATTTAGCTCTGGTTAATGTTTCACTCAAGTCAATGCCATCAACGAAAGAATCAATTTCAATACGAGTAGACATTTGGCTGGATAAGGCACGTTTAGCCTTCTCAGCTTCTCTCTTCAATTTTGCTAATGCTTTATCGTTGTCACTTACATCAATACCGTGCTTCTTTTTGAAAGCTTTAATCAATTGACGAACAATCTTATAATCAAAATCTTCACCACCCAAATGAGTATCACCAGAAGTAGCTTGTACTTCGAAGACACCGTTTTCAATAGATAAAAGAGAAACATCAAAAGTACCACCACCTAAATCATAGACAATAATTTGATGTTCCTTGTCGGACTTATCTAAACCGTAGGCAATGGCAGCGGCAGTTGGCTCGTTGACAATTCTTAAAACATTCAAACCAGCGATTGTACCTGCATCTTTCGTAGCTTGTCTTTGAGCATCATTGAAGTATGCTGGTACGGTGACGACAGCATGTGTAACTTTTTGACCCAAATAATCTTCGGCAATTTGCTTCATCTTACCTAAAATCATACCAGAAACTTCCTCTGGCGTGAACATCTTTTTTTCACCTTTAACTTGAACTTCAACAGCTGGCTTACCATTATCATTAACAACATTAAATGGTAAATGCTTGATATCTCTTTGAACAGATCTATCGTCATATTTTAGACCTATTAATCTTTTAATATCAAAAATAGTATTCTTTGGGTTTGATGCAATTTGGTTTTTGGCCGCATCACCTATTAATCTTTCGTCATCAGTAAATGCAACGTATGAAGGTGTAATTCTGTTCCCTTGTTCATTAGCTAAAATTTCTGTTTTACCATTTTTCATAACAGCAACACAGGAATAAGTGGTACCCAAATCAATACCTATGACGGTACCATAATTCTCAGCATCATCTGCTCTAGCAAGAATGTGTGGTGATTTTGAAGACCCTTGAAATGGTAAAATCACCAAAAATAATGTGTATAAAATGACAGTCAATGGTAACAACCATTTTTTTCCATTAGAACCGCCAAATAACATGTTATCTCACGTCTTTCTGCTCTCAAATAAATAAATAAAAAAAAATACTGCTCAGTAATATCGTATAGTATACTTTACAATCGACAGCAGAGTAAGTTAAACCAACAAAAAAAGTTCTGGCAGTAATCGTAAAGAGTATATATATAAATATATTTTAATATAATAGAGGTAGGAAACTGCTGTCGTGTTCTTTAAACCTCAAAAATAAACTTCTGAATGGACAAGTATGGGACGGAACAATCTGCCAAATCATCACATTAACAATAGTAGATCATGCAGAAAATAGCATAACGTACCTCTTTCCTCACAAGTTTTTGTGACACGTATATGTTTTCTTCTGCATCGATCGAACCACGCTGTCACTTTTCTTCAATTAGAGATAAATACGCACCAAAACTATTTTCTTTTGTTAAAATGAATGGGTGTCATTAAGGCGGTCGAACTTTCTAGAGAAATCTTGAAAAGGAACAGATAATACGGATGAGATGAGGCTACATCGATGAGTTGTTGTTGTACATTGCCAGCCCTTGAACATAGGTGACCGGCCCACATAAAGATGGAAAATGATGCTAATGGCGTACACTTCAGCCATATGAGGACAGCAATCAAGTTGGCCAAGTATGCATTGGATCATGGCGAAACTCCCGTAGCTTGTATCTTTGTTCATTCACCTACTAACAAAATAGTAGCTTATGGGTTAAATGATACGAATAATTCGCTCAGCGGTATAGCTCATGCCGAATTTATAGGAATAGACCAAATAAAGGCTAAATTTGGCGTTGACAGATTGTTGGATGTCTTTAAAGATCTAGTTTTGTATGTAACGGTCGAACCTTGCATCATGTGTGCATCTGCTTTGAAACAACTTGGGATTCAAAAAGTCATATTTGGATGTGGTAATGAGAGATTTGGAGGTAACGGGACAATTTTGTCAATAAACAAAGACGATTCAACGAGATCTCCATCGGGATTAGTCTATGAATCATTTCCTGGCATATTTAGAAAGGAAGCAGTTATGCTACTGAGATATTTCTATGTGAAAGAAAATGACCATGCCCCAACTCCGAGAAATAAAAGTGATAGGAACTTGGACACCGAAACTTTCCCTGATATGGAATGGTCAAAATATGTGGAACGTAGCCAGTTTGCACAAGAATTCGGCTCTCAATATTTAGAAATATTTGATTGCAATCAGGATTTACCACAATTTTCTACAGTAGACTGTGATCTTATCGATAATCCGTGTGATGATATTATTAACTATTTAGAAACACAAATCAATAGCTTCCACTTAGATAATATTCACAAAAAGATCAAACTTGCAAAGTAAGATGTATATCAATCATTATATAGAGTAATAGTATCTCAATTCCTTCAATAAATTGTTCTCATTAGGCGAGATTTTCGGGACTATGTGATTGTTTAAATCGTCAGGTATTGATGCTATCATTCAATTCGTTATTTTCTTTTAATTCAAATCTTTATCAACTTCTGTCCAAGTATCCAGCATTTTCTCGAAAAACTTGATGTGCTCGTCAGCCAAATTTCCTAATGATTCTTTGAGCTCTTTAGTTTTAATACCGTCAAAATGTGAAACTTCCTTCAAAGTCTCTTGTTCAAATGCATCTGCTACTTTTTTCGCCACTTCTAACTCTGTACCTAGTGATGTTATCTTAATTTCTAACTTATTTATCTTCTCTCTTCTTGCAGCCTCTTGATTTATACCTGCTAATTCTTCAAGCTTATTTGTGAGAAAGTTACTACTTCCATAACCTGCTATGAGATTATCCCGCTCTTTGATTGATTTGGTTAGATACTCACTCAATTCTTCATAATCAATCTGTTTTTGATCTTTTAGCTTTAAAAGTTGCCTCATGCTTTCGATATAGTGCTCTAGATCTTTCAAATCAACCAAATATTCAAAATCTAGAAATTTGTTCAAATCATTTAAACCATAAGAAAGTTGTGTTATTCCATCATTGAATACCTTCAGTTTTTTTGATAAATTATCGTTATTACTTCCACTTACAAGTTCGGTCAAATCTTGAATACTCGTCCCGAGCTTTGCATAATCTTCAGATATCGAATCATGCTTCTTGACCACCTTATGATAAATACTGTCGAGTTTTGATATGGTATGATCTAACTTATCATTCTTTTCTTTTATTTCTAGGAACTCTTCGCTTTGAATATTAACAGCTTTAAAGGCATTCATGAATGCATCAGTGACTTCTTCCTTATTAGTTGGCAAATTTGCAACGAAGCTTTTCTTATAGGTATCCCACTCATTACTGACCAAAAATATTTCAAGGATATTTGAACGTGAGAGGATGGGATGTAAAGATATTCTTCTTAAAAAATTTTGTAAACTGTGACATCTCTTCTGGGTAAACCTTTGACTAAACCTATCACCTGCAATATATTGGAATACTTTTTTATCAGGTAATGGCGGAATAATACAGGTAGGATACTCGTTGCTCAATATGTCATGCAGTAGTAAAAGGTCACTGTATCTTCTATGCACTACAATAATTGTTTTAGTGTCGTCGTTATATTTATGATATGAAGGATTATCAGTTTTGGTAGAAATCTGGTAACTTACATAAGAAGTTCCTTGATCACCAGTACGCTTCTGTGGATCAGATACAATAATCTCCAGCTTGTAAATTGGTAGATTTTCTTCTTTGGAAGACCCAGCCTTAATAATTCCCGCCTTTACCTCTGCCATACTATCACCTAACCGTTTACTACTAGCTTACAAATTAGATTCAAACAAAATTGGATTACAATATTGAACCCTTTCAAACTATTGCAGCTGGTCTATATTTGTATGGTACTTCCTGACCTAACGCCCCTTTAAGCAAATGCCATATCTTCCAATTTTATTCCATCTCTCTTTACTTAAACGCCAAAGAGAAAAACAAATTGTTCGACTTATTACCCGGTTTATTTTTATAGTCAATAAACGAAATTTAGTTTTACAGATTTACTATGCTATCAATTGAATGTATTGTAGGTTAACTTCTAATTGAAACTCAATTGGTAATGACATTACGTGAACGCCTCCAAGATGCGCTACCTGAGGGCCATTCTTTCGAATTGCTACATTTGCAAAATATTCCAACGGAAATTACGCCAATTGTAACAGCTTCAAAGAAGTATAATGACGCAACTGACACCTCCACTATCAAAGTGGAAAATTTCTTTGTCCTATTTAATAATAAGAAAGCCGTTTTTGCCATGGAAGTTTATGTTTATTTCACTTTATATAGACAACAGAACGAAATCAAAGGTGAGAGATTGCTATTTGTCTCTAAAGCAGATACCAGCGGTTACTCAGATGTAAAATTTAGCGTCAAAAGCGTGACCACAGCCATATTATCATATTTACTTTCGGTTGATCCAAAAGCATATTTAACCAGGGTCAAGCCTATGACACGAAAGTATGACGATCTTAACAATGAACTAATAACCATTAAAACAGCCACGCAAGACGCTCTAAGGATCTTGGCAAAACGATTAAGAAGTAACGGATCATCTGTTAATGAAAAATTTGATAAGGATAGGCTATATTCGTCCTTCGATTTCCCTAAAGACTTTTCTACCAAAATCTGCCTCTTTACTAGGCCAGCCCCACAATACCTGTTCTCTAAATCGTCCGAAAATCCACATAAGCATGTTCTTAGCGGTGAAGGGCTACTTAAATGGTGGCTGTCGATACTAGATGATATTGCTGTAAATTACTTCACTGAGGACACACAGGCAAAGCTTAGGATTCCTGGCGAAGATACTAAGAGAGTTCAAAAATACTTAGTTGGTACAAAATTTCAAAACTGGTCTGTTGGTGATGTATTCGCAAACTCATCCAACTCTTTAGCTGCCTATGCAATACCACTATTCCCAGATGACCCGAAATCACGGTTCTTGCATGAGTTAGTGGAAGAAAACAGAATTAAAACAACCAGTCTGAAAAGTTTTTGGATTGAATTACAAGAAAGACAGGAATTTAAGCTAAGCGTCATGGTTTCCGTCATAGGCATAATAGGTCATACCAAGCCTTTTCCTCAATCAGTTATACGCACCGCTGAAACATTGGTAACAAAATCAAAAAAACAATTTAGCTACATAAAAAGCTACATTACTGGGGAAGAGTTCAATAAGGTAGAAGGAGCTCATGCATCTTATCAAAATGTAAAAGACTATTACCATGCTAGACTCCACGCTGATCTAGTCCCTTTAGAGGGCAAGAAAAAGTCAATTATGTGCAAGACAAACTTACAATCACATCAACCTGTAATAACTATGCTTCAACCACGTAAAAAGCGGAAGCAATAGCATTTAATTACACCAAATAACACATTATGTAGACACTAAATAATAATTGAAATCCACAGGATATCCTGTCCTAATCACATTAAAAAAATATCTCTTTAAAGGTACCAAATACATCACCTGATCATTAAAAAACTTTATCTATTTGTATATTATTTAATTTTATTATATTTTGTGTACGCGTCCGAAGCAAGTATATTGAGACAAAAGAAACTTACGTAAATCAGACACTTTAAAACGTTGGGCAGAATGTATGATTTTATTTCACGTATGCATGCAGTGCACCCCTGAACCTGCTCGGTAAATTGTATATGTTTAGTTATTTAGATACAATATCTTAGTAATATTACTTGAAATTTTGAATGCGATTCCTTCTCTTCTTAGCGTTAGTATTTACACACATGGGCTAATTAGTTTCCTGTCTCAACTTTCGGCCCGAGCTAGTCAAATGGATGGTTATTCAGAAAAAAATCATACGGCATAATAAGTGTCTTGGTTCAACAGTCATAAATAGTATCAACATGACGGGTAGGCCAAAGTTGAGGATTGCTATTCAAGGATGCTGCCATGGTGAGCTTGATAACGCTTTTAGGGCTGTAGCCCGTAGGAATAGGGAGAGCAAGATAGATTTGTTAATTATACTTGGTGACTTCCAAAGCATGCGAAATAAAAATGATATGAATTCAATTAGCATTCCACAGAAGTATCGTCGGATGGGTGACTTTAGCAAATATTATCATGGAAACTCTAGTTTTTCAGTGCCTACTATCTTTATTGGGGGCAATCACGAATCAATGAGACATCTAATGAAGTTGCCTTATGGAGGTTACGTAGCAAACAACATATATTATTTGGGCTACTCCAACGTTATTTGGTTTAAGGGGATTAGAATCGGTTCTATAAGTGGTATATGGAAGGAGTGGGATATTGAAAAGCCAAGACCTGCATGGAATGACCTAGAAAGAGATCATTGGAACACCAATATTAGATCATTATATCACGTAAGAAAGCAAGATCTGATACCTTTATTCATGTTACGGGAGAAAACCGATATTATGCTTAGTCATGATTGGCCAAATGGTGTAGTAGGGTATGGAAACGTCAATGATCTGCTCAGGAAGAAACCTTTCTTCAAAGGTGACATAGAAAAGGGGGAACTCGGTAGTGATCCCAATTGGAAACTACTAAAGAAGTTGACACCAGAATGGTGGTTAAGTGCCCATTTGCATGTGAGATTTGAGGCTATTGTACGACATAACGGCTTGAATCGAGAGCTAAAGGAGAATGAACAAGTTGGGCTTAAGGAAAATGATTCAGCACTTCCTCGTTATGATGCTGAACGAACTGCTGTCAACAGAGAAACGTCTACCGATTTTAATCATGTCAAAGAAAAAAATGAGGAAGAGATAGATCTTGACTTATCCGATGACGAGAGTATAGAGCCAGAGGCAACCCTCCACAACAGTGAAACTAAGTTTCTCGCATTAGACAAGTGCTTACCCCATAGGGAATGGCTTGAAGTGATTGAAATAGATGCCGACACATCTCATCCTTCATGGACTCAAAAAGGTATGTTTTGGGATGCCGAATTTATAAATAATTTGAAATTCCTCGAGAAGTATAAGGAAGAAATTATGCAGAAACCATTCACTGATCTTCAATGGTCAACGTTAATAGATGAAAGAGCCAGTGAATACACAGCCGATGCCTATAATGACATAGACTTGAAAATTCCTCGCTATTCCCCTGGCATACAGAAGAGGGAAAACGAACAAACTTCAATGTTTTTAGGGAAATTTCTGAACCATTGATTGAATATCTTTTGCCACATAGAGAATATATGGTTATAATGAAAGGGCTTGCTTCTGAAATTTTTCTAGCAATCGACGTAAGTAGTCAGTATCCGCAAGGGATGGTTGACTCATCATTATATAACGTCACTTATTTTAGTAAGTTAGAACAACTACTTAGCAGCTCTAAGAATCAGTATTGATTAAAACTTTTTAATGCATTCTTTTTTTTATTATGACCATGAATCTCCTTCATATATGGCATGGCGCCTTTAGGAACAGTCGTGACATTTCGAAAACGCCAAACTCCTCTGACACAAGATTTTATATGAGCTTAAACGGATACAAAACTACGAGAAAAAGATAATTCGCTTTCTGTAACACCCTATAGTGGCCAGAGTAGTCTGTCCAAGAAAGGTCTGCTCGAAGGCGTGGTTTTTATTGTGTGGAAGATTTATACCTTCGAAGGTCCGATAATTGGAATTGATACATAAGTATTCCGAATATTTATAGAATGTGATATCCAAAAATGGGATGACACAAGTAAAAGTAAATAAATAAATAAATAAATAAATTTTCCATATAAAAAACTTCAAGCTCAACCAAATTTTTATGTGAATTGTTGCTGCATACTGATGCAGTTTGTAGCACCTTCTTTCTGAAAAGGTTGCATATTAGCGTTGTTGTTGGATATACCTTGCCATCGAATGCTTTAACGTGTATTGTGAAGAAATATGTCTCCACTGCAAATCAAAAACCATAGGAAAACTATTCTCGACGTTTGAAATAGCATATATATCCTGGCACTCAAAATAGACTGAGACGGCATGGATGTAGACCCTGGAGGACTCTAAGTTCAATTCAAAACTTTCAGTTTGATTTTAGATCCGCAAAATCTGTTTGCATGTGCGAAAGTTCCGACTTACATCTCTTCAATGTCCAGTTATGAAACACGTTCATAAGTGTACATAATCCAATGTATTTGTTTTGAGAAAAATATCGAAACAAAAAGCTTTATGGGAGAAAGGGCTGAGCAGGATTAACCATGTCAGTGAGGGAGTTTTTATTTATACTCTCGCAAATATGAATGTCACAAATTCCACACTCGTCATTCATATAATATAAAAGTTGTCCTCCGCCTACTCGCATAAGCCAAGGATATTCCAAATTAAAGAATATATTCATATTAATGAAGGATCAAATACGCTTAATCGATTGTTAAAAGATGATTGGCACAAGAACTATTATTGAAAGATTCACAATTAACACTATATACGTTTTTAAAGCTGATGAATCAGTTTTATAGGCTGACTAAGAAAAGATACTTACATGGTTACGTCTAGTATTTGAAAACTTGCTTTTCACTATAGCCCAGCTCCCTCAGAATACCCGTTAAGGGGCCTTGTTCCGTTGGTTTCGTCTTGTTGCCTGAGTATGCTTCCATGAATGGTGGAGGACCACATACAAAGATATGAGTATTTTTGTTTGGTTTAGCAATATTTTGTTCCAAGAATTTCTTGCTAATAAATCCCACCTCGAAATCTCCTTTTTCATTAGTGTCCAATTTGTCAACAAAATATGTGACTTTGAACCTTTCAGGGTATTTTTCTTGGAGTTCATTTAATTCCTTCTTCAGGAGCACATCCCCAGACGTCTTGTTCGCATATACAAGTTGAATTTTGGTCTTCTCGTTTTTATTTTGTAAAACATGGTGGATAAGTTGGTATAAAGGTGTTATTCCTGTACCCCCTCCTAACAGAGTAATTTCTTCGAATGAATTTAGTTCCCAAGGCCATTTTTTAATAGGACCCTTAAAAGCAAGATGATCATTTGGCTTCAAATTAAATAGATGTGGTGTCATCTTACCATCGTCGTAGTGTTTAATTACAAACTCGATGTAACCCTTTGTCTCCAGGTCACTGACAGGAGTATAAGGTCTTATAATATCTTCACCAGTTTCAGTAGTGAACTTTGTGAAAAGTGCGGAGGTCAAAGTTAGCCCGCTGACGGCGTCTTCTTGCGGAAACTTGAAGAAGAACCTCTTGGTATCATGAGACTCCTGAATTATTTTATCAACGGTCAAGTCGATCCATTCGCCATTACCCTTGAATATTTTTGAAACCTCATTTCTCAAAATAGCAGAATTTGTCTTCGTTGTATATAAATAGGCAGCAGTGGCAATTGCTGCTGCACCTAATGCATATGGTACAAACTTAGCGTTTGGTCTACTCAATCTGGAAAGCATACTAGAATTCATCGAAATTATAATAAAGTTGCGTTTATTTAGTGGTCAAGTGAAATTTCAAAACTACAAATAAGAAGTATCATCCTTTTTATTTGATTTTTAAAATTGCTATTGACCGATAACATTACTTTAATGACAGGACAACACGATGAAATATTCTCCTTGTTTTTACAAATTCCAACCGACATGGTTGGTTGAACCGAAAGTTAAATTACACTCGCACGTCAAACGACGAGGAACTATATATGTATGTAACGGCAAGATGTAATAGATGTTCATTGGATCCACCTCCACGACGCAACTGATGTCTGGAGTGAAAATATCCTAGTAACTTGACTTCTTGACATTTATCGCCCTATGCCAGTTACGGAGTTTTGGGTATTAGAAATTCTTTCCCCTGGCTGAGTTTTTCTTCTTGTTGTTTTACAGTAATTTCTTGGCAATATATCTGTTTTACAAAGTATGAGCCGATACAGCCTAATACTGCTGTTGTGAGAAGGGAGAAAAAGGTTCCCATGATTCTTGTCAAGAATAGGTCTATAGTATAGTTACCGCATATTTTAATATATATTTTGTGGGTTGATACTTATATCTTCATCGACAGGGATTCACGGATAAAATCAATAGTTATCAAGAGCCCGAAGTCTCTGTCCTATTTAACGACTTTTGAAGGAAGAAAAATTGAACTAGCGACTGTTACTTTCAAAAAGCGATTATTTGTTGACATTTCCCAAATTCAAGGCATGCTCTCAAAATTATCACACAAAGAGCTGATCAAATTGGCTGGAAAAAGTTGTGTACCTCCATTGTCACCCAAGTTTCATAAGGGTCAATCTGGTGGAAGAGTGTGTATCGTAGGTGGATGCGAAGATTACACCGGTGCTCCTTTCTTTAGCGCCCATGCTACAGCACTGATGGGATGTGATTTGACACATGTCATATGTGAGAAGAACGCAGCAACGGTGATTAAATCATATTCGCCAAATCTAATGGTGCACCCTTATCTTAGGGACAATGGTTCGAAAAGTGAAATGGACAAGATTAAGTCTTTATTACAAAGAATTCATGTTACCGTTATTGGTCCAGGTCTTGGAAGAGATGACAGTATGCTGAATGCTGTCAAGGAAATTATTCGATACATCCTGGAGGAGCACGAGGGTGATATACCTATTGTAATTGATGCGGATGGTTTGTATTTGGTTTGTCAAGACAAAGAAGTTCGTGACATGTTGAAGAAATTCCCTGTGGGGAGAATAATCTTGACTCCCAATGTTGTAGAATTTAAAAGAATATGTGATGCACTAACAGGTGGCAAAGCTGATGAGATAGATGGTAATAAACGGATGGGGGCCTTTATTGCTAATGAATTAAAATGTATTGTAGTACAAAAGGGGACTTCAGATCAGATATTTTCCCCAGCAAATGCAAGTAGCATGTTAGTAAATTCACAGGAGGGAAGTAATAAGAGAGTCGGTGGTCAAGGTGATACATTGACTGGTTGCATAGCATGTATGCTAGCATACAGTCGTGCTATGTATGATTTCAAGTTATGCGGTGACCCACACCAGGACAAAAAGGATGACAAACTGCAGTGGGTAGATTATGCAATGTTAAGTTGCTACGCTGGATGTACCATCACTCGTGAATGTGCTCGTCTAGCATTCAAAGCTACTGGTCGTGCAATGCAAACGACAGATTTGAACAACCGAGTAGGTGAAGTGTTTAACAAAATATTTCCGTAACTAAAATTTCTTGCAAGCAATTGTATAAGTTATAACCTGTACAGGAGGACGAATATATAAGGATTGACTTTCTAGATAAGAGACCTAGCATGTTTAATGTGACGTTCGTAACATTGGTACGCATTCCTACACTAGTCTAAGTTCCATTCTAACCCCATGCACCACGCTTGGACGAGCTTCCACTAATTTTTTCATTTTTTTTGCGAATACAAACTCTATGGCATCCGCAGAGTGTACTGAAAAACTGGGAAGTGAGTAGTTGGTTCCTGAATTCCTCTCGACGCTTTGAGAGAAAAAGATGAAGCTGGCAACCAAAAAAACAGCACAAAGCCAGAAATTTTTTTGAACAGCAAACAACCAATGCAGTTCTCATGCAGTGATTTCTTGCAGCATGGAAAAAAATTTACTGTTGAAATTGTGATGATCGTGATACTGAATGAAAAATTCCACTCTTGAGAAGTAGATTATAGTGGTATTATCCACTGTCTTACGTGCATGGTTTGAACGAAAACCGTTTGTTTCCTTTTTACACTGTGTGGGTATTTAAAGACAGGACTTTGTAAAAAAATTGGAGCAACGAGTTTTTAAATCATTCTTTTCCTCTGTCATTTCCAATTATTTTACTCTTTTTTAAATAAATTGTACACATATAGTTATTCTACAATGCCAAAGTTAGTTTTAGTAAGACACGGTCAATCCGAATGGAACGAAAAGAACTTATTCACCGGTTGGGTTGATGTCAGATTATCTGCCATCGGTGAAAAAGAAGCTGCCAGAGCTGGTGAATTATTAAAGGAAAAGAACGTTATGCCAGATGTTTTATACACTTCCAAATTATCCAGAGCTATCCAAACCGCTAACATTGCTTTATCTAAGGCTGACAGATTATGGATCCCAGTCAACAGATCTTGGAGATTAAACGAAAGACACTACGGTGCTTTACAAGGTAAGGACAAGGCTGCTACCTTAGAACAATACGGTGAAGAAAAATTCACCACCTGGAGAAGATCTTACGATGTTCCACCACCACCAATTGAAGATGACTCTGAATTCTCTCAAAAGAACGATGTCAGATACAAGGACGTTGATCCAAACGTTTTACCAGCTACTGAATCTTTAGCTTTAGTCATTGACAGATTATTACCATACTGGCAAGATGTTATCTCTAAGGACTTATTAGAAGGTAAGACTGTTATGATCGCTGCCCACGGTAACTCCTTAAGAGGTTTAGTCAAGCACTTAGAAGGTATCTCTGATGCTGACATTGCCAAGTTAAACATCCCAACTGGTATTCCATTAGTTTTCGAATTAGACGAAAACTTAAAGCCATCTAAGCCATCTTACTACTTAGACCCAGAAGCTGCTGCTGCTGGTGCCGCTGCTGTCGCTGCTCAAGGTAAGAAGAAATAAATTTAAAGATCTTGCTATTGCTTCAATCTTTGAATGTTTTTTTCTCCTATCTTTAAACTCATAGATGATATATTTTATATATACGTAAAGTGACTTCAGTCAATAATGTTTTTTTGACGATTTCCCAAAAAAATTTCCGATTCTGTGAATCTTCTGAACTCTTTCTTATTGTACTGCGGTTAACGTTAATGTCGATCATATTTTATGGGATTGGTGACAAAAAGTATCAAAAGATCATTTAAAGTTTTGTAACCTTCCCTAAAATTTCAATATCGCCCGTTACTTGTTTAAAAAAGTTTAACATGCTATTCATAAAATGTAATAATCAGTTCAAGAGATTCCAACGCTATTGTTGAAACCAAAAATAAGCTACCGTCTACGTTAAAGTGGCACATTTGTCACAACGTTGACCCTACTACCTCGCTATCTCAGGTACATATAAATTTTGAAGCAGGCTGTTATATTTTTTTTCCGATGTCTCAAAGGAGAAAAACTTGAGAAATATCAAACCTTGGAAAAAAAGAAGATACTACTATACTGGGATGAACAACATATATGTGCAAATTTATTTTATTATCAGCTGCGGCAGTTTACTATTTTACATGGCTATTATCACAAATGTTTAATTTCGACAATTCATTTCTGTTCCCAATCCCAAGCGAGTACGCCATATTTTTACCAATTTTCCTACTGATTATAGCATTTATGCTAGTAGGCACATTACTTGGGCTTCTCTTACTTGCTAATTCTGAGGATGACACAAAGGAGAAGGAAGATTAAGATACCTCTTTTGAAACCTCTCGAGGAGATCGAAAGAGAAACATAGAATATGAAGTATCGCTGAGTGCAACATTTCGCCAAGAGGAATTATACGGGTTACCGCATCAATAAAGCTGCCTGTAGATGGGTTCTCATCAATGTTGGTGTGAGAAGGATTGCTTTTCAACTCATCCAACCAATCCAACATTCTATGCGACTGCACAGCTAAGGCTTAAGATGATCTAGTTTATACCATTATCATTCATTATTAAGAGCCAGTAAAGCGGGTTAATCGTTCTCAAGATGTGTATACATTTTAGCATGAAATGTAGGAGTCGCTGGCTGTGGCTGCACTATTTAATTCGCCTCAATGACCAAATGGGTATCGATGTTATTTTTTTGAAAAAGAGAAGTTAAAGTATACTGAGATTAAACCACGAGCTAAGGAGAAACACTATAATTGTGGCGTATCTCTAACGTTTTTTCTTGGAAAAAATGATAGTTTTTTTCAATAGTACGTGTGCATGTGTATTTATAATTAATCTATAAAAAAATCTATAAACAATCGAATATGATTGAAAATCAGAAAAAAAATGCCCGGATTAAAGTGTTAAGAGGTTGGGAGGTTCAAGAAAGATCATGTTATATGTTTGATCTCCATTGAAATGCAGACTTGAAGAAAGGATTGCTCAAAAGATTGTGCAGCAGTTAGCATTACTTTGTTTAGGAGTAGATTTATTTTCTAAGTATTGAGGTTTATCTCTCTTTAAGTTACGGGAATTGGTACCTGTTTTCATATTCTTTCGTGTTGATGAATTAGTTATTGTCCTTTTTGGGTTATATGTGCTTGTCTTTTCTCTGCTTGATAATTTTTCAGCGTTTTCAGAAGAACGGTCTTCCATAGTAACTTTTGAACTAGCAGTTGTACTTGAAGCACGCGAAGCAGCTGGATTCCGAGGATTCTCACTTTCCTTCTCATTAGAATTATCGAGTCCATCTTGTTCAAGCGTTATTTTCTCTCTTTGATTGAATTTATCCTTTTCTATTCTAATTAATAGATCAAAGAATAATTCTCTAATATTGAAATTATCCTTTGAAGAGATTTCAAAAAAATCATCTTCAGATGATAATTCATATCTACTTAGTAATTCAAATACTTCATCATTAGAGATTTTAGTTTCTGAAAGTAGATCAGATTTTGTTGATACTATTATTATTGGAATACCACAATCTAAACCTCTTACCCTTTCTATTCTTCTTTGATATGTTCTTAGATTTAAGAAAGATTCTCTATTCGTTGGATCGTAACATAAGATGAAAGCATCAGACTGCAAAATTTGTTCATTTCTTAAATCTGAAAAATCAGCAATTTCAAATGGTGCCGCATCAAGAATTTGAACGTCAATAGTTGGACTTCTCTTTGTATATATATTATGGTCATTATGACAAGTGGATAGGTATTGTCGTAGTTCTTGACTAGCAGAAGTTGGCCGACATTGCGGTAAGTAATTCAATAGAGCTTGGAAATTGATATGTTTACTATAGATATCTTCAAAATAGGCACCTTGTTGAATTTCAGAATATGAGCCATTAACGTATCTTAAAATTAGAGAAGTTTTCCCAGATAGACTATCTCCCATAACCATTATCCTCGATGCTTTAAGATCAAAACATCTTGGATATTGATTGTGATTCATTTCATACAGTAAAATACCAGACATTGTTTTGTAATTGTTGTTTTTATTTTAAAAAAAAATAATATTGAACTCACACGAGAAATATCTAATATTTTATTTTACTTAACAGACAGAATGTGCTCATAAAATGGTATTAGGTCAATAAGTCCACTGTTCTTATATATCTCGACGCCGAGTTTAGTTCGAGGTTTTTTTCTTTCCATTCCTTTGGGTCTTTGCAAACAAAATCTGGAGAACAAGAAAAAAAACAAATTAAATGAGTACTGTGGGAAAGAAAACCTGGACTCGACCGATGAGCTGCATACCAGTAAGAAACGACAGACACACAGTGTCATAAATCTTTGCGGAAACTGTTAAGAAAGACATGTACAGCATAATAGAATTTACTCTTTTCGTCTTATTTTGGTAAAATTCATAAACCTTCTCTTGGTCGACCTGCAGTAAACAGTAAATCACGTAGAAGAGATGTAACGTTTAGTTACTGGACTCGAGCTATAGGAACGGTGTTCCTCAAAGGTATCCGTGAGGGCTTTTCAAGGAGACAACCCCACGGGAGTGAAATATCGCTAGAAGATGTAGGGAACGCAAAATTTTTTTTCTGGTTCTTTCGGTATGATTTTCTGTGTCATTTGCTTACTACACGCCTTTTCCTTTTTTTTTTTTTTTTTTTTTCCTTTCTTCTCCTTTCCGTTTCATTTTTCGGTCCAAATCCTTGTTAGAGCTCTCGAAGGCGAGCTCAGAATTCTCTGTAGAGAAAGGTGAAGGAAAATCAAACTGTGATTGCTTTTAAGGCCGTGCTGCGTGCGCATGTATTTAGCTTGATACGTTGAAAACCGAGACAAAACTTGGAGAAAGCAATTGCAGCATCTTCCAGAGACAGTTCTGTGGAAGATGCGATGCATGCGCACGTATCCTTGTTTTTGATACCTTTTGCGTCTCAGAGAATTTCCCTAGGAAGTGGCAATTTTTGCTACATCGAATGCTTCTCAGGCAAAGGGCTAGTGACAAAAAAAAAAAAGAATTATACTTCTTCTGCGGTTATGACATGGTTGCTGTTATTTGAGATGATGCCGCTTCATAGTGTGGCAAAAGTATTCTATGAGAGAGTATTGGTGCCATTGGCCGTTACTGTGTAGAAAAAAAAAAATCAAATACATTTTACCGTCATGCACACTTGATATTAAGTATGCGGGAAAGTCAGTTTCTAGATCACCAACGGCCGTTAATTAACAACATGAATAATTGAGAAGGAACTCCTGTGTTCTACTGGGCCTGCATCTTGGCCTACAAAAGTTTTAATGTGACAAACTCCACTATGTTGCCAATGATGACTTTCACATTCTGGGCCCCTGTCCTGAAGAATTTGAGCGATTATTCGCTTAATCATCTCTTGCATTACGAGGTTTCTGACTGAGCAGATGCGATATACGGCTCGACCGATTCTTTAATTCTTCTATCTTTCTACTTCCTCCCACAATTAACCCCACCTATTACCATACTCCCCCACGTCTTTCGAAAAAAAGAACTGAAAAGACAAAAACAACAAACGAACACCCAAAAAATGGCCTCGTCTTGTGTGGGAATTTCCCTTTTTGGGTGATTCCAGGACCCATTCTGGACGCACAGCGTAACTAGAAATCATGCAAAAATTCAGTCTCTAATGCATAGAACGTTTTCAGAACTCAGCAATCTAAGCTCTTTCCATGTTATATGCGCCCTTGCCACCCCGCCAAAAATTCATGGTATGGTTCTCCAGTTTTTTGTTCATATTTTCTTTTTCGTTCCTCAATGACTGAATAAAAAGAATGAGAAAGGGTCAAATCATATTCAATATCGTTGTATGCAGGTGTACCTTTTCGAGCTGGCTGGATTTATATTTCGCTTAGAGTTCATTCTACTATCAGATTCCACACAGGTCTCATAGTTCATGCAAAGCCAATGTGACACTTTTTACTCCTAGTTTTTTTTTGCGTTATATACAGGTTACATAACAGGACCAATACCTTATTTCCCCTCAATTTATCTGCTACATATTGAATGACTCACTTTATTCAATTGCTCCACATAAAAAAACTCTCTTTCTGCTCTCGCTGGTCTCTTTCTTATCGCATTCAAATCACAAACACTCTTATCGCATGCCCCTTCTCCATTTTGCAACACGAATAGAAACAACTTTCAAACAGCCAAAAGTCATTGCTTTCTCAATGACTGCAGACTTTTTTCTTTATTTTCTGTCACTGTCGTTTGTTGTTTTAATTTCCCTTTTCGGATAATTGAAAAACTGAGGTGTAAACAAATACCGCGAACAGCGTTCTCAAATGAAAGAGGGCATCAAGATCAAGCAAGAAAAAAAATATCTATTACTGTTAGATCGCAAGCTCATTATGCAACTTTTAAGCAAAACGTAAGTCAGACTTCTAACACTACATCAATCTATATCGCCTTCGCTAAATTGTCTTCAACTCAACAATGGGTGACCCACAACTAACTTCTATATGGGTTCCTCATGAAACGGAAACTTTCGTTAAGGCTGAATTTACCAGTAAAATATCAAAAAGAAACCCTAGTAAGAATGTAGAAGAAGAATTCGCTAACGTTAAGTTAATAGATACCAATGAAAATAAACAATTCCCAATACGTGACGTTCATCCAGTTAATCCACCAAGTTTTGATAAAATCGATGACATGTCCGAATTAACACATCTCAATGAACCTTCTGTTCTTTATAATTTGGAGAATAGATATAAAGATGATCTTATCTATACCTATTCTGGTCTTTTTCTGGTAGCAATCAATCCTTACTCGAATATCAAGACCTACAGTCAAGAATATATCGATCTTTATAATGGCTCTTCGAAGGATGAAAATAAACCTCATATCTTTGCCGTAGCTGAAGAAGCTTATCAAAATCTATTAACCGAAAAGCTAAACCAATCAATATTGGTCACAGGTGAATCTGGTGCTGGTAAAACGGAAAATACTAAAAAAATCTTACAATATTTAGCTGCAATTACTTCATCTAAAAATAAAAGCACAAATGTATTACAAACGCCAACTTTAGAAAAGGTTGAAGGATTTGAAATGAAAATTTTACAAAGTAATCCAATCTTAGAATCATTTGGTAATTCACAAACTGTACGTAATAATAATTCATCAAGATTTGGTAAATTTATTAAAATTGAATTCGATGAAAGGGGCAAAATAAATGGTGCTCATATAGAGTGGTACCTACTGGAAAAATCGAGAGTTGTCAACCAACATAAAGAGGAGAGGAATTATCATATATTCTATGAATTCCTCAATGGTCTCTCCGAAAATGAACTTCACAGTAAATATAAACTTCCATCAAACTCAATCTCGGATTACAAATATCTTTCTGCATCAAACCATATTATTCCTGGAGTTAATGACAAGGCAAATTTTGATGAACTACTAAAAGCTTTTTCAACTGTCGGCTTCTCTCAAGGAGAAGTTGAAGATATTTTGAAAATTATCTCCATAACATTGCACATAGGCAATGTTGAATTTGTTTCAGAAAAGACTGAACAAGCCGCTTTCAAAAATGATACAACCGATTTGACAGAATTATTGGGAATTGAAAACTCTGAATTTAACACAGCAATTTTAAAGCCAAAGTCAAAAGCTGGGAAGGAATGGGTTTCACAATCGAAAAACGCAACACAAGCTCGCTTCATTTTAAATTCACTCTCTAGGACACTTTATGAACTTCTTTTTTCGCACATTGTTGAGCGAATAAACAAGTCACTTGACCATGGTTCAATGACAGCCAATTACATTGGTCTATTAGATATTGCAGGCTTTGAAATTTTCAAACATAACTCTTTTGAACAATTGTGTATAAACTACACCAATGAAAAATTACAGCAATTTTTCAATCACCATATGTTTGTTCTCGAGCAAACTGAATACGTCAAGGAAAATATCCAGTGGGATTACATCGACTATGGAAAAGATTTGCAATCAACAATTGATCTTATTGAACAGAAACTATCACCCTCAGGTATCTTACCATTATTAGATGAGGAGTCTATTTTACCAAAGTCTACAGATAACTCCTTCTTCGAAAAATTGATAAATAGTTGGGAAAAGAAATCTGATAGGTTCAAACGTTCAAAATTGGAGCATTGCTTTGTTTTAAAACATTATGCTGGCGATGTCGAATATGACGTAGAAGGATGGTTGTCTAAAAATAAGGATCCCTTAAATGAAAACCTCTCAAATGTGTTGTCAAATTCTAAAAACAATTTAATTGCTAAATTTTTCAATAAAGACACTACGGACAATAAAGATGATACACCTTCTTCCCACAAGAATCGTTCACATGGAAAATCCCTGAGGACTGCATCTTCCCGTCATAGAGAGCAGCAAATATATTTACTTAATCAACTTAACACTACACACCCTCACTTCGTTCGTTGCATTATTCCCAACAACTTGAAGATGGCCAGAAACTTTGATCGAAGATTAATCTTGGATCAATTACGTTGTAACGGTGTCTTGGAAGGAATAAGAATTGCTAGAGAAGGTTATCCTAATAGAATTTTTTTCAAGGAGTTTTATCAAAGATATAATATTCTCACATCTGCCGAAGATGGAATCACATTCAATAAAAGAGACTTCAAAAGGAATTCACAACTGATATTATCATCACTATCTCTAGACCCTAGCCTCTTCAAGGTTGGTAATACGAAGCTTTTTTTCAAAGCTGGTGTCTTGGCAACGTTGGAGAATAAGAAAGAGAATAGAATTATGCAGATAACCTCATCATTCAATTCTGCCATCAGAGGTTCGATAGTGAGACGTCATACTACAATTCAACAAAGGAAACTAAAATCTGCCCGTATAATTGGGACTACATTCAGGAAGTACAATGAATTAATGAATGATCCTTGGTTCAATTTATTCACAAAAGTAAAACCATTACTTTCTTCTGCACAAGATATTTCCAGAGCCAAGAAATTTAATGAACAAATTAAGGAACTGAAAATTGCCATTGAAAAGAAAGAACAAGAGAAAATTAGCATCTTAGATTTACATAAAGATGTTTCTAATGAATTGAGGGAGGTACGACAGTTGCTACAACAAGAATCGGAGAACTTAGAGGAGAAAGAGAAATTATTAGCTGACAATGAAACGAAAAGAATTATCCTAGAGAAAGAATTAGAGAAAGAATTAGAGCTAAAGGAGCTGCATGAAACGAAGCAGAAAAAATCAGTCCAAGAATATGAGTCCCTTCAAGAGCAAATTATTTCAACGAAAAACCTGTTATCGGAAAAGGAAGACTGTATTAGTAACCTAACGTCCAAAAACAAAGTGCTACTTGATGATATTGCCAAATTGAAGTCTCTCAGCTCCTCAAAGACATCCGAGTATGAGAACCTAATATCTGAAAATGAGAAGCTGGTGAAAAAACTGGAAGAATTAGAGCGTATTGAACAAGAGAAGCAATCAGAGATTGATACTTTACAGAAAAAGTTGAACAGCTCCAAACAAAATCTCGACATCAAGCTTGTCACTCTGGAAAAAAATTGTAATGCTGCTATGTCAAGATTACAAGGTTTAGTTAATGAAAATATTAGTTTACGTTCAGACATAGACAGTCTCAAAAAGGAGAAACAGAAAATTGATCTGCTTTTATCAAAAAAAGTCACTGAGGTTGAAAGGTTGAGTAACAAAATTGAAAATAATTACAAAGAGATGGAAGCAGTTTCCAAGCAACGCGATACCGTTGTCTCAGAGCATGATAAACTAGGAAAGGAGCTAAAAGAGGCCAATCAAAAATATCTAGACATGAAACAAAAATATGAAGAGTTGGAGGGGAGCTTTACTGCCTTACAAAAACGTTTTTCTAATGATGAGAAACAAAATGAACAGTCAAAGGGGGCAAGCTCAAAAATTGAAACTTTAGAAAACCGTCTTAACCAGGAAATATCCTTGAACACTTACCTGACTAGCAGGCTCTCTTCAACTAGAAATAATGAGAATATTGATGATAGCATCTTGCTTGGCGGATCTGACATGAAGGAAGAGAATCTCATTGAAAAGTATATGGAAATGAAAATTAAGCTGAAAGAAACAAGTAGATTGCTTGAAGAAGAAATAAATGAAAGGAAGAATTTAATCTCAAGATTAAGTTTTACTGAGACGAGACTAGCGTCTTCTTCATTTGATTTCCAACAAGCGAGAGCACAAGTGAAAAAACTTAAAGAAATTATTGAAAAATCGGGAATAGAAGTTGATATAGATTTTGATTTAAGCAAAATCTCAACAAAAGATGATGTGAACATCGAAAAACTAATTCTTGAAGTACAATACTTGAAGAGACAGCTAGATGTTGAAACTAAAGCACATTATGATGCTGAAAATGTTGCTGCTGCCCTACACGAAAAATTCACAAAAATTCAAAGAGTAGACTCATCTTCTGACATCTATAAATTGAAGTTTGAGGCCAGCGAGCAAAAAGTGAAATCCCTAGAAAATAAAATCAAGCATATGCCTCTGAAAGATAGAACCAATCTACAGTCGAGTGGAGAAATCTTCAGAAACAGAAAGGAATATTCCAAAATTGATGAAGAATTAAAAGCTTATAAATTTGAAAACTATAAATTACAGGAGCATGTTGATGAATCATATAACCTCATTAATAAATTAAATTTTGAGATGAAACAGGCATCTTCCAAGGAAGCCTTACTGAATGAACAGATACAGATGTTAGCAAAAGACTTGGAGGGAACAGAAAGGCAGAAAGAACTGTTTGCTAACACTGTAAAACAACAGAAAGCACAGTATGAAAGCTGCCTCAATGATTTGCATGAAAATGAAAAGCAGCTAAAAGATTACATCAATGCGTTGATGCAAGCTGAAGAAGATATTAAGAGTATGACTGAGATTATTGAAAAATTGAAAGCCCAAAATAAGCAGAAAGACAAAGCAATCTGGGAGAAAGAAACAGCAAAAAACGATCTGGAAATGAAACTTCAAGAGTGTGAATTGGAGCTGAAAAGGATACAAGGGATTAACAAAATGCTAACGTCGGATTTATCTCATTTTAAGGAGAGGGTAGCAGAAGCAACAGATACCTCACAATATGAAAATGAAATAAAAGAACTAAAGGATCAATTAGATATGGGTTTTAAGACCGAGAGTTCATTGAGAAAGGAAATTTCTACGTTGAACTACAAATTGGAAACGTTGAATAATGATTATGAAGCCAAAATATCGGATCTTCTAAAGCAAAATGAACACTATGCGAGAGTCACAGAGACTTTGAATAATGAAAAGGATGAAACTATTGCCTCTAAAGTTGAATTGAGTAAAGAATACCAGGCACTATTGTTGAGGTCTAATGATCTGTCATCAAACGTGGAATTGCTAATAAACGAAAATGGTCGACTTAAGTCAGAGCTTGAAAGTTCAAGGGACGCAATAACGAAGTCGAGTGCAGAATTCGGTGAACTTTCTCAGGAAAAAGAGGACATTTTAAATAAGATGAAATATTTAGAAGAAACCCTGGAACTGCAGAAAGAACAAAGCGAAAGAAATGAAGAGCTGGTTCAAAACCTTCAAAAAGACATCAATTATTTCAGAGAGAAGTATGATAATGAAAAACAAAAGAATATCAATCTCTTCGAGGAAAATCAGACTTTGGTCAGGCAAAGTGAACAGCTTGGTTCTAAACTCCAAAGTTTGAATGAGAAGTTATCTGATACACGTGAGAAGGATGCTTGGTTGTCGAAGATTAGCGAATTAGAGGAAATGCTATCTTCTGAAACAGATGAGAAGTATAACCTACTAAAAGGCCTAAAGAGCCAAGAACGTGCTATTCAAGAATTGGAAGAAAAAAATATGAAACAAGCAGATGTCATTAACCTTGCTAATGAAGATAGAAAGCAATTTGAAATTAGTGTAGTGCAGTATAACGAACAACTTGGACAACTAGAGAATCTTGTGTCACAACAAGAACTACAAATGAAAAAGGCTACTAGGGAAAACACTTTATATCAAGATAAAATACAAGAACTAGAGAGAGAAATTGCATTTTGGAGAGAGAGATATGATAAAAACAATGCAAATAATGAACAACAGCAAAATTCGGCGTTTCAAACGGAGGAAATTATGAGCTAAGGTTTCCTCAGTATATATAAAACATTCGAAAACTGTTTATAAGATTATATACAAGACTTTAATTATACCCAGTTATTTAATTCCATTCTGTGATGAGGGCACGTATCTTCTGTAACGACATGGGCTGATTGTGACGAAACTGCAAATATAATGCTATGATGAGAATACTAATTAGTGGAACCCAGTCCATAATATTCCAAGACATCTGTTACTTTTCCAAACGCATCTCTCTTCCCTTGCATGACAACAGTAGCTTTGCCAGTTCCTTTACCAGGATTTTGAACCTTACCGGTGACAACCGTTTCTGCAACGCGGATTATGTCATCTTTGGTTAATTTCTCGATCCTGGAGACCATTTCTTTGATTGGAACTTTAGTGTTACGCAGTTGAATTTGTCTTCCCATATCTTCTAACTCTACTAATTTGGATTCAAGATTCATTAGCAGAGAAGATTTGAGCTGATTCTTAGCTCGTGATACTTCTTCATCAGTGGGTCTGAGCTTTTTATTGGCGAATATATTGTGGAATTGTATGGCTACAATTTCTGCAGCTTGTGGGGCAGCCTCTGGGATACACGACAATGAGATACCAAAAAGTCCAGAATCGGAGTATGTGTGGTTGAAAGAGGTACAGCTTTCAACGAAATAGTACTGATTCAAGACATGAGAATATAATCTTGAATACATCCCCTTTCCTGGTCCACCAGCACTGAACGACCCTCCCCCACCAAGTAGTGTTTGTAATGTAGCAAGCGCATATATGTCTGGATGGTCAATTGGTAAACCTTCAAATGCAATTTGGATATGATATAATTCAGGCAAATTTCCGAATGGCTTTATTGGAGGAATGCATGTCTCTCCACCAGTGTAATGAGCTCTCTTCTGCATAATTGGAAGTTTCTGAGAATTCCAATCACTAAAATATTTCGAAACATATTCCAGTGCCTTTTCATGAGATACACCAACAAATGCTGCTACTGTATTCTCAGGAGTATACAGACCCTCTCTATATTCTGTAAGTGACTTTTTGGAAATGGATGGAACAACCTCACGAGGACATAATAATGGAGACCCAAGAGTTTCACCCGAAAAAGCAGTAGTGTGTAGTAACTCAGGTAGTAACAAGTCAGGTTTCATCCAAACTTCATCGATTTCATACTGTGCAGCCAGTTTTTGGTCATTCAATTCTTTTTCAGTAATGTTAGGAAATCTTACGGTTTCCGCCATTAATCGCAACATTTTATCCACATCTTGATTAAACACAGAGGCTTGATACATCATAGATTCTCTCGAGGAAGTACATTGATAGTTACCTCCCAATAACTCCAGAGTTTCTGTCATCGTTCTACCGTCTACATTTGTAGTGGATTGAAAAGCAAGACGATCCAGAATGTGTGTGCAGCCTTTTAGGTTATTGGTTTCAAAACGGGATCCTGCACCAATATACAGACCCAATGCACTAAAATGGCCAGGAACATTTGAAGTAGCAACCCTGAGACCATTTGATAATTTCGTTAGCTGATATTCATTCTTGGAAGCCAATGATGACAACCTTCTTACCGAAGCTCTAAACATCTGACTGAAATAAAGAAGTAAGGGATACTTATAATTTCAACGACAGCTCTGCAGCCAAAGAATAAAAGGTTCGATTCCTCGTGAAATAGCCAGCTTATTCGACTTTCCTAACAGTTATAAGCTCATCTATCACTATCCAATATTTATGACTTCACTATTTTTAATATCTCTCGGGTTCGGATATCCAGAGGAACGCAGGTTACTGAATTAGGGAAAAGTAGCCTACTTCGGCAAACCATCGAGAAAATTTCCTTAAAGAGGAACTGTTACTACTATTAGTCACATCAAGGTTTCTTTTTTTATGAAATTTCAGAAAATTTAAGCAAATTGCCAAGAAATTTTGCAACTTTCAATCTATTCAAATCTTCAAGATTGATCGTCAGCGATGGTACGTAGTTTTGTTGTTAAGGTGCCGGCCTCTTCTGCAAATATTGGTCCTGGTTACGATGTTTTAGGTGTTGGTTTAGCGTTGTTTCTGGAACTAAACGTTTCTATTGATCCTACACAGGCTCATTTGACTAAAGACGACCCAAACAACTGTCTGTTAAGTTACAGCGAAGACAGTGAAGGGTTTGATTCCGTGCCATTGAGATCTGATGCTAATTTGATTACCAGAACTGCCCTTTACGTTATGCGTTGTAATAATATCAGAGCTTTCCCTTCTGGAACGAAAATCCATGTCACCAACCCTATCCCTCTAGGTCGTGGGTTAGGCTCTTCAGGTGCTGCTGTCGTTGCAGGTGTCATGTTGGGTAACGAAATCGGACAGCTTGGCTTCTCAAAGCAACGTATGCTAGACTACTGTCTTATGATTGAACGTCATCCAGATAATATTACTGCAGCCATGATGGGAGGTTTCTGTGGTTCTTTCTTAAGAGACTTGACCCCTCAAGAACTAGAAAGACGTGAAATTCCATTGGCTGAGGTCTTACCTGAGCCAACTGGAGGAGAAGACACTGGTTTGGTCCCACCTTTACCACCAACCGATATCGGTAGACATGTTAAATATAACTGGAACCCTAAAATCAAATGTATAGCGATTATTCCACAATTCGAATTATCTACCGCTGACTCCAGAGGCGTTCTACCTAAGGCTTATACAACTCAAGATTTAGTTTTCAATTTACAAAGATTAGCAGTTTTGACTAATGCTTTAACGTTAGATCCTCCAAATGCCAACTTAATTTATCCAGCTATGCAAGACAGAGTCCACCAGCCATACAGAAAAATCTTAATTCCAGGCTTAACAGATATCTTACAAAGTGTAACACCTTCCACATATCCAGGTTTGCTCGGTATCTGTCTTTCCGGTGCTGGGCCAACCATCTTAGCTTTGGCCACTGAAAATTTTGAGGACATCGCTCAAGAAATTATAAATACTTTTGACAGAAATAACGTCGAATGTACATGGAAGTTATTGGAATTGGCTCATGACGGTGCCACGGTGGAACAATATTGAATTTGAAGTTCATTACTATGATATAAATTGATATATAACACTTTAAATTTATAATCGTAATCGACGAATACGTATATGAATTTCATAGAAAAAAATATCTTGAAAGTAGCCTAAATTTGATTAATAAGATACAAAGAAAGGAAAAGAAGTCTGCGTTGACGCTGTTCAATTCATCTACAAGGGAAATTCTGTACAAATTTGAAGGTAGTCCGTATCTCATTTTCCATCTTTTTTGCATTATTACTGAAGATATACCGAAATATCAAGAATACAACAAATTTAATCATGGTCATGGTGAGTGACTCTAAAACGAATAGCAGCGGCTTAGGCTACAAAATTTCATGGTCCAAGGTTCGCAATTTTACTATATTGACCATAATAGTCATCTATGCATTGTATAAGCTTTTTACAGGTCATGGAGAAGATATCAATTTTGGTAAATTTTTAGTGAAAACGTCTCCATATATGTGGGCTAACCTCGGCATAGCTATGTGCATAGGTTTAAGTGTTGTTGGAGCAGCCTGGGGTATATTTATAACGGGGTCTTCTATAATAGGTGCAGGTGTTCGTGCTCCAAGAATCACTACGAAAAATCTGATATCTATTATCTTCTGTGAAGTTGTTGCCATTTACGGTTTAATTATTGCAATCGTATTCTCATCTAAGCTTACTGTCGCATCTGCAGACACTTTGTACTCAAAATCAAACCTCTATACCGGCTATTCTTTGTTCTGGGCTGGTCTCACTGTTGGTGCCTCCAACTTAATCTGTGGTGTCGCCGTTGGTATTACTGGAGCCACTGCCGCTATATCTGATGCTGCTGATTCCGCACTTTTTGTCAAAATTTTAGTCGTAGAAATTTTTGGTTCCATTCTTGGTTTATTAGGTCTAATTGTCGGGTTGTTAATGGCAGGAAAGGCTGCAGACTTTCAATAGGTTAATACACTATTTTGAATCATAAAATGTATATATTTTTTATTAACGAATGTCGTGTGATGGAATAAACCACACAACCACACAATGTATAAACTTGATATTTTTGATTAATAATATATGATTGTACGATATACAACTTATTTACTCACCTTTATGCTTCTTCTTCGTAGTCTGGATTTTTTTTCAAAATAACAACACCCTCTATGTTACTGGTATAACTGATATATTCATCATTTTCCAGTTCTGCCCTTTCACCGTGGCCTAATAGTACTGGTGTGGACTGAGTAATCCAACCAGTGATGGTTTTAGGCTTACCTGCTTGACCAACTGTCTCTACAGCTTGACCCACACGGACATTGACCTTAATTGGTTCGCCTTCTTCATTTAAGGTTAGAATGAACTTTGGTCTTACACCACTATTTAGCATGTAGAAAAGTTGATGGTTTGTTAGCATGAAACTTGGTGATACCATACCGACTAGTACAGTCAATAGAGAAGCCAGTGTTACCTTATTTAGCACTTGTGCATCGTTGAAGACGTCCATTGTCATAGTACCTTTACCTAAATGAATCAAACCTTGAGCCATTCTTGTGATAAATAGGGCATCCTGTTCGCGAGAATAATAGCTGGCAAGTTGTCTTAATAATTGTGCTAATCTAGCATTATTTGTACCGACACCACATAAACCCATGGCAAAAATAGAGTTCATAGAAACATCTAAATCTGCATCATGTGAAAAACGGGATAGGGTATCAAACACCTTCATTTGTGGATCAGCAATTGATACAAGGCCCATAGCTAATGGAACCATACGACGGATGTGCTCATTACCATAATGCATCAAATGACCAAAGTGACGTAAGGACATTTCTTTCCCAATATCTTCACCAATAGCTACCAAGGCGATACCCAAAACAGCAAATGAAAGCTCATCAATTAGGCTACTTTCAGTCTCATTTTCCTTTTCCTTTTCACCTTCTTCTTCTTTCTCGGTTTTACCCTCCTCTACCTTAGCGTCCTCTTTGGTTTCCGTTATTTCTTCATCCTTTTTTTCTTCAGCACTTGGAGCATTATCTTCTGCATCCATGTCCACATCATGATCTTCGTTATCTTGATTATCATTATTTTCTCTTTCTTCTTTTCCAGCAGCTGCTTCAGCCAAGAAATCACGTATTTCGCTACCTTGCTCTTCAATTTCTTCATCTTCTTCGTCTTCCTCGTCATTTTTCTTTGTAGCTTCTGGAGTTAGACGATGTAATAAATCTTGAATTAATAGAACATCACCAGTTCCAGTGTATGCACAAGCGTTTATCAAAACTTCAATTGCAGAAGTCATTGGATGTTCAATTGCGGACAAAGTTTCAATGACATCATCTACTTGTTCACCTTGTCCTAAATAAAGTAAGCCTAACGCTAAAGCTAAAAATCTAACCCACTCAGTTTTTAGTTCAATTGCAGAACGTTCCAAAAAGTTATCCATGATGCAAGTAGTAATATCACCATTACATGTACCAACGAAGATGTGAGCTAATGCTAGAGAAGCCATAGTAGATTGCTCAAGAGGAATAGATGTATCGGAAGCTAAAGGTAACAAAAGACCCAAGACTTCCTCGTTTTTGCTGCCAGCAAATGCAATACCTAAACCTAGTATGGCAGCTGAACTTATCTTACTGTTACTGTTATTAACATAGTCTTGAAGTAATAATAATGCTGGCTCTACATCACCATCATGTATGCCTGCTGCAGAAATACCAATACCTAATAGGGCACCTGCCTTAACTTCAGTTTCCTCAACATATAAATACTTATCCAACTGTTGTAAACCATCTAGAGACCATTGGAAAACAGAACCAATACTGGCAACTGCAGAAGTCATACCGTCCCCTTTAGTTTTATAGACCCAGTTATCATTATCGACAATTAAATTGTCCTTACAATACCCCAAGTTCAAAAATGAATTAACGAAGGCTGCTGCGAGATTCTGTTGGGCAGAATCTAGACCAACACTGCCAAATACTGACTTCGAACTATCTAAGTGGCTTTTATAAATATCTTCCGGTACTTTTGGGGCAGTTAAATTTAATTCTTTAGCCAAATATAAAAAGTGTTCGGACAGCTTGGTATTACCAATAATTTCTTGGACGCCCTCATGTTTGAAAGAAACTTTTTGAGTGGCCAAAATATAAGCCAACTGTTTGTGCATAACTTCATCATTAGTGGCATCGAAGGTAGCCCTGATTAAAGATTCATCACCTAACCTAATTGCAAGAGATAAAGCTTCAGTCAACTGTGATTCAGATAGATAGATTGAGTATGCAGTCTGTAAGAAAGCAATATCTTCTGGTGGAGGTAGTAATGGAACGCATGCAATCATGTATTGGCAAACTCTTTTATATGTATTTTCATCAACAAATTGGGGCAGCTTTTCAATCGATTCGATTTCAGATAATAAATCAACTGCTTCTTCTTCACCATTATGTTTTAAGAAATATGGGACAATATCTAAAGATAAATTTAAAATTTCGTCTTTTGAAAACTCAGATGCGGTTGGCACTGGAGTAGATAACTCTGATTCATCAGAAGAATTTAAGTTAGCCTCTTTTTCAACTTGCTCGTAATAAACTTCTCCAATTTCCAAAGCTAGATGACGAATATATTCGTGTCCCCAACTCTCAATATTAGTTACATCTGATAACAATCTATATCTGAGAGAATCATGTTTACCATTATCGGAATATGTCATAGAAAGAACTGATAAGACGTCCGCAAGAGATGATTTCATTGTTTTATCAGTCCACCTATCATGAACGGCACATAGATCAGGGTAGGATGAACGTAAGAACTTTAGAGGCTTTGGAACAGCAGTCATGGAGCTTGTTGCGTTCTTGATAAAGTCTTTCAATTGGTTCAATGACGTTTCATATAGATTGCTGTCATTTTCTTTTAAGGTTTCAACTAGAAGCTCTAAATCTGTCTTCAGTTTTAAGTCTTCTTCTGATAGCTCTTCTTCCTCTTGAGCTTGCTTCTTCTTCTTATCCTCTTTGGAAACAGTAACATCCTGTTTACTCTCTATTTCTTTCTTTTCTTCAGCCATTGTCAGTTCTCTATTACTTTGAAACTATACGATTGACTCCACAAATGGTTTTAATGGCTAGTAATGCTAACTCTAGTTTTGAAGTAATCCTAATATTCTTTTAGTTTGCCACCGAAAATATAAAAAAATCGCCGCCTTACACGTGATCCTTTAAACAAAATTAAAGTGCCGGAAAGGAGACGGTTCAATATATACAGCAATATGGTCTAATAGTCTGTTTAAGCCTGTTATTATGTATATAACTGTTTGTATATAGTAACTATTTGATGAACTTGCCAGTAAAAGCATGCTTAGTCCATTCAAATAATTTATCGTAGACCATGGTGCCGGCATTATGGTATCTGATAGCGTGGTCCGAATCTGGGAAGATATGAACATCGTAGTTCTTAACAGAATTCAGGTTCAGCAAGTCTAGAAACTTCAAAGAGTTTTGGAAATGTACGTTGTCATCGCCAGTACCATGAATGAGCAGAAAGCGGTTAACATCATTGAAAGACGTTATGTTGTGGACGCTTGATTCCTCGTAGCCAGCAGCATTTTCCTGAGGAGTATGCATATACCTTTCTGTGTAAATAGAATCATATAACCTCCAATCTGTTACAGGTGCCACTGATAAACCATACTTGAAGTGTTTACCGGAGTCCCTTTCCAGTGTTTTTAAAGTCAAATAGCCACCATATGACCACCCAAACAAGGATATCTTTTCTTCGTCAACGTAGGATTTTGCTCCATAAAAAGAAGCAGCCGAAATTTGGTCTAGAGCCTCATATTTGCCCAATCTGTCACGAAGTAAAGATCTAAATGCTTTTCCTTTAAAACCCGTTCCGCGGCCGTCAACGACAACGACAATAGCATTCAATTGGGACGCAATTGCTTCATTGAACCCTATAGAGAAACTCTTCAAAACTTGCTGCGAATTTGGACCACCATAAGCGTAGAAAAACACAGGATAGTAATTTTTTTTCTTTGGATCAAAATCATTTGGTAATATTTCATAAGAGTTGACCAATATGGTATTTCCGCTTTCATCCTGTCCAAGGTCAAGTTGTTGAAATGATTTTTCAGGAATGTCATATTGAGATAGCATTTCTCTCAATTTTACATTTTTCTCGAGGTAGTACAGTGTCTTACCAATAACATTGCCTTCGACTTCACTGTCTGTATAATATGACCGTAGATCTATGATCTTCTGGTATGGAACATCCGGTCCATTGTATGATAACAGGGCAAATCTTGCACTTGAAGAGAAAGTTGCCTTGTAAAGGCCTGGCTTAGATGTGTCTGTGACTTCAACGATTTCGCCCAAGTTGTTCACGTTCACGTAGTAGAGGTGTCTCTCGGTAGATGACTTTCTTGTAGCAATAAAGTATATTCTGCCATATTCCTTATCAACCGCAGATGGACCATCAATAACCTCCCAGTCTCCTTTGGTCAGCTTAATATATCCTGATGAATTTTTGACAGGATAATATACTAAATGATTGAATCCAGCAATTGGAATAATATCTATATACCCACTTTCTTGCTTCGTTGCTGACCTGTTCAATAATAGTGGAGTCGTATTCTGAGTGATTTCCCACCATCCACCTTCTGAAGATTCCTCTCTTGAAATTGTTGTTTCCTTCGTAGACAAGTTAATAGCTACTACTTTCAAACAATCTGATGAGCGATCACTAGTTTTGACTATAAGATTGAAGCCATCGATCCAGGTAACTTCAGTTAGAAGAAAATCTGGGTTTTCATAAAAATTTGAAATTTTAGATTCATATGTGGAGTCCTCTTTCGTATCATAAACGAATAAGTCAACTTCAGGGTTTGGTGTGCCACTTTTTGGGTATTTTATTGAACGCATCTCAGGATATATATCGTTTTCATGTTGAACATAATATGGGATATTGAACTCACGGACATGAGTTTCGTCAATCTTTATAAAAGAAATGAAGCGAGCGTTTGGCGACCACCACAATGCTGTATCCGAGCTTAAAACCTCTTCCTCATAAACCCAATCTGGTTTTCCATTGAAAACTTCGGCACTACCATCATTGGTGATCCTTCTCAATTGTGATGCTGTTTTTGTCGAGTATATGTAAATGTCATTATTTTGCACAAAGGCAATATTGTCCGCATCAGGGGACCATTTAGCTAATGCAATATCGTCACCTACATGCACAAACGATAATTCCTCTATCTTGAAAACAAAGTAGGAACCAAATACAGAATGCCTCCAGTTCTTAACAGTTTGAGTACGAATAAGTAATTGCTTCACATCTGGAGAGGGGATTATTTCGTCAACAGTAAAATTCTTACCATCGTGAGTGAAGTATCTTCCATGGAATAAGACTTCCGCAAAATCTTGGTCTGTAACAGACTTGACAACGTAGCTATCATTCATTGAAGTAGTATAAAATCCCCTATCCTCATTGTCTGTATCTGCGTAATGGAACCAGTTCAAGGAATGCATTTGTGGCTGAAACGTACCGTTTCTAATATTTTCCATGGAAACTTTCAATAAACCCTGTTTTGTTACATTGCCAATGGGTAATTGGAATCCTACATTATTACTGTTTCCGTATGGGTGAGTGACTTGAGATATAGTTCTTATCAATATAATACAACTCCATATTAGCAATAGTCCAAGAATACCTGACTTAGCATTTCTCTCGAACACAATTTGTCGTTTGCTTTTGAAATGAGTATCTGGAATTCTTTCTATATCTGGCAAAGAATCAGAAGAGTTATGCTGATCCATCTTAATATCTGTTCATCATATATATCTGTCATGTTGAATATAATCAATGATGGGCCCTGTTAAAACCTTTTTTTTTTCAATCGGGAAATTCATGATGATGTCTTGAAGAATATCCTTCATTTATTCAATGGTGAATGATCAGTCTAAGACTGTTGGCATTCATCATAAATGTAACTTACACTTTCCTATATACTCTATTATATCATAAATATTTTCTATCTAATCCGAATTCCAGTTCCTTTTCTAAGTCGAGCAATTCATCGTTTCCAGCAAGCCTTTCATCACGACCTGAATCTAATGCAATTGGTGATGCCAGTAAGTTTTCTTGCGGCCTTGGAGGAAAATCAGTTTCATGTGCTCGTAAATTTTCTGAATGTATTCCAAAATCTTGTAGTTGTGCAGATATTGAAGTTTGAGGACCACCCATTTGATTTGAAAAATCTGCATTTTGTATTCCTTGTAAATTGTTGTCATTCTGTTGATCATGCTGCGTCACCTCCTGTTGTCGTTGCTGTTGCAGTTTTTCCTCTTCTATAAGCGGCTGTCTTACAAATTTCCTGAAATCATTGACCTCTTCAATGACCATTTGCTTCAAGTCCTCCATATCGGTCACTACTTCAAAACCAAAATCGAATTTTTCGCTACAGATTGGTTCATCTGCAGGATCATGCCATATCGACAAGTAAGGATGTTGTAAGGCCTCATCTACGGTGATTCTCTTCTGCGGATCGAATGCTAACATCCTTTCCAATAGATCCAAAGCTTGCGGATTTGCGTCAGGATAGAGATTGCTAAAGGGGATTGTTGGGATATACCCGAGTTGATGAATATAGTCTTGTACATTTTTTGATCCAATTCTTTTCAAAGTTTCATCGGGAGGTGTACCCAGGACTTGTAAAATTTGATTTAATTGATGAACGTAGTCTTTACCTTTGAATATAGGTTTCCCACCTAAAAACTCGGCAAGGATACATCCCGTTGACCAGACATCTATGGCTTTAGTGTAACCTTGGTAACTCAACATGATTTCTGGTGCACGATACCATCTCGTGGCCACATACTCAGTTAAAAATTGGTTATTTTCTACAGGATTTTCTGAATAGCCTCTTGCGAGACCAAAATCACAAATTTTCAATTGACAATCTGCATTCACTAGTAAATTTCCTGGTTTTAAATCACGATGTAGAACATCCGCAGAATGAATATATTTCAAACCACACAAAATTTGATAAATGAAACTTTGATAATGAGCGTCTGTCAACGGTTGACTAGATTTAATGATTTGATGCATATCACATTCCATTAATTCTTCATATAAATATAATCCATTTAGTGAACCATCAGGGTAAAAGACAATATCCATATCGTACAGACATGTGATATTCTTATGACCTCGAAAGTGCCTTAGTAACTTCAACTCTCGTAGTGATCTTTTGCATAGCAAAGTCTTTGAA
Organism: Kazachstania africana CBS 2517; assembly: GCF_000304475.1. Lineage (NCBI taxonomy): Eukaryota > Fungi > Ascomycota > Saccharomycetes > Saccharomycetales > Saccharomycetaceae > Kazachstania > Kazachstania africana. The sequence continues at coordinate 373,346 of NC_018944.1, forward strand.
AAGACATTGGTGACCTTTTTGATGGCCACAGTGGTCTCTTCAGGGACTTCTACAAATTTAGCCGAGCAGACAATACCGTAAGCACCATGACCTATCTCTTTAATCAGTTGGAAACGTTTATCAACGGTGAAGTCCTGATTAAACACTTTGAATGTATGCCTTTCAATCTTCTCTGTCATTGTTTTTGAAAGATAACTCGATTATGACTCCACTTTACTTTGATAGTAATTTGACCTGTAATAACAGGGGGAGGAGGATTAAAAGCTTAAAAAGGTGTTGATAGAGCAGCCTCCTATCTCTGAGATTGAAATCTTTATTATCTACCCTATATAAGTTGCAATGTTCTTTCCCTCGCCCTATGAAAATTCTATTTTTAGACGGCGAAATGCTAACATTAGGCCAAAAATCGTGGCGCATGATAAAAATAATTAGATGTGACAAGAATGGGCACCTCATGCAGGTTATTGACCACGCAGGAGTGAGTATTATTTGAATGTGCGTCTCTGCGTTTCGTAGGATAGTAGTAATAATGCACACGTTTTTCTGCCAGACGATTGGACTTTTTTGGACAGAAATTATAATATAGGTTGTATATTAGGCTTTCACGGTCTCCAGTTGTTTATAAAAATCTTTGACCTTTTCATTTGTAGTGATCTTTTTAGGATTAAAGTTCAGAACTTGCAGTTGATCTTTAGATACGGCTCTTGATAGAGCGACATAGACTTGTCCAGCCTCAAAGATATTTTTCAGGTCTACTTTCAATCGTTGAATCGTTTGCCCCTGTGCCTTGTGGATGGACAACGCCCAACATAACATAATCGGCACCTGCGTTCTTTCGATGCCTGTTTTATCGCCGGGTATATCAACGGGGAACCTGTCCGGAAGCACTAACTCATGATAATACCTATTTTTGCCTGTGGACCATCTAACGTACGGCCATGCAGTTTCAACGGGTGATTCCAATATGGCAACGTTGACTAATTCTTCCAAGATCTCTGCCCTACTAAGTGTTCTTGCGTTAAAGTCCTGGATAAACTCCTTCGACTGTCTTCTTAAAGGATTTGCTATTACTTGACTAACTAACCGCATGTCAGCAATAACATTATCGTCAATTACTTTAAACAATTCAAGCATTTTTCTATGCAGTCTTTCTGTCGTGAAAAAGAGAACTTTACCCAATGAACCATTAAACAGATCAACTTCGGGTTTATTTTTCAACATCATAACCTGAGCATTTTCCTTTAACGTTACTACACGTTCCGCCATAACTGAGGAATCTAATAATTGTATCTGGTCTTTTCTAGCTAAGTCTACACTCTCAAATTGGTGTAAATCCCCAGGAAGTAAACCTAATTGCCTTGAATTTGATAATTCAACTTCCCTCCTAGTAGCATATAATTCGGTTGGGTATATTCCATCAGAATAGTCTACCTCTCTTTGAAGATTTTTGACTGTTGAAATCATATGTGGTTGAAGTTCCCCAAATCTAATAGAATTCAATATGTCAATCAGCTCGCTATCATGCTGTCTAAAGACTTTTGTCAATAAGATTGTCTTATGGATGCAACGTTTCCACATTTCACTCTCAAAACAAAATATACTAGCTTTCACGTCGTCTTTCTTTTGAACGGGTGGTAGTTGAAAAAAATCACCTGTTAATACCAGTTGAATCCCACCGAAGGGCTTATCGTTTTTCCTTACTGCTCTAGCTATATATTCTAACATGTTAAGGAATTTACCATCAATCATAGAGATTTCATCAATAATGAGAACTTTTGTGTTTTTCCAAACTGCTAGAGCTTCTTTTAATCTTTGTATCTTCTTCACCGTGACATCTGGAGGTCTATTGCCGATACCTGCATACGACCACTTGTGTAAAGTAACACCACCTATAGTAGCAGCTGCAAGACCTGTTGAAGCAGTTATCGCCACAGCTTCTTTCCCATACATTGAACGAAGTTTTTCAATTATATTTTGTAAAATGACAGATTTACCAGTACCTGCAGAACCTGTATAAAAAACATTGAGACGTTTATTTACAATCAAATCAACGACAGTTTCTTGTTCTTTAGTTAGTTTTAATTGTATTGTAACTTTATTTGACTTTAAGTTCGAAGTAGTTCTTTGAATTGGCTTAATCCTTTTTGATGTGTGTATCTTCAAATCTTGGAATGAGCCTATTCGCTTAGTAGGTTTCGTGTCGACCAAATCTGTAGTATCTATCTGTGTGCTTGTAAATGCTAATCTCCTGTGACCTACTTTAATATTAGTAACTTCACGCAAATTATTCATGTCGTCGGCTAAATCTTCCAGAACACTCCGTTGAGACTTTTCTGGTGATCTATGAAAGCTAGGTGACCTTGAGATGGTAGTAACCTGTTTGAAGTTATTAATATGAGGAACGTCCATTAATTTTTTTACTTCTGCATCTGTATCGCATTCATCGAATGAACCTTGCGATTGAAAGAGTGAATAAGGTTTATTTGAGGTAAATGAACTTGTATCTAACTTTTTAGTACGGATAGTACGTGTTTCTTTAAAGCTCTTTGATTTTGTCGCGAGATTGGCTTTAGTACTTTGAGATTTAGAATCAAAACTCTGAGATTTTGGTTTCACTTGAAAGAAATATGATGAGAGCGTCTTTTGTTTCAGTCCACGTTGTTTCTTAGTCTTATCAGAATCACCATTACTAGACCTGAACATGCTGAGGGGAGTGTCACTACTGATTCGAAGATGTGGCTTATCGTGTATATAAAGATTTCTGTATCAAATAAATTGATCCATGTGTTCGAGTAAGTTCGATGGCTTCTACTTTTTCCATATTAGGGCAAAAGCGCGTCAATCAATTTCGCTTTAAATAGTAAAGGCTGACCAGTAGTTGATGAAGCACATTCAGTGAGGCCACTAGTTTGCCATGTATTGCCTTGCTTTGTTATGTGTGGAAATAGAAAGAGTGGTTAAGTTCGGCTTATGGTGTGAGTATCTCTAATTATACTTACAGATATTGTATTCTCTCTTGGAAAATATTGTGTCGTAAGCTTGATGCCGCGGCCAATAGTAAGAGAGTTCGAATGTATGTAATTGGGTAACCACTGTGGTGCTACAAGGCTGGCTTGGATATTTCAAGGGATACACTCAAAGTAAGGTAACTATTGTGCCAACACAGCACACTGTCATCCACATTAAATACTCACCATCTTCAAAAAAATACAAAAAATAAATCTCCGCGACGGGGAATTGAACCCCGATCTGGCACGCGACAAGCGCCCATTCTCACCATTAAACTATCGCGGATTTTGAAGAAGAAAGAGAGCACTCACGCTGGGGGTCGAACCCAGAATCTTCTGATTAGAAGTCAGACGCGTTGCCATTACGCCACGCGAGCTCAATTTCTGATGTTTTGGTCTTAGACCAAAATACCTGATGCAGCATTGAATATGTGTCCCAATTTCCTTCTTACAAACTTTTGATCTTCTTCAACATATTATGTGCTAAAGATGAGGTACAAAGACTTTCCCAACTGTTGACCTCCAACTGTCAGAGCTCAAGCCTATTATATAAAGAATTTTTGGGCTGGGTACAGATACATAGAGTGATCATGTGGACCAAGCTCCTGATTCCTATTTGATTGTACATTAAAATTTTATCTGAGAGATATGATTTGCATATAACAAAGTTCAAATGGGCAACGTTCCCAAAGAAACTCGATATATACTCTTGAGGGTCATTTTATTTTCAATAATATTAAAAACTGGAACTCGAACACAACCGGGATACATTTACAAAAAGGAATAATGGCCATTTATTGTTTGTTGGAGGTATGTCCAAAATATTTTTCCAAGTAGAGCCGCTGAACACACAATTGCAACTTAATAGTACTAAAGGATAAAAAAAAGATAAATAATGGGAAACTACAAAGGCAATGTACGCACTGCTCAGTCTGGAAAGATACCCTGCCGGTCCTTTGGATTCAGAGTAACGTCTTTTTCTTTCTATTTTATGACTTTACAATGGAGCAATATTCAATTTTGATCTCAAGACAAGTCGGATGTTATAATTCTGAAAAATTCATGTTTAGACAAAACCCTCTTTTCAGAGAGCTACCATTTCCCAGAGTTTTCTGCTTAGCATTGCCTATCGTTTAGCAGCAAGAAAGAAAATAAATGACCGTGATGCAGTCATTACAACACTTTGTATATTACTGACATCAAATCCATTTTCATATCCCCGATGGCAGACTTTTTCATTGAGAAAAAAATTTTGGATTGCAAGATCATCGAAGACAACAATTCAAGGCCAGAGAAGAGACAAACACTACTAAGCTGAACCCTTCTAAACTATGAAGATTATAGAGACTAGAGATTCTTTCCTTAGTGACTATGAGGTGTTGCAATTTCTTTCCGGTCTGGAAAGAAAGCATCTTTGGGATGAAGAAACTTTAAAATTACATCAAAAGGATAGAAAGAAAAGAGCACAGACCAAGAGACCATACAACCATCCAGCATTACAAGCGATCACCAGAGATGCAATCTCATTTCTCAAGATGAACAAAAATTATGTGCCACAAGAAGATGAAGTTGAAGAAGAAAGGACAGAACATGAAAAGTCTCCACTTTGTAGGTTAAACGATAAGACATTCAGTGAATTTGTCCTAAAACTGAACAAATTCGATCTTTTCAAGGCAGAAAAATTACAAATAGTGAATCAACTTCCTGCCAATATGGTCCATTTGTATTCCATAGTGGAAGAATGTGATTCTAGATTTAGCGAAGAACAAATAGATGAAATTCTTGAAATAGTCAAAGAATACTCACAGATATGAAAACAAACAAACTGCATCAACTCACTCACAGCTGTCGTTACTCAACTTAACTGTATAGAATAGTAATAACTAACGTCAAATATAGTATTTATATTATGAATTTTTCATTTTACCCGGATGTTTCAATTAGCTTGAAGGTTTTCAGTATCGGAATTGTCAAATTAAGGAAATGACTGTGGCTCAGGATCATTATTAGCCTTCACAAGTGTAGCCAATATAGATAACTCCATGAAAGTATGAAGTTTGGGGACCATTTAAGAAAGTCGCTTATAAGACAATATAGCTTTTATTATATTGCATATGACGACCTTAAGAATGAATTAGAGGAGGGTTTAAAGAAAAACAATGATGAATGGTCACAGGATTTGGAAACATCCTTCTTAGGCTTATTGGAAGTGGAACTGGATAAGGTTTACAGTTTTTGTAAAGTGAAACGAGGGGAACTTGTTAGACGTGTTAGAGATGTTGCCAAAGAAGTGCACAATACTGTGAATCTATTGGATTCGAATACTCCGCCAACACAAATCGATTTCGAGATTTTGGAAGAAGAATTGAGTGAAATTATCGCTGATGTTCATGATTTAGCCAAATTTGCAAGGTTGAATTATACTGGCTTCGAAAAAATTATAAAGAAACATGATAAGAAGACAAATTTCATCTTGAAACCAATTTTTCAAGTTAGATTAGATGCAAAGCCATTCTTTAAAGAAAATTACGATGAATTGGTCGTTAAGATCTCACAGTTATATGATATAGTAAGAACGAGTGGTCGTCCTATAAAAGGTGATTCATCTGCGGGTGGTAAACAACAAAATTTTGTTAGACAAACCACCAAATATTGGGTACATCCTGACAATATCACTGAGTTAAAGCTGATCATTCTGAAACATTTACCAGTTCTTGTATTCAATACAAATAAAGAATTTGAAAAGGAAGATTCTTCAATTACATCGATTTACTATGATAATGAAGATTTAGATCTATATTATGGACGTCTTAGGAAAGATGAAGGTGCAGAAGCACATAGATTAAGGTGGTATGGTGGTATGCAATCTGATACCATCTTTTTTGAAAGGAAAACACACAGAGAGGATTGGACTGGCGAAAAATCTGTTAAGGCAAGGTTCGCCGTAAAGGAAAGATATGTAAATAATTTTATTGCTGGTAAATATACTGTGGAAGAGGCATTTAGGAAAATGCGTAAAGAAGGCAAGAAATCGATACAAGAAATTGAGAACTTGGAAGCACTGGCCACTGAAATCCAATACACGATGATTAAGAAGAAGCTAAGACCTATGGTTAGAACATTTTACAATAGAACAGCGTTCCAATTACCCGGTGATGCAAGAGTTCGTATATCTTTAGATACTGAATTGTCAATGATAAGGGAGGATGATTTCGATGGGTTTAATAGGACGAAGGGGAACTGGAGGAGGATGGATATTGGCGTTGATTGGCCATTTAAACAACTTGATGATAAAGATATTTGTAGGTTTCCTTATGCTGTTTTAGAAGTGAAATTACAAACACAGTTGGGCCAAGAGCCTCCTGAATGGGTACGAGAGTTAGTTGGGTCCCACTTAGTTGAGCCAGTTCCAAAATTCTCTAAGTTTATTCATGGTATATCAACGCTATTCAATGATAAAGTGGATATGATTCCATTTTGGTTACCTCAGATGGATGTTGATATTAGAAAGAAACCGCTACCCACCAACATTATTGATATTACAAGGCCAACAAGAGAAGAAGAAGGAGATGATGAGGATGACGAAGACGCAGCATTAGTTGAAGCAATGATGGACGCACCGCCAGGGAATAATCTTGATGTAGAAGAAGGTGGGGGACCAAGCTACGGTTCGATAAATAATAATGGTACATCTACCAATCTTGCTGTCGTCAGGGACAGTGCCAATGCATCATATTATCGTCGTAAGATTAGAGAGTCAACCAACTTACTGACGAAAAATTACTATAAAGCACTGTATGGATTGGATCATTACTTATATGGTGAACAAATTTCCAAGATTCCAAGAGGTACAATATTTGACACGCAGATTCAAGCACCTCCTGGTAAAACCATCTGTGTCCCTGTACGTGTAGAACCGAAAGTGTATTTTGCCACGGAGAGGACATTTTTATCGTGGGCTTCCATATCCATTATACTCGGAGGTGTTTCCACTGCATCCTTAACGTACGGTACTCTTACAACAATGATTGCATCGATCGGTTTCTTCCTGACTGCGCTGTGCATACTAGTCCACAGTACTATTGTTTATGGGAGAAGGGTTGTCAATATCCGGACTAAGAAAGCTGTTGATTACGAAGACAAGATTGGTCCTCCAATGGTAAGTGGTTTCTTAATACTGTCAATTCTATTTACATTTTTCTGTAACTATTTGTAGTAAACTATAATATCTCTGAGGGGATGGACTTGTGGGCCTACTCATTCCAAGTAATGGCGCGTCATGCAATTGTTTGTGTCATTGAGATTTTGCGGGGGTAAGAGTCAAATCTAATATTTTTTTAATTAATATATAAATTAGATTAAGCTTGATCCAAGAGCAACGGCTGAAAGTGGCTCTCTGTACCTATACAAGCACAGACTGCCTATCGAGCCGCAACGACGGTCCCACTCAATCATCCTCTGCCAACAATGTAGCCTCACTGTGAGTACGGCACAGAATCTTGGTTTCGTAAAACGCTTCCAATATCCTTTTGCTTAACTAATTTCAGACTCATTTAGGCTTAGCTTTTCTTTTTCCGAGGCATCGCTCTGATGAAAATCTACTCTGTTCAGGAAGGGTGAGAAAAATTTTTTATTAAGCAGTGGATCCTCGAAGATTAGTTTAACCTTAGATTAGTCACACGCAGTTCATCACATCGCATATATACATATATATAAGCCTGCTGGTGTATTCTACTTAGTAGACAAATAGACAACAAGAACATATCATATCTCATACAAAGGATTTAAACAATAATAAAACAAAGAATGGTTGAAGAAACTACTTCATCAGATTTTAAAAATGAAAAATGGACATTGAAGGAGGAGTCCCAGGACATACCGTCCATAACAGAAACCCGTCAGGAGGAAGAGGAGACCCTAAATAACACAAATTTGAGCAAAAATCTCTCTGTACGTCATTTGGTGACGCTGGCAGTTGGTGGTTCGATTGGTACGGGTCTTTTCGTTAATTCTGGTACAGCTTTGAGTGACGGTGGTCCAGCTTCCTTAGTGGTGGGCTGGGTCATTATTAGTACATGTCTTTTCACTGTCATTAATTCGCTAGGTGAGCTAGCGGCTGCTTTCCCCATTGTTGGTGGGTTCAACGTCTACATCACCAGATTTGTTGATCCATCCGTCGGTTTTGCAGTTAATTTAAATTATTTAGCACAATGGTTGGTCCTTCTTCCGTTGGAATTAGTCGCAGCTTCCTTAACTATCAAATATTGGAACGACAAAATCAACTCAGACGCATGGGTAGCAATTTTTTACGTTACCATTGTCCTGGCAAATATGTTAGAAGTTAAATCATTTGGTGAAACTGAATTCGTATTATCAATGGTGAAAATTTTAGCAATCATCGGTTTTACCATCTTGGGTATTGTTCTGGCCTCAGGAGGTGGTCCATCCGGTGGTTATCTAGGTTTCAAATACTGGAATAACCCAGGTGCATTCGTCGGTGGTACAAATGCTTCCAAATTTAAAGGTCTATGTTCTGTCTTCGTTACTGCCGCTTTCTCTTTCTCTGGTATTGAAATGATTGCTGTTTCAGCTGCTGAAAGTAAAAATCCAAGAAAAGTCATTCCAAAAGCTGCTAAGAGAACATTTTGGTTGGTCACTTCATCCTACGTTGTCATTTTAACTCTAGTTGGTTGTCTTGTTCCATATAACGATTCAAGATTGTTGAATGCCGCAACTTCTGTTGATGCTGCCGCTTCTCCACTAGTCATTGCAATTGAAAATGGTGGTATCAAAGGTTTACCTTCCTTAATGAACGCTATCATCTTAATTGCTATTGTATCTGTCGCTAATAGTGCGGTCTACGCTTGTTCAAGATGTATGGTTTCCATGGCACACATAGGTAATTTACCAAAAGTTTTGAGTAAAGTCGATAAGAAAGGTAGACCAATGAACGCATTGATTGTTACATTAATTTTCGGTCTTCTTTCGTTCATTGCTGCAAGTGACAAACAAAATGAAGTTTTCACGTGGTTAAGTGCTTTATCTGGTCTTTCTACAATTTTTTGTTGGATGGCAATTAATTACTCTTTGATCAGATTCCGTAGAGCCATGCAAGTACAAAATAGAAGCTTAGATGAATTACCATACTTATCGCAAACAGGTATCTGGGGTGCATGGTATGGTGTCCTTGTTCTATTTTTAGTCATCGTCGCCTCTTTTTGGACTTCCATGTTCCCACTTGGTTCAGCTCATGCAGATGCAGAATCATTCTTTGAAAGTTTCTTATCGTTGCCTATTTTACTAGTCTGTTATTTTGGTCACAAACTATATTTTGCAAGAAATTGGAGATTACAAATTGGTGCAGAAGAAATGGATATCGATTCAGGTAGAAAGATAATAGACGAAGAAGGATTAAAACAAGAAAGAGAAGAAGAAGAAAAAGCCATGAACAGTTCATTCCTCATCAAATTCTGGCACGTTTGGTGTTAAATTTAATTGGAATAACAATTCTTATATAGATCATTAGAATATGTACATAAGCAAATACTCATCATTACGACCATTACCATTTGTTACGCATCTATATGTATATATCTGCGTACACGCTCTTTCGATTTTCTTCCTCTTTGAAGGGAAATGGGGCCTACGTAGCAATATCAGACAATTTTTAATTAAATGATTGACAAGTTTTGAAAGGAATGGAAAATATAAAAGGAAGGGGGTAACTGAAAGGATAGTACAAGAGAACTTACATGATAACGGAAAGCATACGGATAATAGCAAGATGAAGTCTAAGACAAGTATACGTAAGGCTAGTCATGCCGGTACATGGTATTTACAAAATTCTACACAGTTACAAACGCAGTTACAATCAAATTTGAATGCTACAAAATTGGTTCAACCCATTAAGGGTTCCAGAATAATAATATCGCCACATGCTGGTTACAGATATTGTGGTAACGTAATGGCATATTCATATGCATCCATGGATTTGACTAAATTCAAAAATGCTAGTGATGATAAGATTAGGGTATTTATATTGGGACCATCCCATCATATCTACTTCCGGGATAAAATCTTGGTTTCATCATTTGAAGAGGTGGAAACACCATTAGGGAACTTGACAGTGGATCGAGAAGTTGTAGATGAATTGATAAAGAAAAATCATAATGATAAGAAAGTTTTTGAATTATTGGATAAGGATGTAGATTTGGATGAACATTCATTGGAAATGCAATTCTCCATGTTGGCTCAGACATTGCATTGGAGATCTGTCGATTTGAGTAAAGTTAAAGTTATTCCGATGTTAGTGTCGCATAATAGTGAAACTGTCGATTCAAAAGTTGCAGGATTTCTAAAGCCATATTTAAATGATGGAAAATCATTTTTCATTATTAGTAGTGATTTCTGTCACTGGGGGAGAAGATTCGAATACACGGGATACGTGGGGAATGAAGATGATTTGAATGAGGCAATGAATGAAGAAACGGAAATTGAGATGTTAACTTCTAGAAGTAAACTTTCACATCATCAAATATCAATTTGGAAATCGATTGAATTGCTGGACAAGTATGCGATGAAAGTATTGAGTGGTGAAGAAATTAAGAAAGAGACGGATAGTAATGAACCAAATGAAGATTTGACATTGTATGAAAAATGGAAAGAATATTTGGACATTACTGGGAATACCATTTGTGGTCAAAACCCAATCAAATTAATTTTGAAGTTATTGGAAGAGTTAAATGAAGATGAAAAATTCGAATTTGAATGGTTAAATTATTCACAAAGTTCTAAAGTTAGTAGTATCGAAGAAAGCAGTGTTAGTTACGCCTCTGGATGTGTAAGAATTAAGTAGGACAAAATTATGAATATATAACATTAAAAAAATTGGTATAAAAAATAGCAAGTTTTCACTAAGAATTAATAATAATAGAATTGAAAAGTCATTAAATTTCTATATAAAATAATCTATATTTTAAAACAAAAAGAGCATCGTTACATAAAAGATGATAGATTAAATTAAGCTCTAGCGACGTGTTCAACTAAATCGACGACTCTGGTGGAGTAACCGTATTCGTTGTCGTACCAGGAGACTAACTTGACGAACTTTGGAGATAATTGGATACCGGCTTCAGCGTCGAAGATAGAAGAGTGAGAGTCACCTAAGAAGTCAGAAGAGACAACAGCATCTTCAGTGTAACCTAAGACACCCTTTAACTTACCTTCGGAAGCTTCTCTAACGACCTTCTTGATTTCTTCGTAAGTGGTTTCCTTAGCTAACTTAACAGTTAAGTCAACAACGGAGACATCGACGGTTGGAACTCTGAAAGCCATACCGGTTAACTTACCTTGTAATTCTGGTAAGACCTTACCGACAGCCTTGGCAGCACCAGTGGAAGATGGGATGATGTTACCGGAAGCAGTTCTACCACCTCTCCAGTCCTTTTGGGATGGACCATCGACAGTCTTTTGGGTAGCGGTTAAAGAGTGGACAGTGGTCATTAAACCTTCTTCGATACCGAAAGCATCGTTGATAACCTTAGCTAATGGAGCTAAACAGTTAGTGGTACAAGAAGCGTTGGAAACAATGTTTTGACCAGCGTATTTGTCTTCGTTAACACCCATGACGAACATTGGGGCGGTACCGGATGGAGCAGTGATAACACACTTCTTGGCACCAGCGTCAATGTGCTTTTGAGCAGTGTCTAATTCCTTGAAAACACCAGTGGAGTCAATGGCGATGTCAATCTTTTCAGCGGCCCATGGTAAGTTAGCTGGGTCTCTTTCTTGGAAGATAGCAATCTTGTGACCATCGACGATGATGTGCTTGTCATCGTGAGAGACTTGACCTGGGTATCTACCGTGAGTGGAGTCGTAAGCGAACATGTAAGCAGCGTAGTCGACAGAAATGAATGGATCATTGACAGCGACAACTTCAATGTTCTTTCTAGATAAAGCGACTCTTAAGACTAATCTACCGATTCTACCGAAACCGTTAATAGCAACTCTGACCATTTTTGTAATTATTTGATATTTGTGTTGATGATTTAATAGGAAAGGTATATAAGAAGAAAATTAATAGGGAAGAACATTGAAAAGATTGAATAATGGTAAGCATTGTGGGTTTATATAATAAAAAAAATTTTCCTTTCCATTTTGCAAATGCAAGAGAATGCTGATTCAGTGGACAAGATCAATTCATCGTCTGTTAACTTCCCAACGCTGGTGGCCGATTCTTTTTGGCCTGTGTGTTGTTCCAAGTGCAAATTTGCTCGAGGAAACAAGTAGAAGAAGAAGAACTGTACAGAAGGTGTCAGAATAGTTCGAAAACTATCATTGCTCCTCCATCACCAAACGAAGAGCACAGTGACTTGAACATACCATACCAGTGAATTTATCGAGGCAAATCTTAGAAACACACACAGTGAAAGCCAATATCGGTACGTAGATCTTTGTTCTCGTTGAACCGATTTTCCAATTAATTAACGTTTTAAAATTTCAACATCTCATCGATTTATTTTAGCCAGGTCATCGAGCCGTGGGCTTCCTGTAATCTGCTGGGTTTTTCCGTTTCGGTTTGAAATAGTTTGTGCGGGCTTCCACTAAAAAGAAGATCGAGAAATAGAGAGAGGAGAGAAAATAAAGAGAAGATACCGCGAGATTTGAAGGAGTAAGCACCCACACATTCGAATTCGTGTAAATTTTAGTTTCGGAACAATTCAAACACAAAACGGCTCTTTTCGACTTGGACGCAATACCTGCTCGTTACAAAGATCGGTGTAAAGTTTGTGGCAGGCAACGGTTTCAATTCCAGCAATACGTAATATTGGGATATGGCCGTTTTTTTTTTGGGCCGAAAGACGTTCTTCTTTGGATTGTGGGAATTACATGTTTGTGAATGATAAATCTTCGTACATTATGATAATAGACTGTGGCATTTTGACATGATAATTAGCCACAATTCCACAAAAAATGCCACAAGGGTGGGTGAGTGTTTGTGTCATTATTGGTACTATACGTAAAATACATAAGCACATTACACAAGCTTGATTGATCCCCGTATATACATCAACTACTGTCCCATCTATTCGAAGTCCTCGCAGCACTGTGTCCCATTCTACAATGCAGCGATCTCAATCGGTGGTGATGTTGATTACTGGCTTCTCGACAAATTTTAAATTATGCTTTCTGTAGGCTGGATACGCTGGAACTAACCATATGCATGTTCCCAATAAACCAGCAATGTAGCATATCAATAGGTTTTGAATAGAACCGGTCATATATCCGTACACAGTAGCTGCGATGCCGACTGCGGCAATGGCTACATTCATTTGCTTACCAATATATTTCTGGGATTTATAGTCGATTGGGAATACCAATTTCTGTGATAACTCCTGAAACACTTCCATAATCACTGTCCTTGCCTCCTATACGTACGCACTCACTAGCTGTATTTGTTCTTTTCTGTTCGTTGTCTTTATGAAATTGCAGTTTTTCGTTATTAGCCGAATTTATAAATACAATAATTATTTAAATATGAATGTATGAGAGAAACAGCTATTGATTAAATACTTGATTATCTTTCAGCCAATTTATAAGCTTTATGAAGTTGTCACCTTTAGAGAAGTCATTAATCTTATCATCTTCGGGATTTGATTCTTTATACAAGTTTATTATACGTTCATTGGAACAAATCATCTTGAAAATTTTACAATTAAGTAAATTCAATTCAAACTTCCATGATTCCAACAATTCATTCTTGATTATATCACTGAATACCATAGTAACTTTCTCGTTGGAAGATGCAGGGATCTTCTTAATGAAATTAGTCAAGTTTATAAACCCAATTAAACAGTTATCTAGTTGTAAGTCCAATTTTGCATCGGTTAGATATCGTTTCATCTCATCATTAATCGTTAATATATCATTAATAACATTTAAATCGACGGTAATCAAATCTTTGAAAAACTTTATGGATTCCATACTGAAGTCAAGTTCCAGTATCCTCTTGAAGGTTATTCTCAGTTCTAATATCTTGCCAATTATCTTTTGTTGAATTTCAATTAATTCATTCGCAAAATTAACGTTAATATAGTACAAAAGATACGATAAATCAGTCATATAATGTGACACGTTCAGTATAAACGGTATAATCTGCTTCAACACTTCCATGTGACTCTCATCTAGCGCTTCGTTCATCGTCTTTTGGTTGTATTCACAAGTTTAACATTGAAATTTTTGTCATTCCACGGTTTTTCATTTTTTAATATTAGCAATCATATATTTGATATTATAAGACAAACAGGGTCTTAATACAGGATAATTCGACTTTCACTGTTGTTGCTTCGATTCCTTCTCTTGTTCATTAGTCTCATGCTGCGCAATTTCCCATGGCTTCAATCTTGGTGTCAAAGTGGACTCCGTTCTCATAGCTTCACTGTGCACGACATTCGGAATATTCACCACGTTGGGAACTGGTTTGTCGTTAACGATATGGTCGACTAACTCTTCGTAACTCAAATCTTCAGACATTCTGCAGTGCTTCTCTCTATGCCTTAAGGAAGTAACGATACCAATTATTATACTTTTCTTGAATGAAATCCTATATTACAAGGAAAAAAAATTAGTGGGTAATACTATACTTCAATTGATAAATTGCACGATAAGAGCTGTATTCAATGTTACGGAGTAGTCAGAAGAAGAACGTCATATGGCTGATTTTAGTTTCAGTGGCAGTGAGAATTGTGGTTTTCATGTTTGGACTCTATCAAGATGCTCATTTCAAAGTCAAATTTACTGATATCGATTACAATGTGGTTAATGATGCTGCTAATTACGTCTATCAGGGCCAATCTCCATATTTGAGGGACACTTACAGGTACACTCCATTATTGAGCTGGATTGTGTCTTTGAATCAGACCGTCGGTTGGTTCCATTTCAGTAAATTGATTTTCATTCTTTGTGATATTTTGACTGGATTGATTCTACTAAAATTGGTCAATTATAATTTGACCCTGGGTTCCTGTTGGCTATTGAACCCAATGGTCATTACAATTAGTACAAGAGGTAATGCAGAAAGTTTACTGTGTTTTATCATCGTATTATTTTTACTCCTGTTCGAGAGAGGCTATGACGTCTTAGGTGCCATTATATTTGGGCTCAGTATACATCTTAAGATATATCCAATAATTTTTGCACTACCAATCACGGTGTATTTGTACAGAACAAGAAAGAGGGCAACAGTGAAGATCTTTCTCGTTGGTTTGATGACATTATTGACCATAGTTGCATTGACCTTGGTTATGTATAACAAGTATGGTTACCAATTTCTTGATCAAACGTACCTGTACCATCTGTACAGATCTGATCATAGGCATAATTTTTCAATCTGGAATCTACTATTATATTATGACTCTGCTGGTACGACAGATTCCATGATTGCCAAATTTGCATTCTTACCACAATTGATCGTGGTTACTTTGATCGGTGCATATTCACTGTGGTTACCAAATAATACTGTCACCACATCACAAACGAATTTTGAAATGTTAATCAACGTTATCTTTTTACAAATCTTTGCATTTGTCACTTTCAATAAAGTGATCACGTCACAATACTTCATCTGGTTTTTAAACTTCATACCGATCATTGTCCAAAACACAACCATTTCCCCATTACGATGGGCGATAATCATTGCCACGTGGTTCGTCACACAGGCACTCTGGTTATCAAACGGATACAAACTCGAATTTCTAGGACAAAACGTGTTTTATCCTGGATTATTTCTAGGTAACGTATGTTTCTTCATGGGGAACGTTTGGATTCTGGGCCAATTTATCAACGACGTAAAAAACAAATTTACAATCACACTTGAAAACAGCAAGAAGATCCAGTAGATCGCATATATATATACACCTATATAAACCGACTTTTCCTCTATTAACTTAACATTCAAGCCTGTCTGTCACCTATCGAGATTTTTTTCTTAATAATAGAAAACTCGTTAATTTTATGAAAAATTTTATCATAAATTATTGAAATTTAGCAAATTCAAATTAGAAGAGTTGCATATAAAAGTTGGTTGTGAACCATGTCAAGACTAGAAATATATTCTCCAGAGGGATTAAGATTGGATGGACGTCGATGGAACGAGTTGCGTAAGTTCGATGCTTCAATAAATACGCACGCACATTTATCCGATGGTTCATCGTATCTCGAACAAGGTAATAATAAGATCTTTACGCTAGTGAAGGGTCCACGTGAGCCAAGCCAGCGTAGTCAGTTAGACCAGTCAAAGGCTACATTGAATGTTACGGTGAATATCACTAGATTTTCCAAATTTGAAAGAAGTAAAGCATCGCATAAGAATGAAAGACGTACGTTAGAGATACAAACGTCCCTTGTCAGGACATTTGAGAAGAATTTGATGTTACAGAACTATCCAAGAACGGTCATTGATATTGAGATTCATGTGCTGCAGCAGGACGGTGGACTCGTGGGCTCCTTGATCAATGGGATCACACTCGCATGTATCGATGCCGGTATTGCCATGTACGATTACATCAGCGGTGTCTCCGTAGGATTATATGACACAGTCCCACTTCTGGACATCAACTCCCTCGAAGAGAATGCCATGTCCTGTGCCACGTTGGGTGTCGTCGGTAAGACAGAAAAACTGTCTCTGCTACTGGTAGAAGACAAGATTCCTTTAGATAGATTAGAAAATGTGCTGGCTATCGGTATCGCCGGTGCACATAGAATAAGAGACCTGATGGATCAAGAACTGAGAAGACACGCCCAGAAGAGAATCGCCAATTCATCCAAGAAATGAATTATGTGTATATACATATATGTATATTACTAGTAGTAATAGTATAAAGTGATTTAATATTTTATAGCTTTTTTCGCATGGCATCGCATTGATAAATTTTGGCAAATTAGAAGACGACTGAAAAGAAAAATATCACATACTTAACAGTGAAAGAATTGGATCGAGAAAGAGGTATCAATCATGTCATTGAGAGAAGTTGTATACTGTGGAGTTTGTTCATATCCTCCTGACTATTGTGAGTTTTCAGGTAAGCTCAAGCGTTGTAAAGTTTGGTTGAAGGAAAACCATTCTGAATTGTACGATAAATACTATGGGTCTGATGATGCTGAAGACGTCAATGCTCTAACGAACAAATTGGCAGGTTCTTCAATTGGTGAAGAGAGAGAAGGTAAGTTGGAGAAGGATCTTTTGAAGTTACAAGCCAAAGAAGAGAATAGACAACAGAGAGAGTTACAAAAGAAACTTTCATCAAAAGTTATCATCAAGAGAGAGGCAAGAACAAAGAGAAAATTCATCGTTGCGATTTCTGGTCTTGAAGTCTTTGAAATTGATATGAAGAAGTTGGCCAAGACTTTTGCTTCAAAATTTGCTACCGGTTGTTCAGTTTCAAAGAATGCTGAAAAGAAGGAAGAAATTGTTATTCAAGGTGATGTTATCGACGAAGTCGAAGCTTATATTCATTCTCTATTAGAAGAAAAAGGTTTGAAAGATGTTAAACTTGAAATCATTGATACCAAGAAAAAGAAGAAGCCAACAACTACCACTCCTGAAAATACCAAATAAAATATTGTAAATTTATAACCAATAGGTAAAAAAAAATAATTTATGTTATATAAATAAATATATACGAAATTCGATGCACTATTTTTCTTTATCTAAGTAGTTTTTTTTTGTTGTTTTGGTATTAAATTACAATAACCAGGCTAGTAGAGATTATTTACAAATTAATGTTTATTAGATTCAGATTCATCGTCATTATCATGTTCTTCGTCATTAACGTCATCACTTGAATGTTCACTCTCACTTGATTCATTGAAGACAAATGATTCATCGCTTTCGTCACTTTCACTATCGATATTTTGTTCACCAGTAAATCTTCTTGCAAATTCAGTGGCAGGTGATTCTTCTTTAATTAATTTTTCGGTCTTCCTCAATACATTACCAATTTCATTATCATCATTAGAACTACTTTCATCTGAAGATGAAGAGGATATACTGTTACTATGATTTTTCTTTCTTTGACCAATTAGTTTCAAATACAATTTTTGACCTAACGTTTTCCTTAATAAAATTTCTCTAACTTCAAAATAAAGATCTTTTGAGTTATTAATTTGTCTAACATTATTCTTCTTAAAGAATGATCTAAATTCTTGAATATGTTTTTTGAATTCTAATTCATTTTTTTTCAGCCAAGAAACGTTTAATTCTTGTCTTGTTGCACCTCTTGCAAAATTTCTCATTAAATATTTATCATAATCTCTAATAATTTTTGTAATAATATCACTTGTAGAAACCCCATTTGTTCTCTGAGTGGTTAAAAACATCCCCATTTCCTTTATTGGTTTATAAATATCATCACTATCTTCACTGACATAAGGTATATCATCATGAGCCACATAATCGATCTTGTGTTTTTTCAAAAAATCTGGAGTAACACACCATGGGGCATTCGGGATGACTTCATCCACCCATTTACAATGCATCAATGTTTCACAACGTTGTTTATCATTTAACACAGTTAAACCTTTCAATTTATGGGTGATTTTATCACTTGGAATACCACAAATCAAAGTAACATTATCAAAAGATTTCTTGCATTGTTCCAATTGTTTCATGTGACCCAAGTGGAACAAATCAAAGACACCATCTGCATATATTCTGACAGGTCTACCTTCTGGGGGAAGATTTAAGTGGTAACCTTTTGGCCTATATTTTCTAATTGGTTCTGGTAATTCAAGATCTAACCGTTTTTCCAGTTCTTCACTATCATTGAGACGACGACGCTTCGTTAGTTCCTTCTTAGCAATCTCTTCGTCATTTTCTTCCTCCTGTTCTTCATGCTTTCTCTTATCAGGCTTGAATAGATTTTTTAAAGACGTGGTGGACAGTCTTTCTTTGAGAGAAGAAGTTCTTGATAGCTTACCTTCAGACATTGATTGTTGTGCACAATTGAAGGACCACGGCAGATTTTGAAGTGGAATACCGAAATGGCAGGTAATGGAGGGGAAGAACTCTGTAATAATAATTCTCAATTGACAGCAAATTAATGGGCCTTCTCTCATGACATTTTGCAACTGATTCTCGTCTTTTCATATTTGGTAAACAAATTGGAACGAAAAAAAAAAAAAAAAACGTACACGTGTGAAGAGTCACGTGGATAATTTTTAGAAGTCAACCAATGGCAATCGATCATCGGCCATTGCCATGCTAGTCACTGCCATGGTTGGACATTATGGTTGAGGAATATGGTGCTGACCACAATGCCACCGCCATCTCCCGTGTGCGTGTGTATGTGTTATATATAGCAGTGCGAAGGGTCGTATTCCGTCGCTGATGTGTGTCAGATACAATTCACGATTTTGATTTATATAAGTCACTTACATGGCTCAGGATATTCTGAGAATAATGTGGACTCCACTGTCTGTCTCTACGATATCGCTCATCTCGTTTACTTTCAAATTGAACGCAGCTTTTTCGAAACTTGGTTGCATTTCACCTCTACCGAACCAACCCAGGTCACCATTTCTCTTGAATGATGAACAATCGGACCTCTCATGGGCCATTTTTCCAAACTCTGTCTTGATATCCTTGTGCGTCGTTTCAATGTCCTTCAATTTATCGTGCAAATCTTTCAATTCTTTAATGGCATCTTCTTTGCTTATCGTAATCTTGGGCTCACGGTGTGATGCCGCTCTACGTGAATCCCTGTGTTTGATTAACAGATGCAAACATCTCACTCGCATTGGATGCTCTTTCAAATAGCTCTTCAATTTCTCATGATCTGTACCTTCTGGCTCCTCCCATTGCGAACTCTTAGTCTCTGGCTGGAAAAAATACTCTCTTTTCTTTGACTTGCTATATTTCACTTGCCATGGCACGGGCAATCCAGTCTCTTCTTCATTCATCTCTCTAACTCTGCGTTACTTGATACTTGTTTAGTTCTTATTCTCTCTAATTCTTTCCTTCGGCTTATATTAATATATATTATATATTGAGAAAATTTCTATTACAATTTGGCTTTAATTAGCTTGTTATAGTCGTAGACAACGAATCCCTCCTGCGAGACGCTGGCTATTATGGTGCCCGTCTGTCGGTCGTAATATTCAGCATTCATCAAATGTTTGTGTGCCTTGGATTTCGAGTTTGTTATCGAGACATAGATTGGATTGTGACGAGACGGTAAATTATGGAAATAGATGACATGATCTAATGAGACACTAAAGTCATGCACATATAGGGGCAATTTCTTGAAAAATGGCAATGTCAATAGTAAATGAGAATCAGTCAAATATGCAAACGTTACATAATCGTACCTCTTATCATTGAATGGTGTAATTAGTGTCGTTTCTCGATCGTCGTATTCTTCTACGAAACATTCATCCCTCAGCTCGACACAATAATTGCAATGGCTAGTATCTTCTTTGTTATTGAAGAAAGTTGCAGGGAAATGGTACTCCATCGGTTCAACTTCGAATGAATTCCTCAGTTTCTCAAAATACATCGGATCATTCATTTTCTTGATGCTCTTCAATTTCCTTGACACTTCTCCATTGATAACGTCATGTTCAAACAATAGACTTGCCTCAATGAAAGTGTCATTCTCTCCCGGTTTCAACTGTTTCAAATGATCATAGCCATTTGTTACATTAATTTCTCGACTAAATAAAATCATCGACTGGAATATCAATTTTTGAAATTGATATGCTTTAACTTCCTTATGGATAAAATTATTACCTTTCCTTAGATCTAAGACATCGTAAGTTATTGGTACAGTGGGGTTTCCACCATTGATGAAATATGCATGCAGTGAAATTGGGATGAAATCCCGGGGGACACAATTTAATGAAGCTAATAATGATTGCGCAATTAAGGTCCCACCAAATGTACTACGAGACCCAACGGGTGCCTTAGGTAAATATTTCGTTTGAAACTGAGTACTTTTGGTTCTCACCAACTCCAATATCTTTTCCAAGTTGCAAAATCGTTTGCTCATCTCCTTACACCTATAGTTCTTCAACTGCTGTTTTTTTTTCTGTCAAGGATTCCCTTTATTATATAGCAATCTTATATATACTACAACTCCGACGAATAAACGTTACTTAAAGTGTCATCGAGCTCTTCCCATGGTATAATGGTCCTAGCCACGTTAGTATTCCTCGTTGGTGAATCGCTATCTTTCTTCTTCGACCGTTGTGGCCTTGTGGCAGTCTGTCTGGGTCTACCTCTGCCTGTGCCTCTAGTTTTCCATTTGCCAGTAACGGGTTTAGGCTTCTTATGGGCCATCGGCTTTGATGATTTCTTTATCATAACGGATTTGGATCTTGTAATAGGTCCTTCAATTTCTTCACCCTCACTGTTGGATATTGTGGTCCCATCAAGATAGGTGTCCTTGTGATGATGGCATGAACAATGACACGTAGATTTCATCTCCTTAGAGCCAGTCGATTTTTTCACGTTAGCCTCCTTAATCCCGGCTATTTGCTCATTTATTGAATGTACTTCCTTCGATAATGAGAGTAATAACAAATAGAAATCGTTCATCGTGAAATTTAGCTTCTCGAGATTGAAATCATTCTTCTTTTGCAACTCTGTCCATTTACATACATGAGCATTATTATCTTGCAATAATTGAATTACATTATCTAAGATAGGATGTTAGTATAAGAATATGAGAAGTAGGGGAAGAAGAGGTATGTGTTGGTTTACACACCGAATTTCAATGTGCTGAGTTTCTCATTGAAAATAGAATGCATTTCATTGACCCTCTCATCTATTAGGTTTATCAATTTTGTCGACTTTTCACGCACTTGAATACTTTCAATCTCTAATTTGGAAGCCCATTCCAAGATTTGCTTGTCCGCTTCGTTAATGCAGATATCATCATCTTCACTTCCACTTGACCCGGGATTCTCTCTTACTGGAGAACTGACATCTGTAGAAATGTCTTCATCTGAATGCATCCTGTATGTAGCTCTGTCGTGTATTTCACTTTTATTGACATACACGGTTTTTTTTCTCTAATCAATTTTATATATCTTGATATTTCAATAACTTGAATCAAGCACACAAACCACCGAGAGATATAGAGTCGCAAAAGGGGGGGTTGATGTCGCCGTTGTTGAAGGAGTATCTGAATAAGAAAGTCGTTATAGTGACCACAGAGGGTCAATGTGTGATTGGGACGCTGGAAGGATTCGATAAGAGTACGAATTTGTTGCTTTCGAGTGTATACGAGAGATTTGCCAAGCCAGAGGATATAACATCACAGGTGCAGATACTTCGAGGCAGTGAAGTTGTCTTGTGTGGACTATATGATGACAAAGCAGATCTTTTTGGTGGCACTGGCGGGAATGTGCCGTCTTTGAAAGATACAAAGAATAAGGTTAAAGATGAGCATCTTATATGGTTCAAAGTAGGAAGAAGTAAGTGACTTATTCCAACATCGTTTGCACTTCTTTCTTACTATATACTATGTACACATTCTATAATAATAAAGGTTTAATGTAATTTTTCTCTTCTCCAAGAGCAATATTGGATGGTATACCCAGTTTATACATTTTCATTGAAACTTCCATTAGGTAGTCTATCGATTCGTTGTATATCTTGGTCTTTTCAATTGTGGGACCCCATACGAAAAGACCATGTCTTCTAACTATTACTGCACATGCATCAGGGTATTCTTCCATGGTTTCCACAAGATCATCATACAATTGATGTTCGAAATCTTTATTTTCAATAATTGGTATCTTCAAAGTTTCACTAAATTTCAAATTCTTGTTGAATTGTAAATCCACAGGCAATGCCTTAATTTGTTCGATATTTGAAATTTCAAAGACTTTATCGTAAAGTAACGAAATTAGAATAGCATTGATAGAGTGCGTGTGAATGACAGCTTTGATCTTTGCAGTCTTATCGTAGCAGGCTTTGAATAACGGCGTACAATCACTAGGCTTTAACCCCGCTGGAATGTGAGTAAATTCGTCATTTTCCATTACACAGATCTCGTTTGGTCTCATTAATTCCTTTTGGACACCGGATGGCGTAATGTAGATTTTGTCGTCATCTTTAATAGAGAGTCCACCTGCAGATCCGCAACACCAGTTCTTCTCGTAAAATTGCTTGGATAATGCACATATCTGCGAAGCCACAGCGTTGAAATCAGTCTCACTCATTGTTCGATGGGCTCACTGATACCAACAGCATCCTCCATACTAAATTTTTTTTTCGATGTATTCTATATTTTTGGCATCTAATAGAAAAGAAGGTACCAAGCCAGCTGGATAATTGAAATTCAATGGCTGAGAACTTCACAATGTGGTAATATAACCAAGGTTAGATGTCTAATAAGTCTGTAAAGAGTAATGCTATCTTATTTGATGGATCTAGGAAATTGGACTTTGACGAACCCTAGGGTTTGGAAATTTTCAACTGTATTTGTATGCAAGCGACATTCAAACCCTAAGTTGTATCCGGGCACTTCTAGATTGAACCCTATATGTCGGGTAATGATTTTTTTAGGCGTTTCGAGTTTTCCCGTCTTTTTTTTTGTGTGTAAATAAATAAAAGAAACATTAACGATGTTAAATATTTGTATTAGAGGAACGCATCGAATTCAGCAATTGGGGTTTTGTGTGATCTAATTCTCGAGAAAACTTGCTTTACCTTTAATACTCCTCATCTCTATTGAAGAACAAGAGAAATCCTATTTTGCTAACTAAACTGGAGAATGAGCGGTAGTAATAACGATAATGATGTGGATTTCGATAAATTACCCTTAGATGAGAGATTATCCCACAAGAGCTGGAAGGGTAGATTAAATGGGTATCAGGAACTGAGTAAATCTTTTAGTCTAGATGAATCAATGGCTAAAGAGAAGGAGATCAAACGATTTTGGAATGATCCAACAATTTTCAATAAATTCATTACAGATTCTAATGTTGTGGCCCAGGAACAAGCTGTGGTGGCATTAGAGTCACTGATTGAACTGTTCAAACCCCTAACGGTGCATGTTGACAACAAGTCTTCAAATCATTTGAATAATTGGATTCCTCTATTGATTGAAAAGGGCCTTGGTTCCTCAAGACCAACCACAAAGACTAAGAGTTTAAACTGTATTTTACTTCTTTGCTCTTTGGATAATACGATTGATAATACCATCGATCTAATTTTGCCATTCTTGGAGAAGAAGATACCAAAATTACTTTCATCAGTATTAAATTGTCTATCAACAATAATTAAATCGTTTGATATTTCAAATTGTTTAAATAATAATTTCTTACAAAAGATTTTACTTCCATTACCAAGATTAGCAGGTCATGCTGATAAAAATGTTAGATCAGAGACAATGAATTTAATCTTACAAATTTTTATAAAGACCGGTAAAGACAAAAATATGTTGAGCGATTTACTATTAGTAGATTTAAAACCTATTCAACAACGTGATTTGGATAAATTATTCAATAAAGAGATTGAAAATCCTACTTCTGTCGAGAATAACTCAATTCCATTTGAATCTAAGAGAAGACAAGCCATAGCTTTACAAATGGAAAATGAACTAAACCAATTACCTGTGGATAAAGATGGCGACACTTTAATGGACATGAATAATGAACCTGAACCACGACCAAGTATTGATCCATTCACTTTACTGCCTGAAGAGACGATTTTGAATCAATTACCAGAAGATTTTGAAAATAGAATTAAATCAGTCAAATGGAAAGATAGAGTCGATGCTTTAGAAGAATTTTATAATAATTGTTTGGCTAAAGTTAAGAGAATATCAACTAAAGATAATTATAATCATTTACTGAGATTATATTCCAATATTATTGAAAAAGATGCAAATTTACAGGCTGTATTAATATCTTCACAATCAATTGAAATAATTTTGGAGAAATTAGGTCCACAAAATGTTCCTAAGGACTATATTTTAACAATTTTCAAAGCATTATTATTTAGAATCAAAGAGAAAAAACCAAATGTAATAGAATCTTTAAGACAAACTTTATTATTATGCTGTAAAATTCATAATCCTTTAATTATTGAAAACGAAGATTTATTGGACGATATTCTTGAAAATATGAAACACAAGATACCACAAGTAAGATCTGAATCAACCCTTTTATTCAATAGTATTTTACAAAATAATTCGATACCAAATAAGCAGATATTGATTAAAAGAGTCAATGTGGCAGATTCCAAAGAAAATTTGATAACCATTGTAACGAAGATTGTTAATGATACACAGCAATCAATTAGAACGTTAGGATTCTATTGTTTTGCCATATTAATTAAGATATTGGGTTATAAATATTTCAGTGATTCATTAGGTAAGATTGATCATCAAAAAAGGAAAAAGATTGAAGATTTAATAAATGGTGATGAAATAAAGATAAAGGATAATAATAATAATAATAATAATAATAATAATAATAATAATGGTATTTTATCGAATAACCCTCAAGTGACCAAGATAATACCTTCAAAACGTATTGCAAGTTCACCACTAAGAAAAATGAATGGTATTCCTACTAATAATCATCGTCAATTGACATCCAGTGATAAGATCTTAAATAATTTGAATGAAAATGTGGTGTCAGCTAGGGATGGTAAAAGATTTTTAAAGTTACCTAAACCTGAATTGGAGAGCAAAAAAATTGCATCTAATAATGGCGGCGATAATACTAATAATAATGAGAATTTAATTTTGCGTCAAGAGTATGAACTAATTAAAGCTGAAAATGACAAATTACAAAAGCAATTAATTGAATTAAATAATGAAAATGAAGAGATAAAATTGAATAATAATAAATTGAATGATAAAGTAATTTCGTTTGAGGAGAAGATAAAAAAACTTGATTTAAATGTGAATCTTTTAAGAGATGAAATTAATAATAAAGATTTGAATTTAAAGAATAATAGCTTTGAAATTAGTAAATTGAATGATAAGATTAAATTATTAGAGAATGAAAATGAGAAATTATTGAAAAGAGTGAATAATAATGAAGATGTTGTAAATGTAGGAGGAGTTTATTCTAGTGATGATGATTTACAAAGAAAAGTTAAATCATTAAAGATAAATGCTAATTCAAGTCCCAGTGCGAGCCCGATGCTATCGAGTACAACTGGTATACTAAGTGATAGTAACAACGATGATAACGAAGAGAGTTGGAAGCGTGCAGCGGAGGTGACGAAGATTCTGAAAGCTCGAATTGAGAAGATGAGATCGAGAAACGGTAAGTAATTTGTAATTAATTACAAATATATATATATTTTTTTTCTTTTAGAAAAAGGATTATTTATTTATGTTTTGTTTGCGCAGTTCGGAGTCAAAAGCACGGTGAGCGACTGCACAAATCAATAAACATGTGTATACAAAGAGACAAACATTACGACAAATAAAAGCAACTGTATAGTAAGTAGGATTAAACATGTATAGATGGCACTCGAAACGTGAGTTCAATCTGTGAACAGTTTAATTTTTCGGGTATATCTGGTGAGATCGAGAGAGGATCTATATAAATTACCCGCACACCTTTGCGCCGCACGATCCTTGGAGATAACTCTCGTAGAACTCGCCATTGACCTTTCAGCGGCTAGCAACGATCATTTTCCCTTTCTTTTTCTGTTTTTCTGGATCTCCCGCCAGTGATAGTTCTCGTTGGCCCCTCCCCTCGCCCCCCACACATCCCACTGTGCACCAACGATCTTACCACCGGCACACGTCGTCGTCGCCCATCGGGAATTGTCTCACTAAGATTTTTCAGCAATCTGTTTTTTTCCCGACAGAGTAAACAAGCTTCACCCAGGCACCAGTCAAAATATTTCTTTTTATAGCTTCTCGTTTTGAGTGGGAGCGCGTCTGAAGCCCGTGGTGCAAGAGTTTTCCTGTGGGGGGGGTGGGTAGGGAAACATCTTTTTTTTTTCTGACGACAGCAGCCGTACAAAAGCCTCTGGGCGTGTTTTCCGTTGACTGAGTGAATTTTGTTTTTCCCTTTAAACGCATATTTCCACTACTTGCATATTTTATTTGCTTATCATCGCATTTTATGCAAATTTTTCAAAGCGACGGCGCATGGCGTGTCAAAATCGTATCAACCAACCCTACGAAGAATAACCGCTAAGTGCTCTCTGGTATTCCCATTCCCAATCCCATTCCCACTCGCTGTCTCTCTACATGAAATGAATATTCAAAATAACTTTATGTGAAAATTTTTTTCACTTTATTCGTTTTGGAAAATCAACTCATCGCCCAATTTTATTCAATTATTCAAATCAAAATCAAATCTCTTTACAGTAGATCAACTCCTAAGATTTCAACTGCAATATCTTCTTTACCACTGAGCAAAATTCTACATGAAAAAATTTTCTTTCTCAATTCTTGTTTTTTTATATATAAGAACCTTGTCAATTCCTATTTTCAATAATTTGTAGTTCAATTATCTCTTCTTATTCTATACTATTTTTTTTTTTTTCCTAATATAACCACCCAATTTACATATTCACAATGGCTGAAATTACTTTAGGTAAATATTTATTCGAAAGATTAGCTCAAGTCGATGTCAAAACCATCTTCGGTTTACCAGGTGACTTCAACTTATCCTTATTAGATAAGATCTACGAAGTCCCAGGTATGAGATGGGCCGGTAACGCTAACGAATTAAACGCTGCTTACGCTGCTGATGGTTACGCTAGAATCAAGGGTATGTCTTGTATCATCACCACTTTCGGTGTCGGTGAATTATCCGCTTTAAACGGTATTGCCGGTTCTTACGCTGAACACGTCGGTGTCTTACATGTTGTTGGTGTCCCATCCATCTCTTCCCAAGCTAAGCAATTATTATTACATCACACCTTAGGTAACGGTGACTTCACTGTCTTCCACAGAATGTCCGCCAACATCTCTGAAACTACCGCTATGGTCACTGACATTGCCACTGCTCCAGCTGAAATTGACAGATGTATCAGAACTACTTACGTCACCCAAAGACCAGTTTACTTAGGTTTACCAGCTAACTTAGTCGACTTAAAGGTCCCAGCTAAGTTATTAGAAACCCCAATTGACTTATCTTTGAAACCAAATGACGCTGAAGCTGAAAAGGAAGTCGTTGACACCATCTTATCTTTAATCAAGGATGCTAAGAACCCAGTTATCTTATCTGATGCTTGTGCTTCCAGACACGATGTTAAGGCTGAAACTAAGCAATTAATTGACGCCACTCAATTCCCAGCTTTCACCACCCCAATGGGTAAGGGTTCCATCGATGAACAACACCCAAGATTCGGTGGTGTTTACGTCGGTACTTTATCCAGACCAGAAGTTAAGGAAGCCGTTGAATCTGCTGACTTAATCTTATCTGTCGGTGCTTTATTATCCGATTTCAACACTGGTTCTTTCTCTTACTCTTACAAGACCAAGAACATTATCGAATTCCACTCTGACTACACCAAGATCAGGAACGCTACCTTCCCAGGTGTCCAAATGAAATTCGTCTTAAGAAAATTATTAGCCTCTGTTGCTGACGCTGCCAAGGGTTACAAGCCAGTTGCTGTCCCAGCTAGAGTCCCAGAAAACAAGGCCTGCGACCCATCTACTCCATTAGCTCAAGAATGGATGTGGAACCAATGTGCTAAGTTCTTCCAAGAAGGTGATGTTATCATCACTGAAACCGGTACTTCTGCTTTCGGTATCAACCAATCCTTATTCCCAAACAACTCTGTCGGTATTTCTCAAGTCTTATGGGGTTCTATTGGTTTCACCGGTGGTGCTGTCTTAGGTGCTGCTTTCGCCGCTGAAGAAATCGATCCAAAGAAGAGAGTTATCTTATTCATTGGTGACGGTTCTTTACAATTAACTGTCCAAGAAATCTCCACCATGATCAGATGGAACTTGAAGCCATACTTATTCGTCTTAAACAACGACGGTTACACCATTGAAAGATTAATTCACGGTGAAAAGGCTGGTTACAATGACATTCAAAACTGGAAGCACTTAATGTTATTAGAAACCTTCGGTGCTAAGGACTACGAAAACCACAGAGTCGCTACTACCGGTGAATGGGATGCTTTAATGGGTGACAAGGAATTCAACAAGAACTCCAGAATCAGAATGATCGAAGTTATGTTACCAGTTATGGATGCTCCATCTAACTTAGTCCAACAAGCTAAGATCACTGCTGCTACTAACGCTAAGCAAGATTAAACTATTTTAACTTCTGATTGTTAAAGTTGTTTTCTCTTTTATAGATTATGTAGTTTAAAATCTTTTATAATTTAAAGAATATGTTTACGTAAATTACGTTTCTGTTACAACTTATTTGCTGTTAAGGTTGAAAGGGAGGATTACTCAATTACATATACATTTATTCAATGAGGAAATATTGGTGGTTACAATTCTTACGTGAGGGACCGGTGGGGAAAATGAAGTGTTTCTATATGAGACAAAGGGCAGCTGTCGTATTAATATACTTTCAGCTCTACGTATAAAAAAAATCTCCGCGACGGGGAATTGAACCCCGATCTGGCACGCGACAAGCGCCCATTCTCACCATTAAACTATCGCGGATTTTGAAGAAGAAAGAGAGCACTCACGCTGGGGGTCGAACCCAGAATCTTCTGATTAGAAGTCAGACGCGTTGCCATTACGCCACGCGAGCTCAATTTCTGATTTTTGTTGAGACAGAAAGACCACCATACCAATATGGATATGCAAGTGGTCTCATCTTCTGTTCATATTGTGTCTCATCATTTACCAATCTATAATATTCTCGTCCAACAATATGTTGCTGGAAATGGCAATATACCGACATTTCAATGTTTTGATAGTTAGCATGACAAATTTAGAATGTTACAGAAGATATGAACAATAATTATGGTGTGATAAACACGACAATGTATTGACACGAACCATATATGGCGTGATAAACACGAATACATATTATCATGCAATAATTATGGTACGATAATTATGACAACGTATTGGCTCATAACTCTAGAACATGATAATTGGCATAAATCAAAATGTGTTGGAAAAGGTATAAATACTCAGGTGAACACTGAAGTTTGATCAACGTTTGTGTCACTTCATATTATTTTTTATTATGATTATGTTTTATATATAACCAGTGCATTAGTTGGTATAACCACTGATTAATAAGAATTATTTTAATTATTTTGCTGACATCCACAACATGAACAATATTAAAGAAAATAATATAAAGGAATCATCCTCTGATCTTCCTTCACGTCATATGTGTGTAGTATTATAGACCCAGTATACTCTCGTTCTAACAAGTCGCAAAGCAATTTTTCTATATTTCTTTTTCACGTATCGTGAGATGATGTTGGGACGTATTTCAGGCAAAACTACTTTTTGTCTTCGTGTCCTGTTCCATCAAATGAAGCATAGTACCAACTACCGAATCCTGCTACCATCCGGACACTTGTCATCCTTTCCCCACAAATAACTGCATTGTTACTTAGAGGGCAATGTTGTATAAGCTAATGTGACCCATCTTCAAGTGGTGTCCCTCGAGCATTGTCTTCTCTTCAGAAATCAACTTATTTTCTGGATAAGTTAAGCAATTTCGGATTTTCCTGCGGAGGCACCCTCGTCATTTCACCACTTTCGCACAGAAATTCCCGTACTCCGCACTTCTTTTCGAGAAATTGATCTGCAGTTGCAACAGATCAATATGAACATTAGCGAAACCGAACCTTGAAAAATTCTCAAGAGACTTGGGACATGCCATCATAGAAGCTTTTAAGATGAGTTGTTGAGGCCCCGCTTGTACAACTCAGTGGGTCCAACTGTTCTATTCCCGCAATATGAGGATAGTACATTGTACACATACAATATCAAAAAATGTATTATAAATATGCTAGATAGTATGACGAACTTGGGATAATTCTTTTAATCTCTCTTTTGTTACAATACTACAACAAACAAACAACAATAAACTAAAATATGATAACAAACAATATTTCTAAATCTCATTCAGCGCCAGACTCCGTTCATTCGGTTCCTTCAAATGGAAAAGATGAAAACATGGTCTTGGAAGTTGGTGCTTCTGAACAAAACGTACCCGTTGAAATTCCCAAGAAGCCAGCTTCTGCTTACATTACCGTTGTCATAATTTGTCTAATGGTTGCATTTGGTGGTTTTGTCTTCGGTTGGGATACTGGTACCATTTCCGGGTTTTTAGCTCAGACTGACTTCTTAAGAAGATTCGGTGAATTACAAGCTGATGGAACTTACGCTTTCTCCAACATTAGAACTGGTCTTGTTGTCTCCATTTTCTGTCTCGGCTGCGCAATCGGTGGTATTCTCTTCTCTAAATTAGGTGACACTTACGGTCGTAGAATTGCTTTGGTTATTGTCACCCTCGTCTATATGGTTGGTATTGTCATTTGTATCTCAGCTAATTCAAAATGGTATCAATATGCCATCGGAAGAGTCTTTGCTGGTTTGGGTGTTGGCGGTATTGCTGTTTACTCCCCACTATTAATTTCTGAAGCCTCTCCAAAACATTTAAGAGGTACTTTAGTCTCATGCTACCAATTGATGATTACTGCCGGTATCTTTGTCGGTTACATCTTAAACTACATTACTAAATCAACCTTAACCAACTCGTTACAATGGAGACTCCCATTAGGTCTAGGTTTCCTCTGGGCTATCTTAATGATTGTTGCTATGTTCTTTGTTCCAGAATCTCCACGTTACTTAATTGAAGTCGGCAAGATTGAAGAAGCCAGACGTTCTGTCGCAAGATCTAACAAGATCGACGTCGAAGACCCTGCTGTTACTGTCGAAGTTGAATTCTTATCCGCTGCTGTCGAAGCTGAAAGAGCTGCCGGTAGTGCTTCTTGGGGTGAATTATTTTCTACCAACGGTAAGGTTCTACAACGTTTAATTATGGGTATTTGTGTCCAATCATTGCAACAATTAACCGGTGCTAACTACTTCTTCTACTATGGTACTACTATTTTCAAGTCTATTGGTTTAGAAGATTCTTTCCAAACTTCTATCATTATCGGTGTTGTTAATTTTGCCTCTACTTTCGTGGGTATCTACTTCGTTGAAAGATTCGGCCGTCGTAGATGTCTATTATGGGGTGCTGCTGTTATGACTGTCTGTTTCGCAATTTATGGTGCTATTGGTGTCAAAGCCTTATATCCAAATGGTGAAAGTCAACCATCCTCCAAATCAGCTGGTAACGTCATGATTGTCTTTACTTGTTTCTACATCTTCTCATTTGCTACCACATGGGCTCCAATTGCATTCGTAATCGTTGCTGAAACTTTCCCATTAAGAGTCAAGGCCAAGGGTATGGCTGTATCAGTTGGTGCTAACTGGACATGGAATTTCTTGATTGGTTTCTTCACCCCATTCATCACTGGCGCCATTAACTTCTACTATGGTTTCGTCTTCATGGGCTGTTTGATCGTTGCTTGGGTCTACGTCTTCTTCTTCGTTCCAGAAACCAAAGGTCTATCTCTAGAAGAAGTTAACACCATGTGGGAAGAAGGTGTATTACCATGGAAATCAGCTAACTGGGTCCCACCAGCAAGAAGAGATGCCGATTACAACGTTCAAGATTTCGTAAAGAATTAATAACGACTCTCATATTACTAATGATTTCTTTTTTATATAATATACACGACAGGAAATGAAATGCAATATATATTCCGTAACTAAATAAATTCATGATTTGATTCAATATTTAACAGTACCTGAAAAATGTCACATCCAAGGCTGTCAGACATATCGACCTAGCACAGCCATATAGATAACTACGAGACCCATCAAGTAACTAAAAACAAGTTGACCATTTTTTCTAATGTATGGTTATAACATAACTGAGTCATTCGACCAGCATGTTCACCACTATACATTTTGCAACGCAAGTACTAGTATATCGAAAGTAACGAAGGAGAAAAAAACCCTTGCTATTTATTTGTAATGGATATACATAGTTTAACGTATGTACATACTTGAGTGATCATTTCGACTATAAAATAGTAACGGTTATTAACGCCCTTTATGACGAAATGCTGTTGAGGTATTATTTAAACAGCAAAGCTTTCTGCGTGAAAACGCAAGCCCCCGTCAGTTGCCCATCGTCCTGTACTTTCAACCAAACTTTGCGGTCCAGCGGCTACGACCCACACCTCTGACAGTCTGCTAATATGTGAGTCTGAGCCACTTGAATCAATATCTCCGTTGCAAAGACTATTAGGAGTTATAGGCCCTGGACATTCAGTTTCTAAGCACCAAGCGTAATGCTCATTATTTAAAGTTGGTCTCCCATAAAAGACCTTCACTCCCGACGGAATCTTAATCTTGGAATCAATTGGACACGATAATTTTGGGGAGGCTTCTTCATCCTGAGTAATCGATAAACTAGCAGGTGACAAATTCGTAGAAGGAGCATCTATAACAACAGGGTCTCTAAACGCACTCTCGGAAGGAAATTTCAGATCAGACTTATCACCATTTCCATTTTTAAAAGATTTTTTATTTTTTGGTGTATAGGTACCTGTAAAATCAATTTCATCATGACTACTCGACGTTATTGCATTCATTGAACCGAAATTTCTCTTTGTATTTGGTTGGTCATTGCCTGTTCTCAAAAGAGAAATATTCTCTGCTAAAGTCCCTTGTTCTTCTGTCTCTCTTTCAGATTCTTCCGAATAATCTAAATCAATATCTTGTTCCTCAACTTCCTGTCCACTAATGTAGACTTCTAATCCTTCCGAATTATGTTTGAAGTATTGTAAAAGTTTCAAGTCTCTATAGTCTCTACAGACCCAAATTAACCTCACATTTACACCATTAAATTTTAAGATCCTTAACAGTGGCAGACCAAATGCGATGGCAGAACCTCCAACACAGATTAAAACCCTTCTTGCATTGATTATGTACGTCATAGGAGATGGTATAGCAGCAAGCGACGCACGTCTAATGCGCCAAGAGTGTGATACTGTTGGTTTAGTAATGAAGTTTAGTATAGGTTCGTACGAGCCCGTGATATAATAGGTAGATCCATTTCTTAGGGGAAATCTACCATTCCGAATGATTAACCTAGCTGTTTCATCTGTTGGTAGGCTAGCCAAAGTAAATGGATGCTGTAGTCGAATAAGATTAGATATCCATCGTTTTATAAAGTTTCCATGACATATATTGACCCGTACATGACATGAGGGCAAGATAGGCTTTCTAACCAGATCCTTTGTTGGAAACTCGACGACGGTAAGATTAGGTGACAAAGGAATGACAATAAACTTTGTCAAACTTGTATGGTATGCTCTATATGCAATTTGGTAAACTAAAATACAACAATTCAATGTGGTGTAATATGGAATCCCAGGTCTAGCGTGGAAATGCAGCAAAAATACAGTAGACCATGTACAGATATAGTGAACGTAGTAGAACAATCGAAAGTTTAGTCTTCTTACTTTCCAAATAGAAGTAATACCAATCAGTGCAAACAGTACCATAGCCAAAACACCATAAAGGTTTGCAGGTTTTTTCATCTTTAGTAGAAAAGCGCCTTTCCAACACATATAGTACGAATAAAAGATAGTATGTAGCAATGATTCTAAAACTACGATTCTAGAAAGCCACTTATGGAAAGGGAGTAAGGATAAATAAAGGGTTTGAGGTAGAGGTGACGGGCGTAACGTTAAGAACAACAATGGTGGCATTAATGCCACTGCTATTCTTCCCATACGTTTAGTTATTTGAACCAAATCCCTTCCGGTGTTATAAAAAGTTCCGATAACACATATTGTGAACCAAAACAGACATATACGTAAAGACTGATTATGATATATGGGTAAACGGTGAATCCATGTTCCTCTCTTTAGAATATGATGCTTTAATATGTGAGCTGATCTAAAGAATGGACGAGTCAGTGATAAGAAATGCCAGAGAGGTATGAAAAAACATATAAAACAGGTCGCGAATATGAAACAGAACCTTGAGTATTTAGAAATATTTAGCGTTCTCGTTATTCGATCAGTCTCATTTTCAAAATTTGGAAGATTTGATTTAAACCAGTTGATAATGCTATCAAACTTCATTATTAGTAGGAATATGCAGAGGAAGCAGCTACTGTAGGCTCACTAATAAATGTAAACTGGAGAAAATCAAGCAACTTTGACGTAGATACGTCAAAAAAACAGCAAAATAGTTTGAAAGAAAGAAATAAACACTAAATCTCAATCTTTTATAGAAGAAATACTCATCTATTCTTCAACCATCTAAAAAGCAAATAACTAATATATCTATTATTCTAAGACGTTAAGCTCTTTACGCTGTAGTCACTAAGTGCACCCAGAAAGAAAGCATTTAACAAGAAATGTTTGTCTGGCGATGATGAACCTTACAATGGATTGAATAATGTATCAATCAATCCATTACAAGTCCGAAGAATCCTGTCGGTCATCCGTCTCAGGAAAAAAAAAAAAACCTTTGATGTTTGACTGTTTTTGAATAATCCGTACACATCTACACACCCGAACACCCAAAAATTTTTCCTGAAAAATTTAAAAAAACCAAAAAGTTTGACATTTTTTTTGGCTTTGCCAATTGAATTTTGGGCAATGGAGCCAATCTACGTAAAAAGAGTGTTAAAAATGGTGTAAGTGTATGCTAGTTATGAGTAAAATGCTAGTGCATATGTCCGTTGTTACGGTGGTGGATGGTGATATGCTTGTGAATGATGTTACTTGAGTGTCTTGTTGCCTCTGTGTTCTTTGTAGTGAGTCTACGCTCCGGTTGGCCTCGCTAAGTTGGTAGCCCCATCTCGGGAATCTAATGGCCGCTAGATTGGCAGGCAATTAGCGTCTAGGCGGGAAATTTCGCTCTAGGCAGACGCTCTGAGCCTAGAGCTTCCGGCCGAACCAAGTGAAAAATTCAGTTCTAAGAAAGATCTTTAGAAAAAACGTTACTAGTAACATATTAAATAGGTATTATTTCAGATACTCGAACAAGTTTGAAAAGAAATACGTTGCATAATGTCATTACCAGCCACTTTTGACTTAACTCCAGAAGACGCCCAATTATTATTGGCCGCTAACACCCATTTAGGTGCCAGAAACGTTCAAGTATGTTAAATATCCAATAAATAGATGAGTAATGTCCAAGAAAGCGAAAAGAATAAGCTAGAAAAACGAGCCGTAATACAACAGTACATTTTCCAGTGAGAGGCGTTGAATTATAATGTGTTTGCCATAACAATGTGAATTTGGGATCTAATGTATAATAAAAGGGAAACAAAAGCCTTAAATATTCGAATAAGAGTAGACCTAGTAAGTCAGCATAGCCGATTGAAAAAAAGCCTTCTCTGCTCATAGCTTTTCGAATGGATATTTCCATCACAATTCTATTTTGAAATAAGTGCAAATTTTTTTACTAACAATCTCATCTTCTTTTTTTCATTTTAGGTCCATCAAGAACCATACGTCCACAGTGCTAGACCAGATGGTGTCCATGTCATCAACATCGGTAAGACTTGGGAAAAATTACTCTTAGCCGCCAGAATCATCGCTGCTATTCCAAATCCAGAAGATATCGTCGCTATTTCCTCTAGAACTTACGGTCAAAGAGCTGTCTTAAAGTTCGCCGCTCACACTGGTGCTACCCCAATTGCTGGTAGATTCACCCCAGGTTCTTTCACCAATTACATCACCCGTTCTTTCAAGGAACCAAGATTAGTTATTGTTACTGACCCAAGATCTGACGCTCAAGCTATCAAGGAAGCTTCTTACGTTAACATCCCAGTCATCGCTTTAACTGATTTAGACTCCCCATCTGAATATGTCGATGTCGCTATCCCATGTAACAACAGAGGTAAGCATTCTATTGGTCTAATCTGGTACTTATTAGCTAGAGAAGTTTTAAGATTAAGAGGTGCTTTAGTCGACAGAACTCAACCATGGTCTATCATGCCAGATTTATACTTCTACAGAAACCCAGAAGAAGTCGAACAACAAACCGCCGAAGAAGCTGCCGAAACTGCTGCTACTGA
The DNA here is from genome assembly GCF_000304475.1 of Kazachstania africana CBS 2517. Classification (NCBI taxonomy): domain Eukaryota; kingdom Fungi; phylum Ascomycota; class Saccharomycetes; order Saccharomycetales; family Saccharomycetaceae; genus Kazachstania; species Kazachstania africana. The sequence goes on from NC_018944.1 coordinate 410,437, forward strand.
AGACGAAGGTAAGGAAGAAGTTACTGAAGAACAAACTGGTGCTGGCGAATGGGCTGAAGAAAATGCTGATGCTGCCGAATGGTAATTTAATTAAAACCAATGAAATAACTTTTACTACTGTAACATTTTTTTCTTTCATCCCTGTAACGAGAATGGATCTCATAAATTCCATATAAATAAGTATATTTCCTTTTTCATTATTTTCATCTATATTGTGATCACACAACAAATAGTATAAACATATAAAAAATATTAACATAAAACAAAGTATAAACTCTCTCTTCCATATGTATGAGGAACATTTCTCTTAGTAGTTAATATCTATTCTATCATTTTTCTAATAAATCAGGATATGTCATTTAAATATCTTCCTTTGATAATGATGATGCAGTACCTTTTCTTCAGTCCCAATTTTAAATGTATGATACCTCCTACATCAACTACAATATCTATATATTATATGTCTAGCTTATCTATCATCTTAAAAAAAGTAACATAAGAGCGGCCCGTCTCTCATTTCAGCTATAAAAAAGGCAAAAAGAATGAAGTTGCGAGAGTCATTATTTGATTATAATCAGAACACAAATAGAAACTGTTTTATGATAGAATCATCAATCAATCGAATGTACAAAGGGACACCCTAAGGAAATATAAATAAAAAGTAGAAGACATAAAAATATATGCGCAAGCCCGGAATCGAACCGGGGGCCCAACGATGGCAACGTTGGATTTTACCACTAAACCACTTGCGCTTATTAATTATGACGGTTTCTGTTGTAAGTTCACTTTCAAGATTGATATTGATAACATATTTAGTTAGCCACCCCTCTGGAGGACGATGACGTGAAGGTGGCGTGAAGAAAGATCAGAGGATGATTCCTTTATATTATTTTCTTTAATATTGTTCATGTTGTGGATGTCAGTCAAATAATTAAAATAATTCTTATTAATCAGTGGTTATACCAAATAATGCACTGGTTATATATAAAATATAATCATAATATAAAATAATATGAAGTGCTACAAACTTTGATCAAACTTCAGTGTTCACCTGAGTATTTATACCTTTTCCAACACATTTTGATTTATGCCAATTATCATGTTCTAGAGTTATGAGCCAATACGTTGTCATAATTATCGTACCATAATTATTGCATGATAATATGTATTCGTGTTTATCACGCCATATATGGTTCGTGTCAATACATTGTCGTGTTTATCACACCATAATTATTGTTCATATCTTCTGTAACATTCTAAATTTGTCATTCTAACTATCAAAACATTGAAATGTCAGTATATTACCATTTCCAGGAGATGGAAACCAAACCAAACCAAACGAGCAAAACCCTTGGATTTAAACTGAAAATTCTTGAATTGAGTCAGCTGTTAAATAGAAGTTCTAACTTCACTTCATGTAATTAATAGCTCAATCAAGGATCTATTAAAGTAATTGAATTTTTCCTACTACATAATGGTTAAATACCAGACTAAAAAGTGTGCCATCTGACCTAAAGGAAAAACCCTGGCTCCATTGTCTGTCAAACCAAATGCCATTTCGACATTTTTTGGGATAATAAAGTTGTTGTATATTAAGAGACTTATAATCCCATTATTTTCTGGAACAATTGTCCAAATATGAAGTTTTGGATCGGGTATTCAATTGTCCAGACCAGAAAGAGTGACAGTAGGTGTGCTCATTATTATACCTACCAAAGTCATCCCCCTGATAATGAATATGGTATGATTAGTATCAAGAAAATTCGTTTGAAGATAAACATTATAGACACAATATTTAATATTTTATATTCTGTTGCCCATTGCCTACTTCAGATCTCGAAATTATTATCCTTAAACATGACCTTAGAAAATAAAAGATTCTGCCATAATCCTACACATGGATTATAACAAGGAGATTTGGCAAGCTCGTTGACTCTTTTTTGGGTGATTACCTTTATTCTCAGAAGAGCAATTGAACCAGTATGGCACAGCTCTTGTGAGAGCTCCAGAAAAGCTATCATCCAGCCTCATCAAAATTTTTACAATCGAAGCAATTTTTTCTCATTTAGCTTAACTTGAAATAACTTATTCTCCTCTAATCACCACTGTAACTCTAAAACTTTATCCATTTGGGCTCAAATGGCTCAAAAATTATTTACTGACGCTCTGTATAATGTCTGTCATCCTGTATTAATCAGCTATTTTTTTTTTTGTATAGTGAGCACGGCATTATCACGCTAAGAAATTTTTCGAGGTCAGTCCATCAGAACAGGGGAAGATGAAAATCATAAAGCTGCAAAAAGGTTCTTCCGCAACTGAAAAGTGTAACTTGGGTGACCTGCTTGCTAAATATAAAGAACGATACTCTAGTTAAAGGACATACAGCTTGGAGGATCCAATTCCAAGGAAAGTACGGAAGAAGAATCCCTAAATAGAACGCCCGTGATCAATATTTATAATGAATGATAATACAGAGCTTTTGGTTGATCTTTTTGAGAATTTTGATGTCAAATTATTAGATGACACTGTACATACGTTTTACAATGGTTCAGGAGTGCAACAGAAGAGGGCACAACGCGCATTGACACAGTTTGAAGAAAACCCAGAATCATGGCAGTATGCTGATAGAATACTTCAATACTCATCTTCGTCATTTTCCAAATTCATAGGATTGTCAGTATTAGACAGAATGATTAATACAAAATGGAAATTGTTGCCTGTGGACCAAAGACTTGGTGTGAGAAACTTTGTTGTAGGTCTGATCTTGTCATACTGTCAAGATGACATAATTTTTAAGAATGAAAAGAACTTGATTAATAAAGCAAATTTAACTTTGGTGTGTATTTTGAAGCAAGAATGGCCACAAAATTGGCAAGAATTCATCCCAGAGCTCATTGCTTCTTCACCTGCTTCTCTTAACATTTGCGAGAATAACCTGTCAATCTTGAAATTATTATCTGAGGAAGTATTCGAGTATTCTTCTGGCAAATTAACTCAAGCCAAGGCAAAATTCTTGAAAGATTCTATGACAAACGAATTTGAACAAATCTTTGCTTTTTGCATACAGATGTTACAACAAGCTTCATCACCTTCTCTAATCGTGATGACTTTAGAGACTATTTTACGATATCTGGCATGGATTCCGGCTACATATATTTTCGACACAAATCTAATAGACTCATTGGAAAATTATCTATCCATACCAGAAACAAGGAAACTAGCATTGAAATGCCTAACTGAAATATCGAGCTTAGAAATTTCACAAACTAATGATATATTAAGTAAAAAATTAGCATTATTATTTGAACTAACAATACAGAAAATTTCGGAGAGTTTTATGTCCTTATCCACAGACCTGAAAGAAATATACTCCAGGGCATCTTCGAGGGACCAATATTTCTTAGAAGATTTTGCGATCTTTTTAACTACTTTTCTAACTCGTCACAGATCTCATTTAGAAAACCATGAGGTGTTTAGACAAGCACTAATAATTTCTCATGAATATTTAATTCAACTGTCTAGAATAGATGAAAAGGAGTTATATAAAATAGCTTTAGAATATTGGCATGATCTTGTGTCACACTTGTTTCTGGAAATTCAACAGTACCCCGTCTGTGACGAAAATCCATCATTAGAACTCTCATTTATGAGTATGGGAACAGGTGCAGTAAATCCCCAATTTTTGAAGCGGTTTCCACTGAAGAAGCATATATATGAAAAGATATGTTCTGAATTGAGAGTTATTGTCGTTGAAAAAATGGTAAGACCTGACGAAGTGCTAGTTGTGGAAAATGAAGAAGGTGAGTTTGTAAAGGAAACATATAGGGAATCTGATACTATCCAGCTATATCAAACAGCAAGGGAAGTTCTAGTATATTTAACACACTTAAATGTGAATGATACTCAAAATCTAATCCAACAGAAGCTCAAGCTTTTCGAAAATAAAAACCAATGTGACGTTAACCAAATAAATCCTATATGTTGGGCAATTGGTTCAATATCTGGCACAATGAGAGAGGAGACTGAACAATATTTTTTGTTATCTGTACTTGAAGAATTAATGACTTTATCTGAAAATCAAGGAAGCAAAGAGAACAAAGATGTATTTGCTTCAAATATGATATACATTGTGGGACAGTATCCGAGATTTCTCAAGAACCGTTGGGATTTTATGACGAGCGTAATTTCGAAACTATTTGAATTCATGCGTATTGAAAATGAAGGTATCCAAGATATGGCATGTGATACCTTCATGAAAATAGCGAAAAGGTGTAAATATCAGCTTGTCACTAAGCAACAAAACGAAGAGAACCCACTAATCAAAGGAATCCTTGAACAGTTACCAACCACTACCTCGGAACTGACACCTGATCAAGCTCAGTTACTGTACGAAGCTTGCGGCCTGATTGTGGCAGAGGAAAGAAATGAAGATAGAAGATCAAACCTTTTGCAGGATTTAATGCAACTCCCCAACCAGGTCTGGGACCGTACCATAGAGCAAGTAAAGGCAGCTCCTACCATTATGTGCGACCCTGTCACCCTTAAAATTACTGCTAATATTATTAGAACGAATAATGCTGTATGCACCGGTATGAAAGAAGCATTTAGCAAGCAGATTAGTAGCATCTATCCAGATTTATTGAATCTTTACAAAGTTGTTTCTACCCTCATAAATGACCAGATTGGCTTAATGGGAACAATTTCTATTAAGACGCCACAAGTTCGTGGCTTCAGAATTATCAAAAAGGAGATCTTAAAACTGTCTGGAACATATATAACAGGGGCAAGAAATCTGGAGGAACTTACTATTGGTCTTATTGATCCTTTACTAAATATTGTACTGGAGGATTACCGCACAAATATTCCTGAAGCAAAAGATGCAGAGGTACTGAATTGTTTGACTACTATAATCCTAAAAGTTGGTCATAGAATCCCGCATGACATCTTGCTGATATTACAAAGTACATTTGAATGTACTTTAGCTATGATAAACAAAGACTTTATTGAATTTCCGGAACATCGTATTCAATTTTATAAGTTACTGAGGGCAATTAATGATAGGTCCTTTGTTTCTTTCCTTGACTTACCTCAAGATGCATTCAAATTATTTTTTGATTCAATCTGTTGGGCTTTCAATCACAATAACCGTGATATTGAGAGTAATGGCCTACAAATCGCCACTGATCTATTAAGAAATGTTACCATGCTTCAAAGGGATTCGCCTTTTGCACTGTCATTTTACAATAGGTACTACTTGGCCTTTGTCAGTAAAATCTTTGAAGTAATGACGGACCCTGACCACAAATCTGGATTTTCCCAGCAAGCTTTGTTACTAATGAGATTGTTTGCAATGGTGGAAGAAAATAAAATTCCTCTTGCGATCTATGATGAAAGAGATGCTCCAAGCGGTACTTCCAATAGGGATTACTTGGCTCAGTATCTTTCGAACCTTCTCTGTTCTGCATTTCCAAATATAACAAGAATTCAAGTGGAAAGTTTTCTCAAAGCTTTATCTAGACAGTACAAGAACTTGGAAACTTTTAGTGAGACATTAAGAGATTTCCTGGTCCAGATAAAGGAAGCAGGAGGTGATCCCACAGACTACTTATTTGCTGAAGAAAGAGAGGAAGAAATCAAAAGGCAAAAAATGCTGAAATACCAAGTGGCTTCAAAAGTTGCTGGTTTGTTGAAGCCCTCAGATATGGAAAATGACTAAACAATTTCATGTATATTTTCCAGAAAATTGCAACGAATATATATTTTACTCTTTTATTAGTGAGTATTTTACAATACAAAAGATATTTACACGATTATGTGTATAAACACACAGTTAAAACTTTGATTGAGAGGTCATTTAATTTTCTTGTTTTTCAGTTTAATCGTTTCTTCATTAACGTAGATGCCTTTACCTTTGTAAGGTTCAGGTGGATGAAATCTTCTAATACTTGCAGCGAAAAGCATCACCTGCTGCTTATCACAACCTTCAATTATCAAGGAGGTTGGAACTGGCAACGTTACCTTTATCCCATTTGGCACGTCCAACCCTTGAGGAATTGACGCACCGACTTTTATTGCAACGTACTTGCCATCTTTATCTAACTGTGCTCTGTAACCTGTCCCTACAAATTTTAAAAATGCCAGATGACCTTCATTGACACCTATAACATGATTATTAATGTGAGATCTAATTGTACCCCACATTGATTTCTGCAGTTTATTACTTGCATCATCAACTGTAATATTTAATTTCTGACCTGCCGTATTGACATCTACGTGGACAAAATCCGGCACAGGCATTTTTATCTCACCTTTTGGTCCTGTTATACTAACTGCTTGTGACATTTTCAAGTATTTTCTGCTCTTTTGAATGATCATTGGAGGAATCAAACTGTCAATCCTTACGTTGGTTTCTGGGGTCAGGAATATAGCTGCTGAGCCCACATGGGAACTCACGTAAGCAGTGGAAGTAAAGAGGCGCCTTTTAATGAGCGACATGAGACGTTCAGAATGGGAGGTCTCTAAAATGCAACACTATCGAACTGTGCTTCAACCTTTATAGTCCTTATTCAGTAACAAGTTCTATATATGTTATGTGCTAGAATTCCGAAAAATTTATAGAGACGGGTAACGCGATGCCGAAAATTGAAAAATTAAAGCAAAAAAAATTAAAAGTGGAAGAAATCGATGAGCTTTAGTACATTTAATGAGAGGTTCTTCTGTCAGTAGGCCAAGACAAAAACATATTCCAAATGGTTAGAAAGCTTAAATATCACGAACAGAAACTTTTGAAAAAGGTTGACTTCCTTGACTGGAAGCAGGACCAGGGTCACAGAGATACTCAGGTTATGAGAACGTATCATATCCAAAATCGTGAAGATTACCACAAGTATAACAGAATGTGCGGTGATATCCGTCGTTTAGCGAACAAACTATCTCTTCTGCCTCCAACTGATCCATTCCGTCACAAACATGAGAAGTTACTGCTGGAAAAATTATATAACATGGGCATACTCTCTACAAAATCCAAAATTTCTGATTTAGAGAACAAAGTTACCGTAAGCGCCATATGCAGAAGAAGATTACCGGTTATTATGCACAGACTAAGGATGGCTGAGACAATACAGGACGCAGTGAAATTCATCGAACAAGGTCATATTCGTGTTGGTCCAAATTTGATAAATGACCCAGCTTATCTTGTTACTAGAAACATGGAAGATTACGTCACATGGGTTGATAACTCCAAGATCAAGAAGACTGTTCTAAAGTATAGAAACAAAATTGATGATTTCGACTACGCCTAATTCCTGTACATTTATTTCATAAGCGAAATCTATCGTCGCCTTCTTTCTAACTCAGAAAATGATTCAACTATTAGCGCACTCCTGAAAAGTAAGGTAAATGTTATATAAAACTGCATAAGTAAGTAATATTTGAATGTTTTTTATTATAAAAATATAAAAGGTCTCTGATATGCAGTCTGCTTGACAAAAAAAATAATATTTTTACCATTTTTATTGTCATACGTTGTTATAGTCATGCGAAGAACCTAACTGTCTTCTTAAATCGTCGTTAGATCCACTGTGAGGGATGATACCGACAGCATTTGGTGGTTGAACAACATCAGATGGTTCCAAAATTCCACTAACACGCGCATCAGCTTGTTTTTGTAGTTGTTTATAGTAAGAATTACCAGTAGTAGTTAAGCTATTATTTCTTGAGTTGGGTAGGTTATAATTTCTTAGAGAGCCCGCCGGTTTATACGTGTTGTTCATTTGGATATCTGCAGGATTGGTCATCACAATACTTTGTCTCATTTGGTAAGGTAAGGGCGCTTGGCCATTGCCTATCGTATTGTTGCTTGTATAACTCATATTGTCGTTAGGAATAGGTCCATAGGAATTATTATTTGGAGTGTAGAACATTTCTGGATGATCTACAGGATTTAATGCTGTGCCGTTTAGTCTAGCCGTTTGAATTTGCATTTGTTGCTTACTTGGTTGCTTAAATGAAGTCAAGGAATGTGTAGACGATGATTGTAGTAGGTGAGCTGGGGCTGGTAGTTCATTAATGCTTTCCAATGTTTGGGGATGACTATGTTGCGGTGGTATCTGAGGAACAGGTGGCATTTGGCCCTGCAACTGGTAAGGATATTGTTGAGGCATATTGTTATATGCTTGCGGGGATAATTGCTGTTGTATGTTCTGGTACTGTTGCCTTTGTTCTTGTAGGGCAAGGTTTGGCGCTTCGGAATATATTGAGGATGCAATTCTGTGTGATTTTCGTGTTGCCGTATTGTCAACTGGAGCCAAATGGTTGGTAGACTCAACGCTTTCATTTTGACTCCCCTCATCCTGATATGAAGTATCTGCAACCTGCTCTACAGTATGGCCTGTAACATCTTCAGAGTAACTTTGGAAAACTTCTTGTGACGGTTCGTTAACAAGAACTGCATTTTCATCGTTCACGCCATTTGATGGTGTTGGAGAAAACGAAGTACTTGGATTTTCAACTTCAAAGTTTATTTCATCGGCATCTTTTTCTAATTGTGCATTTTGTTTCATTGTGCCAGATCTGTCTAAATAAACCTGATAAATGCTCTTCATACGCTTAATGTTTTCTTCCTCTGTTTCAGATAATTGAACTGCATAGTCATCATTACCATCATCATATTTTACATCTTGAACTCTGACAGATTTATTCATAACATTCTGGGATTTTTGCTTCGTTCTAGCATCATAATTGGACTCCACTACATTTTCGTCATTTTTTATACCTATACTTTCGATACTGAGAGGAACATTTTCTCTATTTCCTTTATTTTGTAGGGGACTTTCCTTGTAATTGTTATACTCCCCAGGACTTGAAGTAGAAGCAACGTCTGTCTCACTTTGACGACTTGGTGTGACATTACCGACCATATCAAGGCCGCTACGATTATGGATGGACATACCCACGGCAGACCCGTTCCTTGCGGCAAAAGAGCCTCTACCGATTTGATCCAATGCTAAAGAAGAACTACTTGCAACTCTCGACTGGATATGTGCCAATTGGTAACCACCAACTTTATCATTTTCAATTTCCCTGGCAAAGTTCCTTAATGAACCAGCATCAGCCGTTTCTGGCAATTTGAAAGGATTTACAGACCAAGTATGGTCATTGTAATTTTCATTGAATGGGTTTTCTTCCGGACGTCCTGTCTGATAATATGCTTGATTGAACTCTTCCTTCATGTCGTGTTGTGAGTCATTAGATCCCTCAAAATTATGCTTCATGGCGTATCCATTACTGATAAACTCTGCATCCCCGTCAAAATCGGGATCATTATCTTCCTGTGCTTCTTTTTTACTTCTTCTATAAACCATGAATAAGATGACACTCAGAACGATAATGATGACAGCCACAGGGACTACGACTGCGACTGCAACCGTAACGTCCATTGTGCTATCAGTAGGCTTCTCACATTCCTGTTTGGTCCCTGTACATTTACTTGATTTACCACTCGATGTCGAACTCGATGCAACTTTCCTCTTGTGCAATTCCAATGGCATATGCGTCGTTACTGAACTATACCCGAGACTGACATAAGTGTATGAATCTAAATCAATCATAACTCCACACTAAACAAAAATAGTCTTTTCTAATTATAGTAAAACACTCTCTTGGCTAAGGGACTATGGATAAAACAAACCTCGAGATCAGGAGTCTTAAACAACTTTAATGAAACCAATAAACAGACCTCTGAGCAACAGACATCAACATTGAAATAGCAAGCTCATGACAGTTCGAGCCTTCCAGCAACCTGCTCGATCCAACTTTCACAGATTGCAAAATTTTCGTGGGAGAAAGATCTCGAGACTTTCTCGAAAAAACGAACGCGTCAAAAATTATGCAATTACTTACGCGTCACTCTTTCCCCATACTGTGCCATCTCCACAGCCAGTTTATTGTTGGTTGTCTGCAGAATGAGCGTGATCATGGTTCCATTCAGTGCTCAAAGACTGTTGATTCAGATCTTGATTGCAGTGTGGGACAGGGATGCCTTCGGCCGCAGGGTAACGACTCTGGAGTCTTTTCTTTTGGATGACAAGAAATTTTAAGGCTTGTCAAGGTTGAAGGATGTCACTAATATTGTGTGAGTGATTGAAGAAATTGGTCGGTAGTATGGAGCAGATTAATGTTTCTGTATTTGCAAGAGTATTGGAGAAATGTCTGAAAGGATGAGCACTGTCAGGTCTAAGAAGGCTTCGTTCATAAGAAGTTATCTTGTTAAGAAATATGACAGATTATTGGACTCAATTTTAGTGGCAGAAGAAGCAATCTCATCGTCAAGTAGCAGTGAATCTAACGGTGATTCCGGTATTACTCAGAAGGAGCTGATTCAAAAGATTGCTGGTTCGCTAGTGAATGCCTCTATAGAGAAGTTTAGACTAGAAAAAGACGATATTGACACACTGTCTACTGATTACGATATGGATAGCGATTCTTCACTCAAGGAACCTGCCTCCGAGGTCATCAGAGACATTAACAATGAGGTTAAGGAACATTTTGTAGATTTGTTTGTGGACAAACTGATAAGTAGAATCATATCTGAGAAATTGCCTGAAAGAGAGCATATATCCCTGGATCAACATGAGAAGGCCTTAACAGCTACTTTATTGGCAAATAACATGAAAACGATGACATCCAAGCTGGGTCACATGATGAAATTTCAGGATTCCGTTATAAGACTGATTACATGGAGAAATCCGACTGGAACATTGCTATCCTTGTCATTATTCACTTTTATTTGCTATTATCCATTGCTCCTCATGATACTACCTCTGATACTCATAACCTTTGGAATCATGGTCCCCAAATATCTTGAGAAGTATCCAATTCGTGAGGTTTACTCAATTACCAGGAAGTCCTATGGAAGTCCTTTACTTCTCAGACTACTTTCAGTCACTTCTCCAGATGAAAAAGATGCATCTCTACAAAGAGACAAGTCCGCTGAGTTTCGTGATATAGGAAGTAGTGCCTTGGTGGTGGTTAATTTACGTGACTTTCAAAACATGACTTCGAGCCTTATAGAGCTATCTGAAGTAAATGCAAAACTGGTAAATGAAACTCTAGGTTTTGAAGATGAGCGTCATACTACAGTTATTTTTTTGCTATGTATTGCATCGGCTCTTTTGTTAAATTTGACTTCTCCTTTTGTAAATTGGTCTTTAACGTTAAGTCTCTCCACATGGCTGTTTTTCATAATGCACCATCCCCAAATTGGTCCAAGGCTCGATAAATTTATTATCAAAATAAGAAGACTAACAAGTAATAAATTTATCGGAGAAGTCATCAAAAAATTTGATATTATTTTGGATGAAAAACCCCAAATAAATTCAGTCGAAGTATTTGAGATATATAGACAAGGAATAGTTCCAGGTGTATGGAAATTTTTTCTTTATTCAAGTAACTGTTTTGACCCAAGTGATGAATTCAGAAGGGCAAAACATGCCCCACCTGGGGTTAAGGACCTAGAAGATGTGAAACCGCCTGAATCTTGGTTATTCGACCCGAATAGTGAATGGGAAATTGATTATAACGTAGAAAAATGGTCTTATGAAAATGGGCTAGATCCAGTTCTAACTATAGAGGACGAATACCTCTGTGATACTATGTTTAAAAGGAGGAGATTAACAAGAAGGGTTCTTAAATAAATTTTACATGTTCTCAACAGCAAGGAACATAAAAAAAAGAGATTAGAGGAAATATGTATTTTATTCTATAAAATGCGTTTAAAATGAATAAATTATATGCGTTACTATTATAGATTTTATATTTTTAATTATGTAAATAAAAATAAAAACCTTTTGTGCTATATGCTGGTTATTAATGTTACAATATCAGGTAGGGACACCTTCAAATTCAGATTTCGAAACCTTATTAATGACTCTTCTCCAATTTTTCCTATTGTCATGAATAGGAACACTTACTAGACTTAAATATACCACAATGACTAGCAATACAAAGGCGCATGCAGCCAAAGGAGCCATCATTCCGACAAAACTTCTCTTGGAGATGTTGGTTTGATAGGGACATTGTGTAGAAGCTCCTCCTGTCACCCAGCAATTACTTACCGCCAAAGAATTTATATTTATCCAAACTTCTAAATCATCATTGTCAGATGAATTTGATAAGTGCAAATTCAATGATCTTTTTTGTAATGGGGTTACTGGCAACGAAAAATGATAACCTTCTGGACAATTTATATCTGCTTTTTTGTAGAAATCGATGTAAGAATCTTTATCACCATTACTTACAAGCCACGTGTATTCATCATCATTTTTTTGGCAAAGTCCCCCTTTAGAGTTATAACAATTGATTACCTTCCAGTCCATTGAACTGTTGTAGGAATTAAAAGTTAATGATGCACAGTTATAAGCTTGAGTAGGGTCCTTCCCCATATCGGATTCACTATTAACGTATCTAGGTTCACCATTGGCCCATGACCAAACAACGCTATTATCAAGCAACGAGAGAATTTCGGTCAGATTAGTCACATCAAAACTATTGCTTATAATTGGAGATAACCCACATGATATGTACTCTGAGATATCGGTGTCTGTGAATGAAGATTCCAAAAACTTCCAAGAAATATTTTGTACATTTTTGAATTCTCCCATATTTTGTGGACAGGATAATGTGGCATTATCAATATCATAATGCAGCAACGAATTAGGAAAAACGTATGATGAGGTGCTCAAATAATTCGTTGAAAGCTCAGCTATGAATAGCCTTTTATGACTGCCGTAAAGAAATTCTTTTAATGTAGGCCATTCAGGGGTGGTACTATTCAATCCAGAAACACCTAAGCTGTTATGAGAGAGCAAGTCATCTTGTGTATAGATATATGAACTACCAACCTGTTGAGTTAGTATATCTGCGAGATTTTGTGTAGGGGTTGTGGAGTGAATCGAGGAGGAGTTAGTTTCGTTAGAAATACTTGATATTCGTAGAAACATAACCAAAAGAGATGCAAACAAAGTGTTATCAGTTTCCAAGATATGTGAATGCAATGTAGTCAGAAAGGTTTCAAATGAGAGTGGTGTATCGACTATGACCCAAATACCGTTTTGCAATTCGATATCTAAGACAAAGCCCTGCACACCTGACTCAAGAAGAGAGGTGAATGAATCCAAAAGATAAGTCCCATTCAGGCTAGATACTGTATTTGTTTGATTTCCAATAGCTTCACTTCTGCTGTTGAACAATACCTGTTGTAAATTTACTCCGACCAAGGGTAATTGGTCAATGGTGACATTATTCATCAAATCTCTTTGAGAACGAATCCCATTCAGTTCTTGGGCGGTTAAACCAGGCCATTCAGGATAGACAGTATGATTTATAGCATAGCAAAATGAAATTTTATCGATGGCATATCGTATAGCAGACCATATCAATAATATTTTAAGAAATGAGAATAAAGAGTCACTCATTCTCTAAAAGAATCAAAAAAAAAAAAAAAGGGAGAAAGATGCGTTACAATCTCTTTATGAAAATGTAATAACTTAGCAAAAGTATCGTGTATAGGACAGTTCTGTACTTCAGATATCAAAGACCTTTCCAAATCCTCAGAGTTGTTTCAACATCATCATCATTTATTTCCTTTGGAAGCCCTTCCGACTACAAAAAAGAAAGAAAATCGGTCGGAAAACCGACAAAGTCCTAGAAGGATAATAGGGCTTACAATATCCGGGCCCAAATCGGCAGGGTTTTTGTTTAGGGTTGAAACTGCTATGTTATTTTCCTTTTAAGGCAATGAGTCAATACTCAGGGCAATCATATATCCTAATTAGGAAAAAACTCGAATTTCTGACAATAATTTTTTTTTCTTCTGTGCATCTTTCGAATACTTCATATGTGGTCACTTTTCTCTATTGAGATGCTCTAGTATGAAACTGGCTTGTTTTGGTTTCTGTAAATCAGTTTAAGTCCTTTGATTGTAAGACACAACCATATATAAAGAAATTTTTTTCTTCTTTTCGTCTTTTAGTTGGAAAAGACAGTTGTATTGTCTAATAATATAGAACTTTAATAGAAATTCCATTTCTTTGTTTCAGGCGGATTGATGTCAATGGTGACCGGATCAAGCAAGAATGTTGCTGTATCTTCATTGAAAGGTTCTAAAGAGGAAAATGGGAAATGTGGTAATAGATCTTTGAGAAGAACTATTTTTAAACCAAGCCAAATTAAAAATAACGCTAGAAATGAAAAGTTAAGATCACAATTAAGAGACAAATTTTCTTCACCAACAGATAGGTTATTATCGCCATGTTCTCAAAAATTGAACCAATACAAAGTTAAAAAATTTGCATATTTGAAAAATAAAAACATCTCAGCAGGCAATTCAGCAGCAAGCGGTAAGAAAGAACCAACAAAGTTGAGTTTCACAGAAACAAACACCTCTGATTCAGAGTAGATTAGATTCTTTATTCTATAACTTATTAATTATTCTTTAAAAGAAATTCTGTATAATATTATTAATTGACGTATAATCATTCAATATCTCTTCAATTTGTGAATCATTTGCATTTCGTAATTCAAATAAATGCATTAAAATTGTTTTCACCGCATATTCCTCGTTCGTTTCCCCTTCATCCACGGCTCCAACAGTTATTCTTTCAACAAAACTGTAATAATTCTTATTCTGATTAACATACCGCTGTCTATCCTGCTTCGTCTGCTCCGTTATATAAATCTTATTGGGCAGGGAAAATGATAACAAAATGTAATATAATAGCTGTTCCCAGTAATGGAGGGGATATTGTAATTTAGAGAAATTCAAGTTAATCGTCAATGCAGTTGATGCGTACTCTCTGTACACTTGTTTGAGGATCTGGACCAACTCCTTCGTCAAATACTGATTTACTCGGTCAGCAGAGTTAAAGGTCTGCTTGTCACTGTTTATCGTTAACAAAACTCTCGATGTATCAATCTCATATGAAACAACATCATCGACACGGCTGCTCTTATCCTTTATAACGATCTTTCCTCTGACTTCCATCTTGGCACTGTAGGTTGGAATTTAAGATCTTGCTATCTAATTCTTTCGGCGCTTAAATTTCTTAACGAAACTATATAACTTTTCTATTTAAACAACTTGCCAGCAAAGAGAGCTCTTCGCAGCACTTTACCAAACGGACTGGCAGTACACAATGAGAAGCCAAGTTGCACGGCTCGAAGGAAGAGCGAGAAAGACGAATAAATAATTGAACTCCACTAGTGTTCTTTATCCGAGAGGCTCTAGAGAGAGACGAATGAGATGACGGACAGCAATGAGAGAAATAGCACATCTCTGTGCGTTGAAATATCATCCTTCAAATTACTTTTTATGATGTGCAGGCCGATTTATAGCAAGATAATCAACAGATGAATGAGGCAACAAATCCAACTTCACCGAGCTGAAATCAATCTTTGTTTTTTGACTATTCTATGTTGCAACAATCTACACAGGCGCGTAAACCTCATCGCGTTTTCCTACCCATCGAAAAATGATAAACAGAACGCCAAAAGTATTTTTTGATATCTTGGATTGAAAGACATATACTGTACTCAAGACTATATCTAAAATCTAACCACACCATAGAAACACATGTCAGATACCACTGGACTGTTTGAGCATCTCAATTTTCTAATTGTTGTCTCCGAAGACGGTACTACACAGCAAAGAGCAAATAAACTTATTAAATTATTGAGTGATAACGGCTGTAATAAAACTGAAACTTACGTTAATGAAGGCAAACTGGATGGAAAAAATTACTCTTCTCAAAAGCACTGGTTTTTATCAAAGTATGGATCGAGCAACTTTCATTTTATTGTCAGTGAAAACTGTACATTCCCATTTTATAGAATAGCAAGCTTCGATTTACTCATACCTGTAGTGACATCTAATTGGATTACAAAGGCAATCGAAACTAAGAGACATCCAAAGACATCTCTATTTTCTCCAGATCCAAACCATTTTTTGAAAGATCTACAAATTTGCGTACTAAAACCGTCCTTTGAAGCCTCGGAGTATCTTCTTTATACCGAATTGATCCATTCGATGGGTGGTACTTGCGTAGAAAACATAAATAATAAGACAACCCATATAATAACGACAAATCCGAAAGAATCTTGCTTCGAAATATTGAAGCGAAATGGCACAACATCAATTAAATATATCTATCCAACTTGGCTGATTCATTGTGTCAAAGAAAGCCAGCTTATAGACGAGTCTGAACATGAGATAGTGCCATTTACGGATGACACTGAAAAATTGAATGATCTTTGGAATCAAGTAAATGATATAAAATTTGAAAAAGCCTCCAATTTTCTTAGTGGCCACACATTTATTGTGAGTATTGATCTCTTATTTTCGAAAGATTCATACATTTTCTTTATAGACTTTATCAAAAATTGTGGTGGTGAGATTCACAACTATTTTGAGACTAAAGAATTAAGTAAAATTATAAATGATGGAAGCTCATCGATTGATTGCTATATAGCTCTAGCCAACTATACTAGAGAAGCAGAGACAATAATGAAATGTCCTTCTATTAATGTGGGCAGTATCACCTGGATCTTCAATATGTGGTCATTGAATCACTTCGTTGACCCAAAGCACAACATTCTCAATTCTCCTGGTAAACGTAAAATATTTAAGAAGAAACAGTTAATACTAAGTTACACAAACTTTTTTGGCCAATACAGATTTCTCATTCAAAGATTGGTAGAAATTATGGGGGGAAGAAGTACAACTGAATTATCAAAGCAAAATACACACCTAGTAACAATGGGTTCATACGGGAAAAAATATATAACAGCAATGAAATGGGGCCCGCAAAGTTGTTCTGTGATCAATTTCCTATGGTTAGTACAATGCTACCAAAATGAAAAGATTTTAGATGTCAATGATGTTGAATTTAAAGAATTTGATGACATTAATATTTTAAGATTCAATCAAACCAATTGGAATGAGGCCCTGCTGAACAATGAAAACGTTCAGATACCAGCTGCTCCTGTCGGAGAAGTTGAGGCACAAAACAATTTGATACAAGACACCAACGATTCTAGTCAAGAAGATACCCAGGAATTTGTAGATGCAATGAATCATGTAAGTGAAGAAAAAACAGAACCATTACAAGTAACTGAAGACAGAATTACGAAAGTGCAGAATGCAGTAATTGAAGAAAAACTACCTTCTAAGAAAGCTTTAAATGGAGGCATCCTTACGAACCCTGACAAGGAAGAGAACGAAGGTACTGAAATGAAAGATACTACGCAGAAGGTCAATGAACAAAAGATAATCGAGATGTTTGAACAATTATCTGAAGATGAAAAAGAGGAGGTAAAATCAAATATTACATACTCCAGTACTAGTAACGAAATCATGAAAGAACAATCAGTAACTCCAGCTGGATCCAGAACTACGTCTAATTTAAAAATAGAAAGGACGCCATCTTTTTCACCATTGCCAGAACTATCTAGCCCTTTAAGTTCTGGAGGAAGTAGTCGTACTGGTAGAGCTGCTAGAGCTAAGGCAGAGAAAAGGTTACGCGATGATATTGAATCTCTGAATGAATTCGAAATGATAGCTAAAAAAAATAGGAAAAAGAAACAAGTGGCTTTATTACCAGAAGAAATCAAACGGCAAGAAGAAGCTAAAGAGACAGAAAAAAATGCTAGAGAAATACTTTCAGGAATTTTTCAAGAAAGTCCATCCAAAATTTTTAACCTTAATTGCCTCTGTACAGGCTGCCATGAAGAAATATCAGAACTTGATTTGGAACTTTTAAAACTACTTGGAGTGAAAATCTACGGTAATATAACGCCAAATGAATCTTCGTTATATCACTTGAACACTATTATCGCACCAAGAAAACTACGGACAGAAAAATTTTTAAGATCTTTAGCTTTCCACCCTCTTAAGTTCGCATTATTGCCTGAATTCGTAACAGACCTCCTAGAGAAACTTCACAACAGAGAAAACCCATCTGAATTGAATATAAAACAATATTTTATCCCCGAAATAGATGAAAAGTTATTAGAAGGTACAAAACTTCCAAAAAAAGTTTTTGAGAGGGCACATATAAGTGACATCAATCTGATAAATGATATTCAAGGTGGAACCGAGGTTATAACGAATATTTTAAAGGATCATGGGATTAAGAATGTGAATATTCTGGATAGAAAGATGCTTTCCATACCAGAAGAAATTATTCCAAATGAAGGTACTCTTCACAGAATCAAGCTAGGCAATGGAAAATTTATTACACCGCCGAAATTTGTTCTTATTTCTAGCAAACCATCACAGGCAAAGCCTTTTAGACAAAGTTGCAGCAAACTAGATATCAATGGCGGAGTATTGGTTGTCAATTGGGATTGGTGCGTTAACAGCATATTTAACTTGCATGTCAATTATGAAGATAAGAAATTTGTTTCCCATAACTCCATGAAGGGACGATAATTCTGACGTGCGATTATAAGTTGAAATTCACATTTGTTTACTTGCATTTTGTAAACATTGTGCAATACGGGAGAAAGTAATGGTAACACCATTCTCCATCTAAGGCCCTGACACAACATACTGCAGGGATGGACACTCTATTTTCAGTATACATTTATATACGCAAAATTAATTTTCACTCATATCTGCAGCATCTGGAAGTTTAATAACCGTACAGTTATTCTACGGAGAACGAGAGAAAAGGTTTCTACAAGTACTAATTATTAATAAAGCCTAATCTAACGTAAATCACCTGCTATCGAAGTCGACCAATTGAACTTCATCTCATAACCAAAGTCTTCCCACCTTGTTAAGCTTGTAGCGCTACTCACAAAATTTTCAGCCCTCACTTTATGAAATAGGGCTAAAAAATTAAAAAAATGTCCTACTGAGATGGCGGCTAATTTGAACTTTATAATATACCAGTTAAGGCTGTGAGCTATTAATCCAGGAGGAAAGATAAGTACTGTGTTTTAACTAATAGTATGCCTACTAATATAGATAACGATGTTGTCCCAATAGCCACTTTTTGTAAACGATACGGGATATCTTTGGAAAGGCAAGAAAGCCTAGGCATAACTTCATCCAGATATTTGGAACAGATTAATGAGGTTGAGTACAACGGGCTGAAGGAAGAACTCTTACAAGAATATAAGAAAAGGAAACTTGAGGATGCTCTTCGCTCAAGAGAGACATTTAAGAGACAGAAACCTTGTTATGAAACCGAACTTTTGCATTCCACTTTAGTTTCTGAGGAAGAGTGCTTCGAACCAATTGTGATATCTAGTGAACAGGATGGTGTAAATGAAGCAACCATATGGAGCAACACGCTGGTTACACAATGCGAAATTTTACAGTCTGATGATATTCCCACATATAACTGTACAATGACTACAAATAACAGCTATATACTAGACCAGCAAACTTTGAACTACGATATGGAATTCAACATCCTAAACTCTGACAGATCTATCAAGGACAGTAGTCCTCCTCTCAACTTTGAAATTCTCATTTAAATGAAAAAACCCATTTATGCCTACAATTACAGTACAGCTACATCAATTCAGTTTAAGTGAATTACAGAGACGGACTGCCATATTTAAAGCTAAGCTTGAGGCCGAACAGCAACAATATGACGTTGCATTCAAGTTTAATTTCATGTCCACATCGGACCAATTTACGGAAAAACTTTGCTCTTCTCGGGCAGGATAGAAAATACTTTGAATTAAAGGATAAATCAACACATAGATGATAAATTATAGTATGATAAAAATACTTGGTCGCAGCACTAAAATCCAGAATAGCCCCATAAAAATCATTTTTTGTATTATTTACTAAACCGCCAAAACTATTTATACCTGATCTAGAAAATCATATTATGAATAAATTTGATGAATTTATACAAGAAACAGATAATGTGCTAGATATTGATACGAGCACAAGAGACACAACTGGACAAATAGCGCCTAAAACAAATGATACATCAAAAATACAATCCAAATCCCCCATATCAAAGTCGCGTCATACTACATCGCCGGTAATAAGCAGCAATTCTAAATTTCTAATTCAGAAACAATTAACGCCCACAAAAGTTGATGAAACTGTAGACCACCCATTAAGAGGCTCGCCGAACTCACATAGAGCAGGGACAGTAATATCTGCACCCTCTTCTGAAAAGTCAACCAGGACACGACCACGGAAACCAATTATCAATAAAAGAAGGTCATTGATACAACCTCTAATAACGCACTCACAAGAAAATACTTTTGAAATAGCGACCCAAGTAAGCACCCTACATTTGAATGAAAGACAGCATTCATCCACTGAGCATGACGTTAGCAACACTAACACTCAGAATTCTAAGCATTCAAGAGGAAGTTCGACCAATTCTCTTACAATAGACACCAATGATATTAATATGCTTTTAAAGAATCTAGCTAATAAAGAAATGGATCTGTTTGAAAGTAAACAGAAAATAGATGATTTGAGAAAGCAGTTATTATATCATGAAAAGTTATATGAACGACATTCAAATGAACTGAAAAATTTGAAAGCACAAGTATCAAAACATTTAACCGATAATGTCAGTGGTACCTCGACTCCCATGAAGTCGCAAAATGGCAAAAACCAAACTGAAACTTCTGAGAAGATTAAATATACTAACAATGCACTTGAAACGAGAGGGAAAACTAATAAAATCGAAGAAGTTAAGGACATTATAAATAAGCAAGAAACACATAAGAAAAGCATATCAAAACTGGAGCCAGAAGCAGAAAAAAGTCAGGCTAATGGATCAGTCTGGAGTAAGCCTTTAGCGATATTCAATCAATTTGATCAAATCTTACAACAGGAACTTGAGAAATCTTTAAATTGGGATAGCGAAACTTCACCGGAGAAAGAACCAGCTGGCAAAGATGGGACATATATGAACGAGGGCAAATCAAATATATTTGCCAGTGACTTAGGCAGTGACTACAATTATGTTAACATAAACAGTGCTACCACAAATGACGATACCGGTACCACAAACGGTAATTCAAGTAGTGTTTCCAAATCAATATGGAATTTTGTTAACGATGTCAGAACTGGCTTGCTAGGAATTGATGAAGAAATTAGCGAAGAGGAAGAAGAAGGTTTCAAAAATCAAACTAACGACAGTAGCGAGAATGGACAATTAATAAAGGAATTCAAGACGACAAAGAAATCGGCCCGAAGTAGCGGTAACAAGCTGAATTTCATTGACAATGATGAGGATCATGAAGTGAGGGATGTGGAAATGACGACATTTCTGTAGAATTTAAAAGGATTAAGATACTTATACTTATTTACGATCAGATATATATATATATTTCTTGCCAACAATTTCACCATTTGATAGAGAGAGTAACTCTTTTTTGGATTTATTTATTGTTACAGAACCGTCACTTATCTTTTGCATCAGGTTCATAAATTTAGAGTTTAACAGTTTCTCATTAGCTTTATTTTCAACGGCCATACCATAAATATCAGTAGCCGCATTCTGAAGCTCTTCTTGCTCATCATCAAGGGTTTCTAATGTATTTCCACTACTTTGTACCTCCTCTTGTTTGATATCTTCCTCTACAGAGGTGAAATCAATTTCCACATCTCCAAAAGAGATTGACTCTATCTGTCTGGGGATAACATTGAGTGAATTATTTCTATTGACCCCATACCAGCGATAACTATTTTCAGGTTCTCTCATCGAATTATTCAAACTAATTTTATCCCATCGACTACTTCGTATTGGTACATCCACATGTAGGTTAGTCTTATTCGAATTGGTACTATCGTTAAGCTTTATTTGCGAAAACTCACCTATCCAATTGTTTGGAGCGGGCCCCGCATTATTCATACTTAGTTTTAGAGGCGGCTCAGGGAGTTGAAATCGACTAATTGACGATTCTGTTGGCCTTAAAAACTCGTTTTCCACGTAATGCTCTCGTGCTGTTTGAGAGTGGCTTCTTTGCCTAAATACCGTACCACTGTCATTACTCTTGTCTACGAAATTCTTTACGGGATTCACATTACACTCTGAACTTGCATTCATCCTACTCAAAGCTAGTTTTATAGTGGTATCAGTCTACATTCAAACTTCCAAAGAATTAATTTTGTCTTTATATAGCATTTTGCCAATAAGATGCGATGAGCTTTTCTATTTCGCGGGGAATAATGTCCGTAAATCCGGGGTATATAAATTATAATTAAAGGTAACGTGACTTTTAAATATCGATGCATCAAACGTGTGGATTAGTTAATACATTCATGAGAGATTATTGAAACAAATATTATACACTTTATATATCGATTAGATTAGGATACGATTGTTGCTGTTGTTGTTCTTGCTGGAATTGCTGTTGCTGAAGTTGCACTTGTTGCTGTTGTATTTGCTGTTGTTGTATTTGTTGTTGTTGTTGCTGTTGTTGGAATGGATTATATGTTTGTGATTGATACAATGGTTGAGATACGACGTTGCTATTGGAAGTTAAAACAGTGCCTGTCCGTAACCCTTGTTGGGCAAATGGGTTGTGATTTAATGGATGGTCATCTTGTTCTGTGTAATTTGTCCTTGAGAAAGGGTTTACTTGTTCTTGTTGGCGCCTTTCTCTGTCAATGTTTTGTAAGGAGAATGGATTCTTTGATCCCGTAACAAGTGGCTCCAGAGGCATCGCATTTCCTGCCTTTCCAGTGTTGAAAGAGCCAATATTAGAGGTCTGAATCGTTGAAGCTGGTTTTACGGAAAACTCATTCGGCAGAATTGGCAATGGCTGAGTCATTGAAGGTTGTATAGGTTGAGGGAAATGTTGCATTTGTGCAGGCTGTGTAAATTGCAGTTGAACGGGTAAATTTGAGCCCGTTATGGAAGTGCCCAACATATGAGGTTGTGTCATCGAAGTAGGGAGCGTTGCAACCTGTTGTAGGTGTTGCGAAGGTTCGCTGGCCATAGTACCTGGGAACCCGGTCGTATTGGATGCAAATGTGGCCATCACTGGTTGCTGCTGTTGTTGATGTGTTTGGGTCACGCCGTTCATGAATGGATTAGTCGTAACTAGCTGAGATGGTAAAAGATTTTGTGGTTGCGCTTGATTGAACTGTGGTTGACTTGCGCTAGTCACAAGAGCAGCGTTAGTTGATTGTGGAGCAAATGGATTATAAAGTTGTTGCGAAGCGGTAGGAGACATTAGGATTTGTTGTTGTGTATGCAATTGTTGTTCCAGTTTCTTTTTTTGTTCTCTTACCTCATTCAATCTTCGTTGTGCAAAGGCATTAGTATCAATGGGTTCTTGATTTTCCAAGTTATTACTGTTATTAAAAGTGTTATGCGTATTTTCATCTTCTTTCAAATGTTCTTCTAACGATCTGACCAGTTTAGTGGTAATATGCTTGATGACAGGAATCTTTAAACCGATGGATTTGCCTGTCTTTAGGTATTTCACTACGTATTCAGTTAATTCGACGAATTTTTTATAAAGATCTAAGGTTCTTTCCGCATTACCATGTGTCAATTCAAAAAATGCCTCCAGTAAAGTAATGATACCTTCATTTAATGCGCTGTAAAGCTGTAAAAGATCGAATACAAGCAATTTGAATCCATATAATATCAATTCATTGTTTAATTCGAATTGTGAATATTTATTTTTGATTAAGGCAGAAATTTGCGTCTCTAACGATTCAACATGATCTAAAGCTCTTTCCACCGCTCTTATGTCCTGCGTATTATTAATAATTGATTTCAAAGAGTTATGATGTTCTCTAACGTAATCCACTCTAATGTTACCATATTCTTTACATCTAATTTTGATATAATTTGAATATCGTTCTAAAGCCCTTACGTCACTGGATCCACCTTTTAAAGCTTGGAAGTTGTCTCTCAATTGGAATACACTCAAGTCTTCTGAGAAATATTCTAGTGTTCTGTCTTTTTCACCCTCTCTAATTAATAGATGAATGACAATAATTGTCTTATAGACAACTGTCCATGCAGTGTCGGACAATCTTGAACTTAAAGCACTTACGATCTCCTGGAAATCACGTGGACTTGCAGATCCTAATAAAATGGGGTCGATATACTTTTGTTTTGGAGGCGCCAATTTGATTTTGGTGGCACCTTTAACCAATTTCACATATGTAGTCATTGTAAATGTGCCAAAAAGAGGACGACAGAAGACGAACAAGAGGTATATGAGTTTCGAAAAGAACTAAAATAAAATGAATGCTAAATGACTCCACAGATTAACCTCAATAAGTCCCTTAAAGACACCTTTCTCCTGATCTAGACTGTTCTGAAACTGTCGATTGTGCAAGAATTCAATATATAATTTTTGTTCACTGTGGGAGGGCCCCTATGTTAAGAAAAAAAGAGCTGACGAACAGTAGAATATCACGCACCACGACACACTCACATACAAAAATATCAACTAATTTGAAGTTTAGCAAGGCTGGAGGGACAGGATGGGTTTCTCGAGATCTGATAGTACTACACTGTCGCTAGCACCGTTGTGGTCATCGTCAGTGCCGTTGTCGTCGTTGTACTATCAGATGTCCGCGAAAACGAGTCATAGTCTAGTTTCGCACGCATGTTATGGACGGACCTAATATGTTTGATAGCACTCTGCTAGCGGGACCGCTGTTCTGAATTTGTTGTTTGTCGTGACCGTCAGGCAGCACTGGCTTTATCCGGCCTCTCTGTGTGATACAGATTACGATACTTGTTTTTCTCGAGTTTGCTGCATCGTTTTCTGAGCCAAGACCGTATTTTTCGACCTGTGTGGTGCCTTTAAGTTTTCTCGAGTGTCACACAAGCTTTCAGGCAAAGAGATTATTACTCATTTTACAAGCACTACTTTGGGCAATGGCTTGGGTATATATATATAACGTAAGCCAATGTCTTGCTTATAGGTTTGAGGCGGTATGTTTCTTGGAATAACACAGTAATTTGTTCTTAATACGTTGTTTACTTAGACTGCTAATTTCACATTGAACGAAAGACAGTCGTAAACAAGCAATTTTTGAATTCATCTATAGCATCACAATGGCAACAATAGGTATTGCATTTAGACGGTTCTGGCAAAGTGAAACTGGGCCAAGAACTGTCCATTTCTGGGCCCCTACTTTGAAATGGGGGTTAGTCATCGCAGGCATTTCTGACATGAAAAGACCCGTTGAGAAACTATCAGGCGCACAAAATTTATCCTTACTAGCTACGGCAAGTATCTGGATGAGATGGTCATTCGTTATCTTACCCAAAAACTATTTATTAGCTACGATTAATTGTTTTCTAGCATCAACAGCGGGGTACCAAATCTTCAGAATCACAGATTATAGACTACGGAGTGGTGATTCGATGAGTCAAGTGTTTAAATACATTATTTCTGGTCCGGACTCAACAGATTCCTCCAAGAAATTAATTACAACAACGACGTCAACTAACGGAAAGGAAGCTTTAGCCTGATCTTTTCGTTTTTCTATTTTTTATTCAATATTCAAATTCACAATGTCTTATTTTTTAGCAACATATATATCCATATTATTTATTAATACAATAAAACATGATAAAAAAATCAATTAACCTACTGACAAATATTTTTTTGTCTATGCTTACAAACTTTACATAGTTCCCCATTTTATTCTTTGAATGTATTAGTCTCATTCCATATTCTCATTATCCGAAAAGACCATCAATTGCATCGTAATTGATCTTACTTGAAAAACTTGCCTTTTGTAACATGTTTTTAACGCTATCAGCCGCTGTAGTATCACCTGTATCTTCAGCTGCTCTTAATGCAGCTTGCATCACAGATCTTTCTTTTAATTGTGACATCATACCAATGGCATTGGCAGGATCAATTTTATCTCCTGTCCCTTCCAATTTCGCCCTCTTACGTCTATTTCCTTTACTACCACCTCTTCTCTTTGACGTGGTATTACCAGCAATCAAATCTGCTTCTTCTTTCAATCTTTTATTTTCTTGTTCAATTAAATATTCCTCATTTATACCAACCCAAATTCTTTCCTTCAATTTTGATGCTTCTTCATCCAATAAGAGTCCATCTAATTCATCATCATCTACATCCTCTAAATTTTCAGGATCGTCATTGATCTTGGTCAATAGAGATTCTGTGGTTGGTAATAAATGTAAATTTTTCGGCCTATATGGATCCTTCTCTAATGAATAACCATCGATAGCATCTTGATAATGCTTCAAAGGCTTTCGTTCCTTACTTTCTTCTTCTTCATTATCTTCAAATTCTTCGTTCTTGAACTTCCCCTTGAATACGTGTTCATTGTCAATGCCATGCGTAGCTTTAATCCTCTTTATAACACGTTCTCTTTTCTTCGAAAATTCTTTCAGATAGAATAAGACTTCTTTTGAAGATAATTCTTGGGCGCCAAGGACCTGAGTAAGAATAGGATTTTCATTTAGCGCCTCTTCACTAGTTTGATTCTTTTCATCTCTTGATAGACGTTTCTTGATTTGAATTTCATTCTTACGGTTTTTCATAAATGAAGGGGGCCTTGATTCGTCGTCATTCTTGCTTGCATCAGCATCGTGATTTCTAAATTCTTCAATAGATAATTTCCCAGCATTAGTATGTTTGAATTCATTTAATCTCTTTTGTAAAGTTTCTTCTGCGACATGAGACACTGCCACGATTTCAGAATGAGTTCTTCTCAAATTATTCATCCTACATGCCAAAAGAACACACGCACCAGCTATACCGGCGGGTCTACGACCTTCGAACATCCAATCATTTGACATTCTTTGTGCCAATTTCACTGCATCTTTAACAACTTTAATTTTCTTATCACCCAATTCTAACTTTTCAGCAAAATGTTGTATGAAAATAGATGGATCAGCTAATGGTAACTCAGCAATATGTAGCTTCTTGACCATCTTCAAGAAAGTAGCACCAATAGAGTAGACACTGACTTGTAATCTTGACGAAAAATCAATTAACATATGATGAGTCTTTTCCTTTCTACAGGCCACGTAAAGACATGAAGCAATAACATTTTGTGATCTTCTACCTTGGACGAAATTATGAGCCAAGGCCAGTTTGTACCATTGAAATGCTGCATCGGTGATATATTCAGGAATACTTAAAGCGTGGGAGACAGCTCTTAATTTTCTTCTTGCATTCTTCAGAGTGTTTTCACGAGATTCGAGAGCTGAAGAGCCACCATGAGACATGAAAGACGCGTGAGACTGACCTGCACTGATGAAAGAACCCTGGATCATAGCAGCACCCGAGCTGGTCTCACCAAAAGTGACTTCCGAAACGATTGGGTTATCTTCTGAAACTGTACCACACTCTTTACAGACGAGATCATTATTTGCATTGGTCAAATCTCTTTCGAATTCCGTACCTTTACACTGTTTACAGACTGGCATTTCTTTCTTAATATCGTTAAACCTCTATGGGATATGTTTAGTATTTCTTACTTCTTTAAACTGTTGATATCATTAACCATATAGACATCTCGCTTTTCTCAAATTCATGACTTTACAACGCGATGATAGGTTTCGCGCCATAAGTTTATAGCAGATGGAAACTTTGGTAAATAAACATGGCACAACAGTTGGAGGAAAGTGGACCATTTGTGCTGTTCCTGGCGTGATTAGTTGATGTGTAGAGTGGCATTGGCGCAAGAAATGGATTCTGGGGCTTTTCGAACGGAGAAAATACGTCAAGATTCACGGCGGCTGCGCAGCGAAAGATGTGGTGATGGGACTAGATGAGAGAGATGACTAGAGAGAGCGTTCTTACGAAGTGTAGCAGCTTGATATATTGAGAGTGGGTGTATGTTATCATATTTCAGGGCGCATCTTCAGAGACTATTACAAAACGCACCAGGTTCAAAACAGAGTCTACAACACCTGCGGAAAAGCAATGCAAAAAACCACCAAGCCGCTAATGTAGCTACTAAGATGCTAAGATGACCATCAAATGACGCTGCTTGCTGAACTGATGGGCCCGAAGAGTGGCCTGCCAAATGGCTCATGGTGCAGCGTGTCACGTGACATCGCCATTGACGATGTGAAATTTTGAGGCATCGAACAAAAATGTGCAAGGTCGGCCTGTAAGGTTAAATCCCCTTGACACGGATTAAAAGCTCGAGCAAATTATTGATATACTATCTGTTAAAGTACCCTGCATTCCCGCAAGCAATTGAAGTATGGTTACCGTAAACAAGTTTTCTTCTTCTGACAAATTGGCCCACGAACTGGGCGAATACATCATTTCCAAACAAGAAATTGCCTTAGAACATTCAATGTTCTTCCAGATTGCCATTAGTGGTGGATCATTGACGAAAGTTTTGCAAAAATGTTTAATTGATGATCCAGAACTAGCACCAAAGGTCAAGTGGACCCAATGGAAGGTGTTTTTCGTTGATGAGAGATGCGTTCCCTTAGACGATCCTGATTCCAATTATGGCGCTTTCAAGTCATTGGTGCTAGACAGATTAACAAATAACGGCACAAGGCCTTCAGTTCACCCAATTAATGTCAAGCTGTTGGGTCAAAATGAAGCCATTGCCAAAGAATATGGAGAATTAATGCCAAAGGAGTTCCATCTATTATTACTGGGTTGTGGTCCAGATGGTCATACATGTTCTTTGTTTCCAGGTGAAAAGCACAGATATCTAATCAATGAAACAGAAAGAAGAGTTATGTGGTGTCATGATTCACCAAAACCACCTAGCGACAGAGTTACTGTCACTTTGCCCGTCTTAGCTGACGCTGATTTCATTACTTTTGTTGCAGAAGGTGCATCAAAACAGGATATCATGCAAGAAATATTTGATACTAAGAACATAAAATTACCTTGTGCACTTATCAATAATAAATTCGACAAGAAAGTAACTTGGTTTGTAAACGATGAAGCTTTCACAAAAGTCAAATCAACTTTTTAATAGATAAATATCTATTTCTCTATCATCAATCTACCAGCTTAACTACATCATATATCTTATATAGGTATGATCCTTTCTTATCTTTTTCAAGTTCAAAACTCTAACGTTTGTTTAGTGATTGGCTTGTCTTTCAGAAATCTCGAATTAGAGTCAATTGGCCTAATCGTAACTTTCCTCGCACAATGCTGAGTTGAAGCCTTATCCTCCTGTGGAAATTTATAAATATTAAAAACGTCAGCGGGTAACTCATAAATCCATCCGTTTGCTCCTAACATATTTATAAAAGAATTGATCTCTTTCACCGACCCAATGGTTTTTTTTGACCCTACTATAATTAATTTCGATTTAGCTCTTGTCATGGCAACGTTAACTCTTCTCAGCTCCCTCAATAAAGACCCACCATTTCGATCACTATTGCAACGTACCATCGATATGATAATACAATCTTTATCACGCCCTTGAAATTGATCTGCAGTAAGAATTTCCAAATCTGAGAACTTCTCTTTATTACGGAATTCTTTTTTCAGTAATCTTAGTTGGGCCCTATATAGTGTCATGACGCCAATATTCTCACAATTTATCCCACTTACTCGCATTCCTTCAACACATTGCTTGATAATTTCTATCTCTCCGATATTTGTGATGTTTTCGTTTTCTATTCTTTCAACTATGTCAGGATTATTTGTATCATAATTTAAAAACATTACTTTTCTATTAGGATCCAAGATATTGTACAACCAACCATCAAAATTCAATAAATGATGGTACCTCCTGACTCGTTCAAGATCCTCAAACTTTAAGCGTTGATTTTTAACAGCATCATTTCCACACTTCAATTTATCATTATAAATTAGAAAATTCGATAATTTGACGATATCCCCACACATTCTATATTGATAAGTTAATTCGACCATACTTTCTGGTCTATTTTCACAAAGTGTCTTAAAAAGTGAATTTTCTAATCCCCCATCTATCTTTGCATAAGCATTTTTTATTAATGGAGGCAGTTGGTAGTGGTCTCCAACTAAAATAAATTTTTCTGCAAATCTAATAGGACCCAGTGCAATTGGCATTGAAACCTGACTAGCTTCATCTAATATGACATAGTCAAAATCTTCTTGTCTCATAGAAAATAATATATCTTTTATTCCAAGGCATGTAGTGGCAACAACAGACATATTATTAATCAATTTTAAAAAGGTCTTATGGCTCTCTAATGAAACATAATCTGGTATTAAATGTTGTGCTTTGGGATGGATATTTCTCCTTGAACCTAGTCTTACTATTGAAATATTAGAATCGAGCAACTTCAGTAAAATGTTATCTACTGCAGAGTGGGTATATGATGTCAGCAATATTTTTTTATTATTACTCACTAAAATTTTGATTATTTCTGCAATTACAGTTGTTTTACCAGTCCCTGGCATACCCAAAATTAATGCATAATCCTGAGCTCGTAAAACTTTATCGATGGCTTGTTTTTGATCCACATTCAAATCAGTTCTGTCTGCATCCCATACGAACGGTATTGCTTCGTTATTTGGGATAAACTTAGGTGGTTCATTATCAATTAATAGTTTTCTCATTCTTTCATCACCCCCTTCTGATTTTTTCAGACATCTAATCTCGCCAGTAGTTTCACGTTCAGTAGCAAAATCTCCTGACTTTATTGATGGTAGAAAAAGATTCAAAATATTGAAACGTGCATTGGATAAATTCTGATGTATATCATTTTTGTCAATTCTGAAAGTAACACTATTCTGTCCTTGTATCGTAGTAGATTCATCTATACTAGGATCAAACATACTTTTAATTGAAGTTTGTTCCGTCATATAATTGGTCAACTTGTTATTCAGTAATTTCCTTCTTGTAGATATTGTAATCGAATTTTTAGTAATGTCGACGGCATTTCCTTGGCATAATGCAAAGTGACCACTTTCGTCACTAACAATAATCATATCATGGTTGTTAATCTGAGAGTTCAACATTGAAATATTTTCATCCTCCACTCCCTTTCTTACAAACTTGTAGAAATATAACTGGCTTTTTCTGTCCTTCTTTATACTATCAATCATCAGGCCGGAAATACAACGGCCATTAAGAGATTCTCTGGTCTTGGGATCAACCATAAATATCTCTTGGTTGATGCTAGTAAGGCTGGATTCCTCCTTGCTAATTAAGTCATTACATTTTAGGAAAAATTCCTTGTACCTACCGAGATTAGGCCCCAAATGATC
Source organism: Kazachstania africana CBS 2517 (assembly GCF_000304475.1). Lineage (NCBI taxonomy): Eukaryota > Fungi > Ascomycota > Saccharomycetes > Saccharomycetales > Saccharomycetaceae > Kazachstania > Kazachstania africana. The sequence continues at coordinate 441,631 of NC_018944.1, forward strand.
GGTAAGTGTGTTGAATTCTTCTTCGGATATACCAGAGCTCCCAGCTTCACCCCCGTCTATCAATTTGTTCAAAACCATACAGGTTGGTTTGCTTACACAAATGTCACAATACGAGTCCCTCAATAATGGAGGAAGTTGAAAATTTATCCTCTCCTTTGTCGCTACTACTCCAATTCTATGCTTGATACTCGTTACAAGTTTGTTTCTAGCCATCAGGAGATGCTTGATTGAATTCAAAATTCGAGGGAATTTTGTCATTTGAGTGTCTCTTGTATAGTACATCAGAAAAAAATCCACTGGCATTTCATACCTGTCGTTCAAGAGTAGCGTATAGATTAGACCTTGGACCTCATAGGAGATACTTCTCGATTTACCAGTTTTGACCTCCATTGGAACAATATATTTCTTATTTTTCACATGAGCTTCTACTGTAGCATCAAGAAATCCTTTTAAGCCATATACTGGCGACCATATATTTTCTTCAATATCTATAACGTTGGATATGGAAATTGGTTCGGTGGTTCTGGCCCCTGAAATAAGAACATAATTACCATAATTGTCTTCTTTGACGTTATCATGTAGAAATTTCAATATATTGTGTACATGCGTATTCAAAATTTCTTCTCTGACTTCCTCTATGGTTTTATCACAAACAATTATTGCAAAAGAATATGCTTCCAGTAAGCTATCAAGACATTCAGACAAATATTCCAAAGTTATTGAAGTATTGCTACACCTGTATTTCAAGGCACTCTGTAACAATTCGTGAACAATATTTCCAATTGTCATAGGTAAGCTAGGCTCTCCTCTTGGGTCCTGAAAAAAATTGTCCAGAACACTGCTTCTCATGCACTGGACAGATTTCCCTACAGTTGTTGCTGACACTAATATGTCAGGGTTAAGTACCAAAAGGTTGTCGTTGACCCTATTGGTAGTAGGATCTCTATCATCTGATAACAGTCTCTTATTTGATGCATCCTTTCCTTCAACTATATGTATAATATCACCTTCGTCAAAATCTAGATATACCCATGGATTTCGGAGAATGACTGAACTTTTTTTACCATACTCATCAATACATGTAAGAATCTTTTGTTTACCAATGTTGGTAAGTTCTCTTTCAACAGAATTGAGTACGACTAGCCGTACAACTCCTTTTCGAGCAACAACGGAGTGTGCTAACTTCTGATACCTTTCGAATTTATTTGGTTGCTCAGTCATCGCCGATTTTCTCTCACGTTGCTCTAATTTAAATATGTCAAGGTCCTCTAGCAATGAAGCGTCTGACATTTCTTCGTCGGTCTCATCAGATTGTGAGCCACTTTGTTTCAACAAAAATTTTGTGGTGCCACTATTATTAGAAGCAGAATTTGACATATCGTGAGAAATCAGATGTACTTCACCAAGAGCCATTTTTGATGTATTGCCTTCAGCCTTATTTACATATGGAACAGATATACTGGGTTTTTCTGATATCTTAGAATTTGGATCTGTATCAGGCCTCGTCGTAATGGATGCTCCTTCATTTTTTTTATAAACTACCGTAGTTGTATGCCCTTTTGGCAAAGCTCCCTGTGAAGTGTCTTTCTTTGCTAAGAGATCCATCAGAGAATCGTCCTCACTACTATTTTCTAAAAGCTCACTAGGCTGAGCGTCTTTCGCTACATTTTTGGCATTTATTATATCAGCAGTCGTTTCAGAAGGTGATGAAGGAAAAGTTGATAATCTAACTGCCTCCGATTTTGATCTTATGTCTCCCTCAATATCATTCAAAATGTCGTCAATGTCTCTAAACACTTCTTTGTCAGTCTCGGAAGCGGATTTTGTTCTACTTGCAACTTTTACTCCTGTGGAGCTTGGGGATTTCGCAAAATGATCATGATCCTTCATGTTTGTAAAATTCACCACCGTCCTCCACCGTGTAGCAGCTATAGGTGTAGATGAAGGGTTTTGTAGTATATCAGTGCTTATAATATCATCTGAATGGTCTTTCGGACTATATGATTTATCAGAAACTTCTTTTTTATTTGGACTATATTTCCATATAACCTCTTCCAATGGCCCTTGCAATTTTTCAACCGAACTCTTAGGAAACGAAGTGTCCTGATTGGATTTTATTGGTATATCTTTTGTTGTTTTGGAATTATCAGATATCTTCTGTTTCTTGGCTTTTGGGGAAAGTGTTGTGTTCTTGGAACCAGCTGAATTCCTGATCTGTGAAACCGAAATTGATTTTAATATGGTCTGCGGAACAGTCTCTTTAGAATTTAAATTGTTGATGGGGGCAAATTGATATTTAGTTTTCCTTCTGCTTACAGAAGTATTACTTTTTTTGTTCAGCTTTTGATCCTTATTCCTCTCATGCTCTATAAGTCTAGCTTGCGTGGAGATTCTCCTCCTTTCTGGTGTTTTTGGCATAAGTTTACCCTCTACAGCTGCAAAAGAACGAGCCTGTGCTTATTATAGATACTCTTAGAGTTCTATTCCTTTGAATGGAGAGCAGACAATTGCTCATCCAAAAGCTCAAACCACTAAATGCATCGCGTAATTTTCTCAGATCAACGCGATATAGTGATATTCATCACTTGACCCAAATAGGATAACAGATAAGATTAGTAACTGGCTTGGACTAAGTCTCTTCTAGAAAGTATCAAGTGAATATTAAAAGATAACAACTATCATATATAAATGTATATAATTCTTGAAGTGTGTGCCAAATGGTATTTTCATGCGAAAACATCTTCTTGTTCCGCCTCTAGTTGCTCATCACCTGCGAGTTCGTTGAACTGAATGAAATGATTGGCGCGATGTAACTCACTGTAAAACTCGTGCGGTATGCCAACTCTCATTTCATATTGATACTCAGGGTTGAAACTTGTTCCTATGAAAAGATAATTCCATACGCTGTCGGATGGAACTATAACATTACCGAGGATACGGTCAGATAATAATAGTTGTGCATGTGTACTAAAAGATGGTTCAAAACCTTCAGGCATAGTATCAATAACTTTACTATTTTCGAGGCCCCATTGGTAACCTTCCTCCGATAAGGTATATGCAGCTAGCGAAACTAAACCTGGTCGAGAACAGATACTCAAATCGATTAATTCATCATCACCGTTCTGGGAAAAGAGTTTAACATGAGTAGAGACTTCAGCAGCAGACATAAATTTTAGATCATCAAATTGAGTATGTATCCACCCCAGGAGCTCCAAATCTTCTAGCCCTGGTATATTTTCAATGTAAGGAATTTTGCTTAATTCTGTAGTTCTACTATTACCTAGTTGCGGAACTAAAGCTATGGTTTTAATTTCCTTAATATTAGGATGGTCTGTTGGGGAGTTACCAAAAATGTACGCTGCCACTTGGATTCTGACGTCTGAAATTTCGACAAACTTTTTCAATAAATTCTTTGGTAGCACATATATATTCTTATCTTCCACAAAATCATCGGATGCTACGTAGATATTCTTTAGACGTAAATGCAGCAAGCTATTTGCAATAGCATCTTTTCTCCACTCGTTTCTACTACTAAATGACTGTGATTCATAATTTGTAGAAGTAACCACAACGATCTCCTCACCCTGTGCATTGACGCTCTTGGTTTTCATGACAGTAGAAGCCCCAGCTCCTTCGTCAGCATTTGCACTTTCATTCCTAGCGGCCTCCAGTTCTGCCATTTTTTGTCTTTTAACAGAAGGAGCCTTTATATTTTGACCCAATATCAAATCCTTTATTTCTGTCTGTGTTAATGCAGAAATATTAACATTATATTTCTTACCATATTCACTTAAAATAAGATCACGCATCTGTGTCTCAATAGAAATCCACTGTTCTTCTGTAAAAGAAGGCCATAAATGATTAGACTTTATTGTGATGGTTGGATCACCCAATAAAATCATTTTTGCCTTTTCTTCATCCGTTTTTAGACCTCTCAACAAAAGGATCAATCTTGAAAATGCAGTATAAGATGAGATTTTCTCTAACCAGTCGTCATAAATATTGAAAAGAACCATCTGTGGCTCCGTAGCCTTTAAAACAACATCTGACAGTTTGTCGATAGACATCGCCGCGGAAAATGGTAGCCTTAGTTCGGTTGGTCTTATTGAAATATTTGGGAAATCAAGCATGTGAACTTCTAGAGGATCTAACATGGCCTTGCGGGTAACAATAAGTTGTCTCGGTTGTTCTTCTTTAGGAAGGGACCTTACGAGGGCACTAACTTCTTCAGCAGTCTTCCATTTGGCCAATTGACTCAATCTTTTTTGACCGGCCCAGACAGATGTATGAATAATTTTCAAGAACAAATGACCTGTTTTTGGATTCAAAGTGAAAATACAGCCATTAATTGCTTTGGTAGCAACATTGCCCTCAAATGTTTTATGAACAGTCACACGATAAACATTGGTATCATCTACGAAGAGTTTGACTTCATTATTGAATAACTCAGCATAATTAGATGAATTCAGGAACGGTTCTTGAACATTAGATTGATATATTTGAAGACCCTTTCTGATACGTTCCCGAAGAACATACAAAGCAGGATTGGCTTTCATTATTGTCCTCATACTGTTTTGAATCAAAGGCTTTAAACCATTGAACCAATTACCATAGGCATCATACATGTTGTATGCTAAATCAATACCTATCATAACACCTGTTGGAGAGGGATACATACTGGTATTATCCGTAGTATAGTCCAAAAATTTAGCACGGACATAACGTGAAATATCATGGGAGTCGTAATCCCCATACCTTAATTGAACATCAATCCACATTTTGTTTGTTACAGCTGCATTATAGTTATCATTTGTCTCGTGTAAAAGTGATGGTTCAGAAATTTCCCATTGGTGCAGACTATCTATTATAACATCGGCAGCCGAGGAATTCATTTTATAGGACTTACGAGGATGAACAGCCTCCTTGTTCACGGATTCTATTTGGAGGACATCCATTTCACCGTCAAGAATTTGGCAAACATCAAAAACAATACTTTCGTGGATTTTTTGCCAAAGATGTGCACGGAATATCTGAATTAATGATATTTTTAATGTAGGAATCTTACCATGTAAAAATATACCAGTTAAATCCAGTTGCACAACAAAACCAACATACACATTAGCTCTGTTTATTGTTGGTGACCACCAAAGCGTGAACCGACGATTGGGAATCTGGCTTAAACCTGTTCTCTGTGCATGTGTCAACTTTTTGAACTGCATTGAGTCTTCAAACCCAGAAGCCTTTTCCCAAAAGAGACCTTCCCAAGAACTAAAGCCGGTTCCCTTGAACAATGTATGTTCTAGAATGGTTTCAATACCACCAAGAGCTTGTATCACATCAGTACGATACGCATTCAAGTTCCATAATTTACCATCATGACTTGAATTAGTCCACCAAAATGGACTATTCCTTTCAAGCGAATACTGTTTGAACTCCTTACGGACTCTGTGACCTCTATCATATGCCAATGTGTGTCTATCTTTTTGGAAGAGGGTGCTAATACGAGGAATCCCCTTATCCCATGAACCTTCTAATTCTTCGAAGGCCAAACGACGATTCTGTCTTATTGCTTCTTGACGTTTAGCAGCATATTCCGCCCATACTCGCTGAGATTCTAAAAATTCATTTTCCCAAGTAGTGATGTAACGAAATACAGTTGGAATCATTTGTTCTGCCTCATGTGTCATACCAGCACGAAAGTGAGTAATACCTGTATCGGTTTGTCTAGACCAGGTTAGATCAGAAGCTGGAATCAAAATATGTGAAGCGCTTATCATCCCCAAACCACCTAATTCCTTTGGTGTATAAAAAACTGCAGGCGGAAAACGAGTAGGCATTTTGGAATTCAGTCCCAGTTTGACTCTATTCTGAATCCGCGTTTCAGCCTTTACTAGCACGTCTAATAGAGATTCTGTAGAAACAATTGCTTCTCTGAAGTATGTAAATAAGGAAATCACAGCAGTGTTCCACTTAGCAGCAATTTTTGTAAACGTTGTGGAACCGGCAGCCATCAAAATACCTCTTACTCTACTTTCGAACTTTTTTACTTCTTCATCAGATACTCTCAAGTAAGCCTTTGCTGTCACCTGTTTTGTAGAGTCATCAATCAAGTCCCATACACTTTCACCCGTGATAATAACTTCGCTAGTTCGAATTCTTGGTAGAAGTCGTGCTTCGAAACCACACATGGAAAATAAAAGATTCGGATTGTTTTTACTATAGACCGACACAAAGGAATCATCCCAAGTAATATTTGCTAAAGAAGCAGGTATACGTTCTTGGATTTCCCAGAATACGGCTCTTCCCAGATTGACATCTTGGCGCATCAATCTCATTCTTGAATCTTTTGGCCAGCATTTCTTATTATTATAACCAATTGCATTTTCAAAGTTCGGATCTGGATTTTCAGCCAGATAATCACCTGAAAGTTCATCCGCGTCTTGTTCACTGAAATGAAATAAGATGTGAATTTTGTCTAAATAACGAGAGTATAGGCGAATTGGATGTCTTGTTTCGATAGCCACACTCTTAAATTGCATGAACTCATTTGGATTACTGGGTAAACCAGCTAGATCAATCGCCCTATCGGGGCCCAAAACTAGCAAATCAATAATGAGACCATAATACTGATAAATAAATGGAGTAAATTGTAGCCCTTTGATAAGACCGTACTTATTGACGTGTGACATATCCTTGAAATTCATGACTACATTGTTCTTTGCTGTCATATAATCTGCAATATTTGGATCTACGATCAATCTTAACAGTCTGTTTAACAGTGTAAAATCAATTTTTTCGATTATGCCTCCAAGCGTGGTTTCTAACATAACCGTCGACTGTCCTTTGGAGACATCCCAGACATCTGAGACGTTATTTATTCCCTGTGCCCATTTGTATACCAAAAGGGGAGGTATTTCGGCGTCATTTGGTTTGATCCAATTGGGAAAAAGCTTTCGTTGATCTGCCTCATACCATAAGTACTGATCTAAGTAGGCATCGGTAATTTTTTCGAGCGGATCAACCGTATAAACTGGCGATATATATTGATAATGTTCCATCATTGACAAATCGACAGGCTTAAAAACTCTTTGAGTGAGCAAGTACTTCTTAATTCTGATTAGTGTATCATGTGGGTTGTCGTACGCCTCCTCTATGAGAGCCAATTCTTCTCTTTCAGAAGCATTTAAACGTACTTTTGAAGCATAAGCGTCCTTTAAGTTTTCTAACGCAAGGACCAAGATTTTAGTATCATTTTTATATGTTAAAGGAGGGAATGGTATAGATGAAAAGCTTCTGGTTTCTAGCCAGTCAACTAGGGTAGAAAATATTGAGGTAGCTTCGTCTGGCGTTATTTCAGGCCCATTTTTTTCTATTTGTTGCTGTCTTTCTTGTTCATTCTTGATCCAGAGTCTTGTCAACCTTCCTAGATTTTTCTTAACGACAGTTTTTTCAACATGAACACCTCTTTTAATACGTTCACGATTATAATGGGCTGATGAAACCCAACCGTCGGCCTTAGCCTTGATGTAGCGTTCAATTATATTTTTGATCGGCTCTGGCATTCCTGGAACCTCCCATGGAATGTTAGCTTTCCAACACCTCCAAGCCTCGCTTAAATGTTGTAAGATCGTTCTGGCCTTATTTTGTCTGAGATTTTCTGGCATCATATCTAAAATATCATTCATTACTGAGCCTCTCAGCTCCAAATCATAATACGCATCAGATCTTTGTTTTGTAGTGGTTTTCACGACTTCGTTAGAACGACCTTCAAACTGTCTAGTTAATAGATTTCCGAGCCATCTTTCAAGTAGAGGGATGATACCTCTCATGAAAAATATCCAAACTCTCCAGGCAGGCTGCCAGAAGCCACAACCTGGGCCTTTACCTATAATTTTGTTAAATCTATAGTACACAACATGTTTTAAATCTTTGCATGCTCTAATTTGATGCATAACTTTGTATTTGTAACGGTAAATACCCGTTAACTGACCAAGATGATTCAAAATATAATATATTCCATCAGCAAGTTGAAACGCATCAATATTACCTAACCTAAACTGTACATGAGCATCAACCAAGAGTTTAACCGATTTTAGTATTTCTCTCATTAAATGAAAAGCATTCCCGAATCTTGATTTTTTCCTCTCTTTTGTTGTAAGCGTTTTTGTCGGTTTCAGATTAAAATTATAGTCGAGATGTAAATAAGTTAAGCCTTTGCGGTTAATTAATAGATTAAGCATATTGTGTCCTTGGCGGCATAGTTGTAGCCCCGCCTCTACCCAATCAATAGTCGTTTGTTGAAAATATTTTGTATTTCGAAGACTCTTTAAAAGCTTTATTTTTCTTTTATTTCTTGAGGAAGTTTTCTTGAGCTCGTTAGCTACATAATTTTTCAACAGCTTTTGATAAGAAACTCTAACTTTTACAGGATAGTCTTCGTCAGGATGTTGTAAGTACCATTTTTTCACTAATGGCACATCTTGGGCTCTAACTGTTCTACCGTTTCTCCTATTGAATGGGAATGTTGCATTGTAAAGCTCTAATGCACCTTTAGTCTCGGAGGTGTAGAGTTCAGTTGTGGACATTAGGGGCAAAAAAGTTGGTGTTAGAATGAAAGGATCTTCCTCAGTTTGTCCTGCTATTTCAGTAGATGCAGGTTTTCGCTCTTTTGGAATATCAGTAAATATTATAGGATTCATTGATTCATGAAAGTAGAATGTTTCGCGCTCTTCGTCAGTGTTTTTGATAAAGCAGGAGATGGGGTCATTGTACCATGACAGTTCAACATTACGAGGACGTGAATTATATAGATGTGGAAAAGCGACTCTGTATTCGCTCCTTATTGGAACTCTAAAGATAATTCCATCGATTGAGTTGAACTCGTTATAATCTTCATCTTCTTGGTCTGGGTATAAAGGCTCAAACTTTGGGCCGCCTGGAATAGTATTGTTCAATGCTTTTGAAGTAAAAAATGATTTCTTATCAAACAGGTAGTAGTAATTATTGTCCATTATTTCGTTCCTTATAGGGCTGGATAAACGATAAAGATTTTCCATTATTGGAAGATCTAGATGCCAACGCTTGTAAGAAGTACCGTTTATTCTATTTTTATCGTCAATGAGGGGATGTGGATCATAAAGCCAGTTTCTGACAGCATCGTCATCGTAGGAATCTAATTCTAACGTTACTGATTCGGGACATTCGAGGCTTTGGATATACTCTGGGTACGATAAAGGAGGTTCATCATCATCAAATGGTGGGAATCTCATTCTTTTAAAGTGTACTCTGTCACGTTTTTCTCTTCTCATAGCTAGCCACATGGTAGACCACTGTGATATATATATAGGTTCTATTACTCTTGGTGATTCATTAACAAAAGTAATGGCGCCGGATACATGATACAACACTTTTACCTCTTTGACCTGTTCCCATGGTTGTGGCATATTTTCTAATAGTTTCAAAACAGCATGAGGCATGTATTTTAGTGCACCAAGATATGCCCTCTTATCTCGATTGAACCTACTTGATGTCATGTCAGAGTGGCCCTCAATAATTTTTCGAAGATGTTCTGGCGGCATTTCCACTTTATTTAGATTAATTTTGCCTTCTTTTTGGCTCTTTTTCCGTTTGTTATTCAATTTCATTCTCTTGTTGTCAACCTTTTCATCTATATGTTCTTTATGTCTCTTCCTTTTGTCGTTAGTAAAATGATCCCTATTAATCACGCCTTTATTTACTGTATCACTAGAGTCTCCATCAATTTCGAATCCAGGCGGCATTGGTGGGGGTGGAAGTTCATCTTCAAATACAGCAGAAGGAGAAATTACCTCATCATCCTCAAAACCTGGAGGTGGTGGTGGTGGCAATAGCTCATCATCAAATCCAGGGGGCGGTGATGGCACGTCTTCAGATTCAAAATCTGACAGAGATGGCGGAGGGATCACATTGTCTTCATCATTTTCGTATCCTGGAGGTGGTGAAGGCGGAGGAATAATATCATCCATTTCTAAAACAATTTTTTATTGGTAAAATGTAAATCAATAGAAAAGAATGAGGAAGTGATGACGCACTTGAGAAGTACAATAGATGTAACAATCAACTTCGGACACTTCAATAAGCAGACAGTGTATGGTATAAAGTCCTTTGTCTTTATTTACTTAATTTGGCCCAGTACGATGATATATTAAAAAAGGCTTTCCACTATGAAATTTTTCATCGCTTGGAAACGCTTTGTATAACAAACGGGTATGAAAACCCAAGACAGCTGGGTCAAACGAGTTAACTTTATATAGAATATACATATAAATAATCATTTCATCTTCTCTCGACAGAGTCTGGCTATGTATCTTGCACTGTCTATCTGCAATGAAGTTCCGTTTGTTATGCCAATAGCATAATTGTATGCCGTTTCGTAATTCTTCAATTTTATTTCGTAGTTTGCCAGCCATATAGTTGCCTGTACTACCTCATCCGTTATGACACCTTCCATCGACCTATCTAGTTCGACACATTTCAGCATATTGGATCTACAACTTTCTGTGTCTAAAAGCTTTTCATATTGTTTGGCGAGTTCGTAATGCAAAACTATATCTTGATCCACGTTATTCGATAGTTGTAAGGCCCTTTGGTAGCATTTGATAGATTCTTTTGAGTTATTCATCTTCGCGTAACAAGATGCAAGTGCTTGCCACATTCTACGATCTAATGGTCTGATAGTACATGCTCTTTGGAAATAATACAATGAATATAAATGCATATCTGACACTTCATATGCTTGTCCCAATCCGTACCAAGCTTTGAAATCCCTTTCATCAATATCAATGGCTCTTCTGTAACATTCAATAGCAGCATTAGAGTTCTTTAATTCAACAAACTCGTGACCCATAAGGGTCCATGCCCCAGTAGATTTTTTATCAAGGGTTAGAGCCCTGCGGAAATACATTATTGATTTTTCATGTTCTTGCCTAGAACTGTAATAATTTGCCGCTATACAACATGATTCGGCTCTGAACTTATCTATTTGCGATACAAATTGAGCTAAATAGGCTAACTTCGAATGTTTTTGCATGACGTAGAGGATATTGGAATAAACGTCGAGATCTTCTAACCTGTAGGGATCAGATTTAATAATTTGATTGAAGAGTTTTTCTGAACTAATGTAATCCATATGGTTATAATAGACTAAAGCATGCTGAGATTTCAAATATGCAAAATTTGGAGATATTGAAAGTAGATATTCTAAATTCATTAAGAATTCATCTATATTTCCACCGATTTCTTGGTAAAGAGCCAATTTGAAAAATTTAATCATTATATTGTTCTCGGTGGAAGATTGCGTGAATATATTATTACTTTCTTTCAATTCAAATTTTTCTGCTAAATGTTTTGTGAGAATTAACGATTCATCAGGTCTTGACACACAATCTAGTAATTCCACCCAGCAGGTCCAATTGAAAGAATAAAAGGATAATGACTTCAAAAAAGCTGTGATTGCGTGTGATTTGTTCCCCTGGCGAGAAAGCAATACACCCTTTAAGTAATAAAGAAGGGCAAGCCCCAGACCGTCTATCTGTTCATTGAATGCGTGCTGTTCTATATATTCCTTTAATTCATTCAGTAGGATGGTTACACTTGTTTGCTGACCATCTTCAGATATCTGAACATCAGATTTGTTTTTATTTTCAGAAAAGACTGGATTGTTTATATTGTCTTCATTTGAATCGTTATCCGGCGACTGAATTCTTGATGATTCACCAACCATTAGCATAGTTTCAGTACTCTCTATAGTTTTTTTGTCCCATGATAAGTAGGAGCAGTATAATTTCAAGAATTTCAAACGTGGCTCCACTACATCCTTGAGAAAGTAAGAGCATCTGTCAAATTCTTTTGAATCGAATAGGCTGGACGCCAATAAGTATAGATCATATTCCTGTTCTGACATGCCTGCATTGACCTGAGGTAACTCATAATTCATCCTGCTTTTCACAGAATCGTCTCTTATTGGTGATTCATCTGGATCTACCACATAACGCGGAACTTGTTGATCAGCCATACCCTGGAGCGCTTCAGCAGACCATTTGGCGGATTTATGCAGTTTCCATTGTGATAATTCCAGTACAGATCTTCTTAAACTTGATTTAGTATCGTGAATAATGTCAATTAGGTTATCCTGAACCATCATTGAACGAATTTGTCACTACACCACTGTCTTTTATACACTTTTATTTGTGCTCTTTTCGCATCTCTCTACTTTTAAATTGAAACTTGAAAAAAATAAATAGTTGATATAAAAAGCATAGATGCAATATTAAGCAATAAAGATAGGTTCCGGTGTAACTGAGACTATATATATGATGGAGGAAAGCACTTATTTTGATACACTTTGTGAACTGGAGCAATGTTTGCAGGCAAACTATGAGAATTTAGACGCAGTTTTGGACACATTACAGAATCTTACGAGCGAGAACTTGAATGATGAGCAAATGGTACATTCGCTCCAAATGCTGTCAAAACAGTATAAGGCGCTGTTGGACAGCTCTGTCGATCTCAGATACTCGAAATTCAACACAAGAGAGTCTCAAATAGCAAGTATAAGGAATTCAGAAAGGGAGAATAATGTTTTTGCCGATACCAAACCACAGAGAAACCTAAATGAGTACGTGAAATATATAGAGAACATTAATAGAGACACACATGAGTACGTGAATCTCTTAGAACGACTTTCTGTGGACTTGGGAAAGCAAGTTGACATTTCAGATTCCAATGTGACGGAGCTTGTTGTGGATGACTGGACTCCTCCCAGTGAGTTAATATCATTATTAGAGCAATACAACGAGTCTAGCTCCGATATTGAATTACAGGACTCCAAAGTGGACCGCTATTTGGATCAATTAAAGTTGTTGCGTGCTAAATACGCAATGGAAAATAACTATCTATTAAAAAGTACTTTAAATGATCTAAATGATGAAGTAAATTATTGGAGAAGGGAGTATGAAAACATAGAAAGTATGATGTTTGGTAATGGACCAAACTCAATGAAGAAAATGCTGCATAACGTCGAAGTTTTAAAAGTCAAAGCTGCCGATCCAGCCATGGCTGAGAACGAAGAACAGCCTCCAAGAAAGCAAGATGCAAAGTAGCCCCCCCACTGTGAATTTTATATAGCATATATACCAATTACATAGACCACGCTCATTATTGACTGTCTAATAGAACATTTTATAGTCATCTAATATGATTTCCGTAACTGTCATTGAAATGCGTTTACTTTAGAAAAAAGTTTCAATCGAAGCAATATTAGATTTTTGCATTGCAATGAAAACAGATAATGCTGTCATTGAAATGAGTTCACGGGCTGTAAAGAGACTGCCAAAGATACTCAACAGATTCCAGTCCTCTAGTTTTCCAGACAATGCACCAACTTTGTTAAAAAATGAGCAATGGTTAGAAAGTTTCGATAGAAAAATAGGGTACAACGAGAGAGAGCTTGAATTGTCGTATGAAAGTGTCCCTATGGGGGCCAAATTTCCGGTAAAGATAAATTCCATCCCTTCGAAAGGAAGATACATTGAAATTGAGTCACCTCTGTCGTACTTTACCTCTACGAGCTATTTCAGAAAGTTTAATAAACATAGTCGTACACAAGGAAATTTCGTTGACAGCAGAATTGTACGTTGCAAGAGCGGATCAGGTGGGAGTGGGTGTATTTCATTTGCAAGAGATGCAAACCATAGGATAGGACCGCCAGATGGAGGTGATGGGGGCCGTGGAGGCGACGTCTATGTTAAAGCCGTTGAAGGTATGAATTCACTTGCCAAATTGAAGTCCAGTTATATTGCAGGAGACGGTGGCTCTGGGGCTGCAAGACAATTGGATGGAGCTGCTGGCAAAGATATACTTATCAAAGTGCCTATAGGGACCACTATTCGGTGGTCTCTTGATCCTGACGATGTACGACAACGTATTGAAAAAGATATGCAAGCTGATAAGAATAAGTCTTTGAAGGATATCTTGAATTCTAGGATGATAGATTTAAAATGTGTTGGTAAATATTACCAGGATGTGGATACGTATTTTATGCAGTTATTTCGAAATACGCGACCTTTAATGGATTCCTGGATATTCAAGCATAAGACGAGAGAATATCATGAAGATAAAGCGTGGTTCAAACAACTCAATCAGAATATGATAGGTTACGATAAGTCGCTGCACTACAATGAATTGCGCAACGATAAATTCCCACTTTTCGGAATCGATCTGAAGGAAACTACAAAAACTCCCATTTGCCTCTTGCATGGTGGAGAAGGTGGACTGGGGAATATGCATTTTTTAACTAGCATGATTCGAAATCCAAGGTTTGCTAGAGTCGGTAGATATGGCCTACATTCCCACTTTTTATTCGAGTTGAAATCTATAGCCGATCTGGGCTTAATTGGACTACCAAATGCTGGCAAATCGACCATACTGAATAAAATTTCGAACGCACGACCAAGAATTGGAGACTGGAAATTCACAACTTTAATTCCCACACTTGGAACTATTTCGAGAGGTATTACGAAATCAAGTTTTACAGTAGCAGATATTCCAGGCATAATCGAGGACGCCCACTTAGACAAAGGGATGGGTTTGGAGTTTTTAAAGCATATCGAAAGATCCCGCGGTTGGGTGTTTGTACTAAGTCTTGAAGATAACGCACCTTTAAACGATCTCATGCTCTTGATAAAAGAGGTAGGAGGTATGGATGAGGTCATGAAGAGAAACGTTCTAGTTGTGTGTAACAAAGCAGACATAGGCAGGGATAGCCCCCAGTACATGGGGAAATACCTCGATATATTGAACTTTTGTAGAACCCAAAGTTGGGATTGTCTTCCTATTAGTGCATTGAAGGGTGCAAATATTGACCTTCTGGTCGATAAAATGGCAAGATGTGCTGGCACAGACTGAGAAAATCGCTCCCACCTAACAATCATATACTTGTAAATATTCATTATTAGTCTTCTATTTGCGGAACACCTAATGGCACTCTATGCGGTTTTCGGATGTCGCATTCAAATATGACCTAATAATGTCAATGGCTTTTCGCAAAGAAAATGAAAATTTTCCAGATGCTCATCGCAAGTTACAAAGTAAAAGATAATAATAAGTCTACATATAAACAGGAGGAAGATATCTGTATTTAGGTCACAGAGTAGGTGTACTAAAATGGAATTCAATCAAGCACAGTATGGACAGGCTTTACAGGGCCAGGAACAAATGGGTGCCACTGTTTTATGTTGTAACTGTGGTACGCCTATTGATGGTTCAGGCGGGTTAGTGATGTGTTACGATTGTATCAAGATGACTGTCGATATCAGCGAAGGTATTCCAAGAGAGGCAAACGTTTCATTTTGTAGAAACTGTGAAAGATTTCTTCAACCTCCGGGTCAGTGGATTAGAGCAGATCTAGAATCTAGAGAACTATTGGCCATCTGTTTGCGTCGTTTGAAAGGTTTGACCAAGGTGAGATTAGTGGATGCATCATTTATCTGGACAGAACCACATTCCAGACGTATCAGAGTGAAACTTACTGTTCAAGGTGAAGCGATGGCAGGCACCATCATTCAACAAACATTTGAAGTTGAGTATATTGTCATTGCTATGCAATGTCCTGACTGTGCCAGATCCTATACCACAAATACATGGAGGGCTACTGTTCAAATTAGACAAAAGGTTCCACATAAGAGAACTTTCCTATTTTTAGAACAATTAATTTTAAAACACAATGCTCATGTCGATACGATTTCTATTAGTGAATCAAGAGATGGGTTAGATTTTTTCTATGCACAAAAGAATCATGCAGTTAAAATGATTGATTTCTTAAACTCTGTGGTTCCAATCAAGTACAAAAAATCTGAAGAACTTATTTCTCAAGATACACATACAGGTTCGTCTACCTATAAATTCTCATATTCCGTTGAAATTGTCCCAATTTGTAGAGATGATTTGGTTGTCTTACCGAAAAAATTAGCTAAGTCTATGGGTGATATCTCACAATTTGTCCTCTGTTCCAAGATTTCGAACACTGTTCAATTCATAGATCCAACTACTTTACAAATAGCAGATTTATCTCCTTCCGTCTATTGGAGGTATAATTTCCCACCATTAGCCGATGCTTCTCAATTAGTTGAGTTCATCGTTTTAGATGTTGAATCTACAGGTATAAGTAGAGGTAAGAATGTTCTTGCTGATGTCTGTGTTGCAAGAGCTTCTGATCTTGGTGTCAACGACCAAGTATATTATATTAAATCTCATTTAGGTGGTATTATCCATGCTGGTGACACTGTAATGGGTTACTTCGTCTCCAATTCCAACTACAATTCCGACTTATTTGACGGTCTGCAACTAGATTACGTTCCTGACGTAGTCCTTGTGAAGAAACTATACAAGAGAAAGAACAAGAAGAATAGAAACTGGAAGTTAAAGAGAATGGCAAGAGAACGTGCTGATATCGATGCATCTCAAGATTACAATGACAGAACACAAAGACAAGAAATGGAGCGTGCTGAAAGAGATTATGAACTCTTCTTGCAAGAATTGGAAGAAGATGAAGAATTGAGACAAAAGATCAACTTATACAAGAACCAAAAACAACCAGAAAATGGTGTACAAAGCACGGTGGACGATGGTGACGATGAAGATGAAGACGCACCAGAAATTAATATCGATGAATTATTAGACGAATTAGATGAAATGACTTTAGAAGACACCCCAATGGAGGATTGATCTCTCTAAATATAAAAGTAAATCGCTTAACAAACTGTATAAACTTTTCTATAAAATCAAATCATTTTGTATATTATCATTATTAATCAAACAAAGCGGTATTCGCTGACAGCCATATCAATTTTAAAAATTAAGGTCTCTAATAGGATGTTATTATGAAAGAGATCAAAGAACATAGTGAAACGCTCGAATGGAGGAAAAAATGGATTTGAATAGGTTGAAGTATGCTACTCCATTACAATCATTTGTGGATACTACGTTTTTCCAGGAATTGTCCCGTATAAAACTGGATATTTTGAAGTTAAGCTCTGAGGGACAAAAAATCTACACTTCAGTAAATTTGGAAAACCTTTCGAAGAGCAGTGTGGGTGGGAGTATATTTTTGAACAGTCAAAGTTTCGACCAAGAGTGTTGGCATGGAGTAGAGAAAGATGTTGTGATTAGTGGGACTCTGTATAATTTTAATACTATCGAAGAATTCAAAAGCCTAGATAAACAAAAATTCTTGGAAGACAGATTCAAAGACGTATGGGAAAGGTCAAAGCATGATATTAATCAGGCTGTGAGCTTTGATATGATAAGTTTTGCCGATTTGAAAAGATACAAGTTTTATTACTGGTTATGTGTAACATGTTTCATCCCACAATTGTTATCGGTAAATATTATCAAAAAGGTACCGATAGATGGCGTTGAAGAAATACAGAAATGGTTTAACATGCATAGTAAAGAATGGGTTTGTTTACTTGACAAAAAAGGTCATATACTCAAGTATTCCGTAGATGCCGTGGAAAATAGTCGAGCCCTGTGTATTAGAGATACCAGTAATGTACCGGAAACTCCGTCAACGTTAACGAAGAATTTTTTAAGTATTTTCAATTACCATTATCCAGCAAAGAACCAAATAATGGTGAATTTTATACGAACTAATGATTCCAGTTTTGCGTATGATTTAAAGCTGAGTTCTGAGGGAACCATTGACAGGTTCAAGGTAAGTGGTTGGGAACGAAATGCACAGGGAAAATTGTTGCCTCGAGTGACAGACCTAAGTGCCCTGATTGATCCTTTGAAAATCGCAGATCAATCAGTTGACTTAAACCTGAAGTTAATGAAGTGGAGAGTTGCACCAGAGATCAACTTGAAGGTAATAAAAGAGATTAAGGTGCTAATATTGGGCGCAGGCACGTTAGGGTGTTATGTTTCAAGAACGTTGATGGCGTGGGGTGTACGAACTGTAACTTTAGTTGATAACAGTACAGTGTCATTTTCAAACCCTGTTCGACAATCTCTTTTTGGATTCGATGACGTTGGAAAACCAAAGGCCGAGACAGCAGCAAATGCATTGAAAAAAGTGTTCCCATTAATGGATGCTACAGGGGTGGAGTTAAGTATACCGATGATAGGACATCCAATTACAAATGAAGAAAAGGAAAAGAAAGAGTTCGAAAAACTTTATGAGTTGATCAAATGTCATGATGTTATCTTCCTACTGATGGACTCCCGTGAAACTCGTTGGCTACCAGCTGTTTTAGCCAACGTGATGGGAAAAGTAGTTATAAATGCCGCATTGGGATTTGATAGTTATTTGGTTATGAGGCATGGTATTTACGATGCAAATGACGATTCTGAAAGACTTGGTTGTTATTTTTGCAATGATGTTGTCGTCCCAATGGATAGTTTAACAGATAAGACTCTTGATCAGATGTGTACTGTCACAAGACCTGGTGTTGCACTATTGGCCGCAGCGCAGGCAGTTGAGCTCCTGGTTTCCCTTTTGCAACAAAAGGCAGTTCATAATGTACCAGCTGGTGAGAAAAATTTCCTTGGTTGTATACCCCATCAGATTCGTGGCTTTTTAAATGAGTTTACAACATTGAAATTAGAAACTCCAGCTTATAAGCATTGTTCTGCTTGCAGCAGTGCAATCGTGCAAGAATGTGAAGAACTGGGATGGGAGTTTGTAAAAAATTCATTGAACAATCCTGATTATATTGAGGAACTGAGTGGCCTTAGGGACGTTAAAAGGGAAGTGGAAAACTTGACTGAAGATATCACAGAATGGAATATAGATGAGGAAGAGGAATTTGACATTATAAGGTAAAACGGATGTAAATAAAAATCACATATAGCAGATGTACTGTATTAAGCATTATCTTTCCATTCTTACGCTGAACAAACCATGTCACGATTTAATTATTAGTCTTCAAACAAGATGAATAGAAAGACCTTTGAAGGAACACTTCCCATGACCAAAATGTTAAACTAAAAATTACCAATATTAAGAAGCCCCACCAATTTGAAAAATCACCACTAAAAATGGAGCAAAATTGGACGTTAAAAGGATATTTATTGCCTTTTCCATCAAGCAAAGCCAGTATTTTTATCATGCTCTAAGATTTCTCGACGTATACATTATTGCCATCACAGGCATTGATTTTTTAATATCAACGCGATGTCGAAGGGAAATCTTAGACGTAATCTTGAGTTAAGAAAAAGTATAAACAAACACGATTTGTGCTGCCATCGTTGCTGGAAGTGAGAAGCAATAGGTCTGAGGAACACAGTAATATCAATATTAGAGAATGGAAGTGAGAAAAGTAGAAGATGCAGCCATGCTAATTTCTCCGTCAGAAGATACATCTTTGCTAGCTAGGAAAGTTAATTACGAACCTTTGATCAATGTTTCACCAAAGATAAGTACCTTTCCAATTGAAAAACTCTCTACGGTGTCAGAAAATCCTAGAACCCAAGAAGCATTGGTCATACAAGATTTGTTAAACGCGCTTATTGGCATCAGCGGCGTCTATATACGTTACAGTAACGACTATGACCCTACCAAGGGTGATGCATTGAAATTTAGAATAGCCAAACACATGGATTCATCGTTAAAATCTTTTTGTAGAAGAATATTAAACTTAGGAACGTACTATGTGGAATTGAAGTACGCCAGTGAGCAGTGGTCAGATCCCATATATGGACTAGTTTTACAGAGATTAGGTTTTGAAATTAAGACTTTCTTAAATAATGTCTATTTGAAATTTGTAGTTGATAAACTGGAAAAGGAGTTTTACGATAACTCAAGTTTCTCCATCAGAGAACTTAAACAACTCATCACTGACAGTGAGGTTGGGAAGAAGCTAGGAATTCTGTTTGCACTATATTTAGAGATAAAAAAAGAAATGGAAAAGAGAAGACATATAAATCTCGATAAAGCAGCTTTTGACAACCTAATGTCGGAATCAAGCAACGATTTTTCAATATTTATGAATAATGTGCCTTTACCAATAGCGAAAGGGGGAATCATCTTACAAATTTTGGAGGAAATGATATCGAAAAATCTAGGTGATAGGTCAACTGTAACATTTATGAAAAGCTTATTAAATGCTATCAGTGAGAGCTACTGTCAAAATTTGCATGAATGGGTGACGCAAGGGGAGCTACGAGACCCGTACGACGAATTTATGATATGCAATACGATGAAAAGTTCAACAGGCATCGATGTCAATCCAACTGAATGCTACAGAATATGGCTAACACAATATAGTGTTCGTAGGGATGGACTGCCCAAAAAATTCTTAATTAATGCTGGTAATCATGACAACAAGCTACTTTCAAAAATTTTATTTACTGGGAAACTTCTCAATTTGATTAAGTTGAGTTTGCAAATTACGAAATTGCCAATACCCACGGATGAGCACATTTTGTCTATAAACTACTCTGAATTGATGGAAGGTACAAATTTAGAACTTTATGTCAACAAATGGTACGACAGAGCCAACTCAATTTGCATGAAGTTGCTCTTTGAGGACTATAAAGTCGATAGGTTCATAATACTTCTACAGAAACATTTATTTGGCTACCGGAATGGAAATTTGATAACCAAACTTTTGCATAATAATATCTATGATTTAACAAAAGCCATGGGAAAGAGTGAATCAAGTGAGGAAAAACTACAACAAAGTTTAGAATTTTTAAGGATAGATTTTGCTGAAGATGATCTCATTGGAAGATTGCTGGTCTTACAACTGGATGAGCGATCCTTCGATGAATTCATCCTGGACAACATAAGAACGAGTAAAAATGCTTCTAACATGGTTCAAGAAACAGAGAGAACAAGTAAATTAGAAGGGTTATCAGCACTAAAGACTTACGTTTTAGAGGGTTTCAAGAAAAACGTAGAACCAACAAATTCGGTGAAGAGTAATATCTACCATCTAAACTTCGATGTTGCAATCCCATACCCAATAAATGTTATCATAAACAGAGCACACATATACCAATTTCAAATCATTTCAAGATATCTCAATCTTTTACGCTATCATACAATGGTCTTGGATGATACGTGGATCGAAATCAATAAAAATCCCATTTGGAGACATCCCGGTTTCAGTGACATTGTATACAAGGGTATCATCCAAAGAACCAGGATACTACACAATAAGATGAACCATTTTTTTAAGTGTATAATGGAATATTTCACAAATGATATCATTGACAAAGAAATGTCCCAGATATTAAACAATGTAACTTCCGTAAACGATCTACAGACAAAGTTGAGTAGTGCGTTGACAAATATTTTGAATGACTGCTGTCTCACACAGTTAATCGAAATGCAATTACAGATATTTGACATTACTTATAAATTCTGTAGATTTATCGCATCAATGCGATACAAGCTTTGCAAAATTGATTATAATCTATATGAAAAATACATTGCCAGCAGGAAATCTTCCTCGAATGACGACAATGCCGTGGAAGAAGATGACGGATACAATGAAGAAGACGCTATCAGAAAAGTGCCTGAGCTAATTGGTTTTATCAACACCGTCTCACTAAGTTTCCATCAGCATTATGATGCGTTCATTGAAGGCTTATTACACTCCTACAGTAACCAAGTCAAGGGCCACTTTATTCTAAATACAGACAGTGGAAGATTACTGCATTCTTTAGTCGGCAATGAGCTGAATGAGCTGCTGTCATCGGTAGATCAGTAGCGATGAGATCGAAGAGAATGAACATGCTGGCCCACTTTGAAGTTAACCATTTATGTGCCGATTACTATTTTTGTCTCAGAATTACTGCATTGGTGATTTTTGCCGTATTGAGTACCTTTCAAGGAGCCCAGAGAAAAAAAACAAGAATCTCTCTCGGCTTCCACTAAATTTCGAGAAAGACAAAAACAGGATTTTGCATGCGTAATCCATACACCACGGGCAATTTGATACCTTCTGAAAGTGACACGGTTTTATCTTTAGCTTTGCTGCAATGCCGCGAGAGGAATGGTGCTCTCGAGTGCTGCAAGAAACAGCCATTGAAGCTTAAAAAAAGATTGAACGAGTAGCCGTCGAGAAATTATACGTGTTTGCTGTTGTTTTTTCGTTGAGTAGATTCAATCAGGTCTTCAGATGATGAAGAAGTAAGTTTGCGCCGTGAAAGTTCCACTACTCGATCTGTTCTTTCTAGTTGTTGTGAAACAGGATTTTCATGCACAATTGCTTGATTTCTGTATCATCTCATGGAACTGGAGCGAATTTCTTCGAATCAAACATTTCATCAGTTGCAAGGTGGCTGCCTGCTTGCAATTCAATACAACATTTTATCCAAGCAACTGCTAAGAATTGCTAGTGAGGAAAAATTTTTCCCTTTCAATTATTATATAAAGAAGTAATTAATTCAAATACACTTATTTTCTTCTAAGCTCACTTATTATTCAATTTTTTCTTGTTAGATAAAATCATTGTACAAATCATATAATAAAAATGGCTGTCTCTAAGGTTTATGCTAGATCCGTCTACGACTCTCGTGGTAACCCAACTGTCGAAGTTGAATTAACTACTGAAAACGGTGTTTTCAGATCCATCGTCCCATCTGGTGCTTCCACTGGTATCCACGAAGCTCTTGAAATGAGAGATGAAGACAAATCCAAATGGTTAGGTAAGGGTGTTATGAACGCTGTTAACAACGTTAACAACGTTATTGCTGACGCTTTCGTTAAGGCTAACCTTGACGTCAAAGACCAAAAGGCTGTCGATGACTTCTTAAACAACTTAGATGGTACTGCCAACAAATCCAAGTTAGGTGCTAACGCTATCTTAGGTGTTTCCTTAGCTGTTGCCAGAGCTGCTGCTGCTGAAAAGAACGTTCCATTATACGTTCACTTAGCCCAATTAGCTGGTGCCAAGGACAACTTCATCTTACCAGTTCCATTCTTAAACGTCTTAAACGGTGGTTCCCACGCTGGTGGTGCTTTAGCCATCCAAGAATTCATGATTGCTCCAACTGGTGCTAAGACCTTCGCTGAAGCCATGAGAATTGGTTCCGAAGTTTACCACAACTTAAAGTCTTTAACCAAGAAGAGATACGGTGCTTCCGCTGGTAACGTCGGTGATGAAGGTGGTGTTGCTCCAAACATTCAAACTGCTGAAGAAGCTTTAGACTTAATCGTCGATGCTATCAAGGCTGCTGGTCACGAAGGTAAGGTCAAGATCGGTTTAGACTGTGCTTCCTCTGAATTCTTCAAGGACGGTAAGTACGATTTAGACTTCAAGAACCCAGAATCTGACCCATCCAAGTGGTTATCTGGTGAAGAATTAGCCGCTTACTACAAGACCTTAATGGCTAAGTACCCAATTGTTTCCATCGAAGATCCATTCGCTGAAGATGACTGGGAATCCTGGTCCAACTTCTACAAGCAAGCTGATGTCCAATTAGTTGCCGATGACTTAACTGTCACCAACCCAGCTAGAATCGCCACTGCTATTGAAAAGAAGGCTGCTAACGCTTTATTATTAAAGGTTAACCAAATCGGTACTTTATCCGAATCCATCAAGGCTGCTCAAGACTCTTTCGCTGCCGGCTGGGGTGTTATGGTTTCCCACAGATCTGGTGAAACCGAAGATGTCTTCATTGCTGACTTAGTCGTTGGTTTAAGAACTGGTGAAATCAAGACTGGTGCTCCAGCCAGATCTGAAAGATTAGCCAAATTAAACCAATTATTAAGAATTGAAGAAGAATTAGGTGACAAGGCTGTCTACGCTGGTGACAACTTCAGACACGGTGACAAGATCTAAATTAACTGATAATTGAATTATTACCATTTTTCTAGTTGTCTTTTAGTTTACATTTTATATTAATGCCTCTTATGATTTTATAATATATATAGGTTTAATTGATAAAATTTTGATAAAAATTTGTCCTGTTTTAGATTTTAATACTCATTTATATTTGATTATTTGTTCAAAGGTCGGTCGCATAGTGAATAAAATGGCAAGAATTACAGGGTTCCGATCAATATATATACTAAAGTTCAGCTTATAATTAGTAAGAAGAAATACGCACTGACACTAACTGCACTTGATTCTCAATTAAATTTCATTGAACCTTAAATTATTAGCACCGCTGATTCAAGTTTTAAATACAAAGAAATGCCGGGAGTATCAAGGGATCGTACGGTTTTTACGGACGGTTCCAGTGCACACCGTGACGTTCATGATACTGACAGCTGTTCAATGAACATGCTATTTACATGGTCGTATGAGAACACTTGTGTGATTTTTCGTTGGTGGCACATCAAGACCCTATGGGGCTTACTAATTAGCTGTTTGACTGTCATATGTCTAAGTATGCTTTATGAACTTTTGAAGCATTACATATACACATATGATCTGAAGAGAAATAGGGGCGTTGAGAGCTCAAGAATATACTATAGTCTATTATATTCGTTACAGGTCGCATTTTCTTTCTTTCTAATGCTTGTGTTCATGTCGTACAACGGCTGGCTCATGGCTAGCGTGGCTATCGGGGCAGCAATAGGTAACTATTACTGTAATGCTCCGTTGCCACAACATGCTAATCAGATATCCCTGGCATGCCATTGATTGCTACGTAGGTGTACTACAGAAAACTATATTTTTTTCTAAATCTATACAATGTGTGCACACACAATCGTACATATAGTTAAACACCGTTTCAATGCTAAAAACAATCAATCAGCGCAAATGAAAACCCTGCTACTGTGTAAACAACACAGAAACACTCTTGCCAGCCCTATGAGCTTTCACTTAATGGTGTTATCCTGTATTTGCCAAGTAAATATAGCCTGACATTTCTCGGACCTTACGAGTCCGACTTCGAGGATCTACGCTAGAAGAAGCACCTCATCAGATTTATGATCACAGATTTTTGACACAATTCCCCACAAGCATATCATTCTATTCAATCGTGCTGTGGCAGTGTAATATACAGATATATAATTATGAATAGAAAGAGTTTGGGTATCATTGGTGCTGGACCTGGTGGTCTAGCGACAGCTAGGGTGTTCTTGGCTAATGCCAAGAATTATGACATAAGTCTATTCACAGATGACATGGATATCGGTGGTGTTTGGTACTATCCTGATGATGACAAGGCTGATCGTGTAATGTACGATATTTTGGAAACAAATATTCCGAAGAACTTGATGCAATTTAGTGGGTTCCCGTTTGAATCTGATACGTTTAAGTATCCGACGAGACAAGACGTTTGGAGGTATTTGAAACGGTATTACATTGAGTTTATTGACAGGCAAGCACAAGTTCATTTCCATACTGAAGTTGTAAAATTGACCAAAAATGGCGAACATTGGGAGATGGAAACAGTAAATCGTCTTACGGGGCATGCAGAGAGCCATTTTTTCGATAATGTTGTAGTCGCAACGGGTCATTTCAAGACACCCTTCATTCCTGAAGATGTCCCTGGTCTACAGGAATGGTTTTCAAATAATGCTGCTATGCATTCTAAAAATTACCAAAACTGTTTATTTGCTGAAGGAAAAAACGTCATAGTTGTAGGAAGTGGAAGTTCTGGTCAAGATATTGCGAACCAGATTTCCTCAGTAGCAAATACAGTTTATAATAGTGTCAGAACTGAAAATGATAATGCTCTTTACGATGAGGATTCCATTATCCAAACGATTCCAGCAATACAAGAAGTCAATTGGGAATGTAGAAGAGTGACACTTATCAATGGCCAATGTTTAAATGACATAGATTTTTTAATTTACGCCACAGGTTACGTTTTTGATTTCAAATTCCTAGAAGATAATCTACTTTCACAGTTATTCAACACAACATTGGATATTCACACGGGGAAAAAACTGTTCAATCTCTGGAACCACCTTTTTCCTCTCTGTGATTGTACCATTGCATTTTCTTTACTACTACAAATGGTAGTACCATTCCCTCTCGCCGAACTGCAAGCCTGTTTAATGGTGAAAGTGTTCAATAAGGAAATCACAATCCCAAAACTGGATAAAAGTGAAATGGAAGCAATCAACAAGTACGAAAGCGACCAAAATCTCCCCACAGGAACAGATATCGAGTACTACAAAAAACTGCAGATTATTCTAGACTCTGCTGCAAACATCCGGGACGAATTTGTGCCAGTCAAGTGGACTGCTGCTCTCAAGCAAGCTAGACTGTCGTCCGGCCAAGAAAAGCGTCAGCGAAACAAACAATTAGGCAGAGTCGCTAGAAGATTGCGTCTCCAGCATGAACCATACCATCTAGAATACCCATAATTGAACGCTTCAGACTCAACTGGGCCAGTTAGCATTGGAACATCGCTATTACCTGAACAGGAGATACATTCCTCATTGGGACAGGGTCTCAGGAAGTCATACGTATATAGCGATCCCCAGAATATACAAATCAAAAAAAAAAATAAGACGACTATGGCCACTCCGCGAAAAGCTTCTTTCTGATGAACTCATTTGATTGAGTGGCAGGAAACAGATGCAGATTTAAGATTTTGGTGATAGATACAAGGAATTAACACGTTTTTCTGATCAATTTTACTAGTTTCAGCTTTATAATAAATCTCAAACACTATTACATTTTTGCCTTTTAGAAGATAGTTATACTGGTTTAAGAGATATGGAAGCATCGAACGAAGGGCCAAAGAAGGAGAAATATTCCTGTTCGAGATGTAGAAAGTTGAAAAAGAAGTGTCCTAGAGAGGTGCCTGTATGCGGACATTGCGTAAGGGTAGGTGCCGAATGTTCTTATCCGGGGAGAGCCGCAAGAAGAACCAAGAAGGAGCTGGAAGAAGCAGAATTGAGAGGTGAATTTATTCCGAGCAAAAAACATAAGACACATGAAGGAAATGGAAGTCGTAGTAATACAGCCTCTGTAATATACACAAGCGATCATTCGACTTTCCCGGCGAGAGCAACAAGAGCAGCTTCCAGTACTTCAGTCCCTCCGATCAGTTCGTTCCAACCCAACGAGACCGTATCATCATTAATTTCTGCATTCGCTACTCTAGATGAATCTTCATCGGACCAGACATCTCCACAATCCATTGTGTCGAGGCAGGTAAGCGTAGATGCTCCACTCTCATTTACAAGCGCCAATGGTAGAACTTTATTACGTGGCGATCATGTTAACAGACAGGTTTTATCTTCTTCGGCTACACAATCAGTTGCAAATTCATTAACTTCTCCAGAATCTGTTGCTGCTAGTAGAGCGATTAGTTCTGCTCCCGAATATGAGCCTAGTTTCTCTAGAAGACTTGTAACCTCTTCAAGCTTGGAACCATCAGTACCTGTAGATTCATCAAGCCTGGAAGCCGAAACCATTGCAGACGTCTTTAAAGGCGCAAGAGCGACTAATTGGATCAATGCTGATGGCTCATTCAAACCAATAGACCGCAACCTGTTAGATAGATTTATTGCTGCATTTTTTAAACACAATCATAGATTATTTCCCGTGATAGATAAACTCTCATTCATAGATAGGGTTTCAACAATACGAGTATTTGATTATGAACTATTGAATAGTGCATTCAATGATGATGTTTTCATTTTCCAACTTTATATGATTATGGCTATCGGCTGTACCACATTGCGTAGAGCGGGTATGCTTCTGAAAGATGAAGAGGAATTAAGTGAACATTTAGCCTTCCTTTCAATGAAAAAATTCAGAACTGTCATGGCTTTGCAAAATATAGAAACGATAAAATGTCTGTTACTTCTGGGTATCTATTCATTTTTCGAACCAAAAGGGTCCTCCTCGTGGACAATCAGTGGTATTATTATGAGATTAGTAATAGCTCTAGGCCTTAATAGGGCTCCAGTATCTAAAAAATTGAAAACTATGCCTGCAATAGAAGTTGAGTCAAGATATAGAGTCTTTTGGAGTGCTTATTGTTTTGAAAGACTGATTTCAACTTGTCTTGGTAGGATGTCAGCAATAGACGATGATGAAATTTCGGTTCCATTGCCACACGCCATGTATAGTGATGAAAAAGAAGATATCGATGTTACAAATACAATGATTACATTGAGAAGGATTGCTGGGAAGATTTACAAGAATGTCCATTCCGTACATGCTGGTAAACAAGATTTGACAATAGAAGAAAGACAAAAAATCATTGTCGACTTGAGAGAAGAATTGGATGGAATTTACAAATTGGAACAAGCTAAAATGGATAAACAAAATAAGAAAAGCGGTTCTCGAAAAAGTAATATATCATTCCACAGCAGTGAAAGTTGGCTCACAATGAGGTACTCACAACTGCAAATTCTACTATATCGACCTTCTGCCCTAATACCAAAACCTCCAATCGAATCCCTGGCTATACTGGGCAAATTCTGTCTAATGGCATGGAAGCATACCTACACTTTATATCAAAAGAAACTGCTTCCTTTAAACTGGATCACGTTATTTAGGACGTTGACCATTTGTAACACTATTTTATATTGTCTCTGCCAATGGAGTATAGATTTGATAGAAAGTAAGATCGAAATTCAACAAATTGTAGAAATATTAGAGCATTTCGGAGCCAAGTGGATCTTTGCCACCAGATGCGCAGAAGTCTTCCAGGGCATTAGTAATACTATACTGGATATCAGTTTAAGTGACGGGAAGGTTCCAAATATGGACAGTCTCACAAACGAACTCTTCGGTGCAACCGATGCTTACCACGATATTTTGAGTGAGAACAATGTCGACATTTCATGGGTGGATAAACTAGCTTTGTCCGATTAAGCACAGTTCCTAATAAGAAAACTTCGTGATACACATATTATAAAGACTTTTCACAGCCTATATAAGCCTTTTTATGATCCGCAACATTAACGTAAAAGTAACTTTGGGCTTTTCCCATCAGAAAACTCTTCTTCTGTTATATATTCCCTTACTTATGTACGACCTCTGCCGATTGCTCAAGCCAACTGCCCTGCTGGACTTCCTCGAGAAACAGAGAGATTTCAAGTTTGGCACCGAAATGCGTAATTTGAAGACCACGCAAACCTAAAATTATTTGAGCTTTTTACTCAGAAAAATGCAAGAGCGTTACGACTCAATCTAAGCCAAAAAATTGAATTCTTCTCGTAGAAAAGATGTGGGCTGCTGGCAACGAGACTTTTTAACCAACTTGCATATGGAAACTTTTCTCGACCATATTGTTCCCCGTACCTGTTCTGACAATGTTATATAAGCATTTGAAAATTGATTAATTGGATCAGTACTAGTAGATTGCTTGATATTTTGATTTCGTGAGTAGACCTTGCATCACATAAATACACACTAATCAAAAACATGTCCTTTGTTAAAGATTTCACCCCAGTAGCTTTGAAAGACACCAATTTATTCAAGCCAATCAAGATTGGTAACACTGAGTTATTACACCGTTGTGTTTTACCTCCATTAACCAGAATGAGAGCCCACCATCCAGGTAATGTTCCAAACAAGGACTGGGCTGTCGAATACTACGACCAACGTTCCAAGAGAGCCGGTTCTATGCTTATTACTGAAGGTGCCTTCACTTGTCCACAAGCTGGTGGTTATGACAATGCTCCAGGTATCTGGTCTCCAGAACAAATTGAACAATGGAAGAACATCTTTGCTAAGATTCACGAAAACAAATCTTTCGTTTGGGTTCAATTATGGGTTTTAGGTAGACAATCTTTCGCAGACGTCTTAGCTAGAGATGGTTTACGTTACGACTCTGCTTCCGACGACATCTACATGGATGAGGAACAAAAGGAAAAGGCCTTGAAGTCTAACAACCCACAACATGGTATCACCAAGGAAGAAATCAAAGAATACATCAAGAACTACGTCCAAGCCGCTAAGAACTCCATTGCAGCTGGTGCCGATGGTGTTGAAATCCACAGTGCTAACGGTTACTTATTGAACCAATTCTTGGATCCAATTTCTAACAAGAGAACTGATGAATACGGTGGATCTATCGAAAACAGAGCTAGATTCACTTTAGAAGTTGTCGATGCTATTGTCGATGCCATTGGTAACGATAAAGTTGGTATCAGATTATCTCCATACGGTACCTTTGGTACTATGTCCGGTGGTGCTGACCCATCGATCGTTGCTCAATACGCTTACGTCTTAGGTGAATTAGAAAGAAGAGCTAAGGAGGGTAAGCGTTTAGCTTTCGTTCATTTAGTCGAACCTCGTGTTACTAACCCATTCTTAACTGAAGGTGAAGGTGCTTACGTCGATGGTACCAACGACTTTGCCTATTCCATCTGGAAGGGTCCAATTATCAGAGCTGGTAACTTAGCTTTACACCCTGAGGCTGTTCAAGACATGGTCGCCGATGACAGAACTTTGATCGGTTACGGTAGATTCTGGATCTCTAACCCAGATATTGTTGACCGTTTAGAAAAGGGTTTACCATTAAACAAATATGACAGATCTACTTTCTATGCTATGACTGAAAAGGGTTACTTAGATTATCCAACTTACGAAGAAGCTATCAAGTTAGGTTATGACAAGAACTAAATATAAGTATATAATAAGTTGATGTATCAATTTATAGAGTACAATGAAATAAAAGCTAGTTCGCTTTCCTATTAGTTGTCTATAAAAATGTATATAAACCATCTTTATTGTCTACCGAATTGGTTTTGTAATGCGTCTACTTGCTGTTGTAATGCTTGATAATTATTCAAAATATCATACCGATGCTGTTGCTGTTGCTGCTGTCTTTGCATTGAGTGAGGTGGCATCTGATTATATGGAACGCCATTTGACGATATTCCCGTAGGAAGATGTTCTTGTTGGGGTTGTGCGAGTTGCTGATGATAATGTGAGGAGTTATGAGGGTAAATATTATGCGTTTCATAATTCGGTGCCCCATTTGGTAACTGATTCTGAGCAGAGTTATTATTGTACCCATAGCCACTTGGCTTTGTTTGTGGCGTGTTACTATTGTGATATTGTACACCACCCTGAGATTGATATAGTGGTTGTTGTTGCTGTTGTTGCTGTTGCTGTTGTTGCTGTTGCTGTTGTTGAGGTCTTGGTATATTGTTGACGTACATATTTTGCCCACCTCCACTATTTTTATCATTCATGTAACTGCCACTATTATTTACATTATTATAAAAGGCTTGTCGCTGTTGCTGTTGCTGCTGTGGTTGCATATTATTTGAAACATTGGATAAATTTGTTTGGCTCACCTCAGGAGAAGCAGAATTGGATAAAAGAGACTGGAAGTAGCTACTAGCAACATTTTGCGGTGATAACACATTTGGAGATTGTGTTGCATTTTGTTGAAGAGAATTTATTCCTGCAGTTTGAGGACCCAATTGATGTCCCTGATATGGCACGTTTGCATAATTTCGTTGAGATGAGTTCGTAGTAGGGAACGTATTTTGTGGACTTAGAGCGCCTGATGGTACACGGGTAGATTGCTGTAACATAGTATTCTGTTGTGATAAAGGAGCACGAGGAGCACCATTTGGTTGTAGTAATACATTGTTATTTGCACTATAGTTAGTATGTTGGGGTGATAGTCCAATTGGTGATTGCTGCATTTGTAGTCCTTGTTGCGTTTGAAACAATTGCTGTGAGTGAGGAGGTTGCAAATGCTGTTGCTGGGATTGAGAATGGTACTGAGGAAAATTCATAAACTGACTTGTTGGCTGCGGTGATTGCAAATGAGGAGAATTGGCCCCGGTAACCTGAACATTTGATAACTGGACAGCTGTTGTATTATTTGAAGGGGGCTGATTGATCATGGGAATAGTAGATGGGGTAGTAGATGAGTCGGAAGACATTTGCTGTTTCATCAAGTAATTGGCCGAGCCTGTTGCCGTCGGTTTTAGTGGTTGTAGAGAAGACTGTGTATTTGATTGCATGTTTTGATGCATTTCGGGTGGTTGTACACTTTGGGTATTAGCAGGATCAAAATGACTACGAAATAAGTAATTCGCCGACCCCGTTGCTGTAGGCTTTAAAGGTTGCAACGCCCCAGGTGTTTGACCTTGTTGTGGCTGGTTTGGTACCATACCTTGAGTGACCTCCTGACGTATATAATGGTTAGCAGATCCTGTTGCAGTGGGCTTTAAAGGCTGTAATGGTGCAGTACCCATAGTTTCACCTGTAAGTGCGTTCAAATTACTTTCTTCAGGTAATCCTGAAAAACCTAAGGATGCTGAATCGACTGTTCTGATTTGCTTGAAATGGGATAAAGAATCTTGCATATCTTTCAATACTTCTTTTTCTTCTTCTGTTTCTTGCTGTTCACTTGGTAATTGTGAGACCAAACCACTACTGGAGTTCTTTCTTTTAGCCATTTGTTTTAGCAATTGATCCATTGGGAGCGATAAATCTAATGGGCCGTCAGGCACATCATCATTACTATCTTGAATCGGTTCCTTTTGATCATCACTTGGAGGTTCCTGGAATGTGAGATGTTCAGAAAATCTAACTTTTTTATTTTTATATTCAGGATTTAACACTCTTCTCCTCAATCTCTTTCTTGATGATTTTCCTGTCAATAAAAGTGATGCAAAGGAGTCAAAATCGACTTTTCCTCCGGAACCTGCGCCAGTTGATTGTTGCTTAGCAGAATTCTGTTCTTCTTCATCTTCTTCAATTTCTTCATATACTTCTCCCGTATTTTCATTCAAAATCGATCTTGGTTTAGGAACTGGAGCCTTCTGAAGGATCATCAATCTTGTTGGCAAGCAACGCCTACTAAGAGCGATAGATATAAGTCTCACTACTGCAAAGAACTGGCCAATATTCAGAGCATTCTTGCAACTTCTAAAAATGGATATTATTCTGCCTCTTAGCTGTTCGTAAATGTTAAAATTACCTAAAAACCTGAAAACATCGCTTAATCTGACTAACTTTCCGTGCGTTCTTGCCGTAATGTACTTATACCATCTGAGATAGGCTCTGTTCTCCTCAGAAGATAGCTGTGACTGTGACAATGATAATGGAACCTGCAGATCTTCGGGAGTCTCATGATACGTGTCGCTAGTTTGCTGTTTACCTTGTTCTTGTGGCTGTACATTTATAACAGAATCGCTCACGCCCCTCAGTGTTGGTTGAGTGGCAGTAGAGCTCAGCATATTCTGCGCCGGTACTTGTGTCGCTGGAGAAACGTTAACAGCTCCAAAATCAAAGGAGACATTTGGTTGATTACTATTGCCATCATTACGAATCTCAAGCCCTGGAATATTTAACCAGTCAAAAGACATCTTTCTTGAGTCAAATAAACGCTGAAACACACAAAGACACTTTATCTCTATCCAAATAGATTTCTTGACTATATACCGTAGCCACTATACCAAAACTTAGTCCTTTGTCAGTACAAAAGGGGTAGAGAACTTTCGTATTTGAACTTTGCGAATCGATAATTTTTCAAGTGATGCGACGGGAAAAGAAAAGTTCCAAGAAGTTGCTTTAATGAAAAGATAAATATATGAAGAATATTAAAAAAGTTGATATATGTGACATAGTAACTATGTAGATACTACAAGCAGTGCTAGGGTTATTACTATTATGATTATTAATGTTGCTGATGCACGGCGGGTTGGTCTATAGAGGCGTAAAATTGGCTGTAATCGGGTCTGTTCCAGTACATTTTCTTTGTTTTCATAGGTTTTTGCGATTGCACTTGCCTGACAGGATTCTTAAGTGACAGCTTATGAAGTTCAAGATAGTTTGTGGACGAAGACGTCGAGTTACTTTCCCCATTCAGCTGTCTCATTTGCGTCAATGGCTTAAACTTTCCGGTGATAAGATCTTGCTCCACAATTAGTTTATGTTGATTTATCAATTCATCTCGGTTTGCGACAAAGGAATTTTCCATGACGTTAATCTTTCTTATTTTGCCTCTTTTGACGTCGTCAATATAATCCGAGTAATCGTACTTCACGTTGATTCCATCACCAGCAAATTTTTGCTCAGTTATCTCTTGTACATATTCCCTTTCTAACTTTGAAATTGATTTTGGATCCGTCTGTGTCTGCATATTAAGGAAGTATTTAGAAAACTCCTTTGTATAGGCCTTGTTATATTGAGCAAAAACGGGTTCTCTATATCTATACTCATATTTGGAAAGATCAATCGAATCGTTAGGATTTTCCAACATAGATCCGGAAATATTTAATAATTCAGTTATGTCCATGGCTTCACCGTGAGGAATGGCAGTTGGATTTGATGGCGTGATACAATCCATGTTAACTTCTTTTCTCATTACATGATCTATGTCCACTTGAGAGAAAAATGCACAGTTCTGAGGTAAATCTTCAATGCCGACTTGCTCACAGAAGATGGCTCTTGTCCATAGATTACTTATTTGTAAAGCCATGGCCACTCTGTAGCGATCTTTTTCGGAACATAGATAACGAATTTCATCATGAATTGAAATGCATAACCTTGCATCCAAGCTGTATTTGGCAATAAGATAATTCATAGAGACACAAAGTAAATGTAAATAATCAACACCAGATGATTGAATGGCCCAATTAATTCTAGAAGGTAAGAAAGAATTCAGTTTCAAATTACGCTTCATCAATGCAGATGTAATACTACAACCAAGGACTGGTGTTCTTGGAATGTCTTGTTCAGCAATATTTTCTAGTCGATTGAACAAAATCGATTCAGAACCACCATACCAAAATTTCTCAAACATTCTTGATCTTCTGGTCTTACCCTTTGTGCTTTCATATAATCTAGTGGCCGTTTTCTTTGCCACTTCTTCAGTTAATGTTGGATTGAATCTTTTCAGCAGCTGGCCTGCAAATTTTACACCTGCACCATAAATTCTACCATAATTAAAAATTTTAGCTTCATTACGTGTACAGCCAAGTATTTTTGCAGTTTTTGTATGTAAATCAGTACCGTCATTCTTCGTACCTTCTAAACACATCCATCCAATCGCAGTACCACCATGAATATTGAAAACTGAGTCACCAACAAGAGATGCAATCCATAATTCCTCACTATCAACATCGGCACCTACAAAACAATAACCCGGCGGGGCTTTGATTTGTGTTTTCAGTTCGGAACCAATTCTGTTTGTTTTTGTATTAGAAGCGGTCAACCATGTATTTTCCACAGCCCTTCTAGTAATAGTACCCATTGGGATGATTCTAGGTAAAATTATTCCAACATCTCCTCCAACTTTTGATCCCTGGGTATGACTATCGAATAATTCTTTGAACTGATCTGAAAACTCATTCTTAGAGACCAGAAACTGTGACATTATTCTTTCTCTCGCAGACATCCAATAAGATCCAGACGAATTGATTTGTAATGCTTCATGTGCGTATTTGGATTCTGATTTCAAAATTCCCTTTTCGAAAAAATGAATATAGGGTTTACTTAGTAAAGTTGTACAATTCAATGTGGGTCCATCTGGATGAGGAATTTTGAAAAGAAGAGTAGCAGAATTGAAATCTTGTACGTCTTCATCGGCCAATACATAATTTTTAGCTTTGAAATTTTCCTCTAATTCTCTTGGAACAGGGAAACACCATCCATCTGTAGATGTCCACTTAACAGGATATCCCTCCCAGGAGAGTTTGAAAAAAATTGGAATATTTCTTGACTTAATGGTTATCTTTGGTACTTTATGATCATTACTGGGGAATAAAGATCTGTACCACTCTGGAAAACCCGGCAATTTTTGTCTTTTCATTGGAACTCCATCTTTAGTCATTCTTATTGGTTTTTTAGTCCAATCCAACTGACTCATCCATGGATCATCTTGTATAATTTTGTAGTGCTCTGAATTTGTTTCGTAGTCCTTATATTTAACAAATTCATTAATGATTTGAACAATCTTCTCTTCAATTCGAGATTTTGATGTCTGATATAAGTTTTCGGAATTGTCGATGTAATTATTCCAATCCTTGTGATTTGTTGGTAAAATACATGAGCTCAAAGACTTCAAAGCTCCGAATGATACAGCATGTGGACATTTTTCTAAAAAAGTTGGGAAAACTTTATCAAACACTTTACTTGTTACTTCTACATCAGTAGCACAGTAACTGACTAGTTTTTCGAAATTCTCAATAATTAACGATTTATCCGTAGAATCAAAGTAACTTCTGGGATCTTTATCCATTTTAATGTTACAATGGAAATCAGCGACGTCTGCTAAAGAATTCAAAGTTGATACGTTCAGCCAAGGATCGTTTATATCATTCATATTCCTGTCATCTTCATCCAATTCTCCGCTTCCATTTTCTTGTATTTCTTTCCTTCTTTTCATGAACATGGGCCTTTGCCTTGAACAAAGACCTGATGATGCTACATGTAATGATTGTGTATCTAAGAAGAATGCCTTTGAAGGTTTGAAATTGTACTCTTCCAGAACATGAGACCTATCGTAGCCAACATTATGACCAATGATCAATTGAGTCTTTTCGACCGTATCCAGTGGTATCAGGTGACTCGGGTTATCGGCGTCCTCTCCCTCACATATGAATGGAGAACACCACAGGTACCATGCCTTTGACGTTAATGCTACTGCCATTGTAGGATAAGATGAAATCTTGTATAACGTTTCCACATCGAACACCAAAGTATCTTCTTCTGGAAACTGAACTTTCACTGGTGCGCATTTAGGCTCATATTTGTACCAACCTGGTTTACGTAGCCAATGGGACGGCCTTGGTAAAATATCGATAAATTTGTTCATAGCCATTGTCTTATAAGGTTCCGAAGCAAATTGGCCCAATCTTTGAAAATGCTCGTCTAAAGAGTCTCCCTGCAATGTGGGCAACGTGAACGAGATAGGTTCCGTCACTAGTGTTTTCTTATTCAAAAGGTCATGAGTTTTTAACGATTGTTTTGCCAATTTAATTAGATTCAACTTATCCTGCTTAGAAAGGCGATTTGTGCCCCGTGGCTTCTTGCCAAACAGCTGTGAATGCAATGAATTACTCAAATACTGTATTCCCACAGGGTTAATCCTCGGTTCCTGACATAACTTCGAACTTGTATGAATCATAGCAAACCTCGCCTGTCGCAGCAACACATTGCGACGTTTTACACATAGCATCAACGCACAACCTCGACCCTCCAGTAACGGCAGACCTCTACCTATAGCAACTTTATCCATTCTACAGACACCAGAAACTCGATGAGGAAGCAGTGTAAATCTGCCTTGTAAAGTCAATTTATGAATGTATCCGGGTCATTTAGCGTAATATCTATTTTTTCTCACTGTGTGGTTTTTTCGATACTACAAGAAAAGGTTTAGAGAGACCTGGAAGATTAAAATTATTATTCTTCATAGTTAAGAAAAGTGATTCGAGCAAGGAGCCATGTCTACTAATATTATCACGTCTCTGACGCCAAACCAGGTGAATGATGAGTTGAACAAGATGCAGCAGTTTATTAAAAAAGAGGCGGAGGAGAAAGCCAGGGAAATTAGATTGAAAGCAGACCAGGAGTATGAAATTGAAAAGACAAATATTGTTAATAATGAAACAAATAACATCGATGTCAATTATGAGGCAAGGCTAAAGAAGATTTCTTTGAAGCAGCAGATTCTCAAGTCTACAATTTCTAATAAGATTAGATTAAGAATCTTAGCACAGAGAGAAGCATGCTTGGAAGAGATTTTTGATGAAACAAAGGGCAACTTAAAGCAATTGGTCAGTGACGAGGGCAAATACAAGACCGTGATGTCTAATTTGATCCTTGAGTCTGCGCTAAAGTTACTAGAACCACGCATTGTTGTTAAGTTGGTGCAAAGAGACCGTGATTTGGTCGAATCATTACTTGATGACGTAAAGGAAGAATACAAGAAGCATTTCACGAAGGATCTTGAAATTGTCATATCCGATGACTACCTCAGTGAGAGTGTCTTCATGGGTGGTGTTATCGTCAGCGATTCCAAGGGTAAGATTGAACTAAACAACACTTTGGATGAAAGATTGAACCTATTGAACCATGCAGCTTTACCGGCCATTAGACTCGAAATGTTTGGTATTTCAAAGACGAGGAAGTTCTTCGACTGATACTCGATTCCTACCTGTCAATATATAAACATACAACACTCATTTTATAGTCGAGATAGTATATTCTTTCTTTCTCTTACCATTTTAGTTTCTATAGTGATATACTTATATAAGATATGAAATTTCGAGAAGAAAAAAATGTATAGTAACTTGGCCATCGATTCAAAAACGACACCCATATGCCACAATAGCCATTTTAGAAGAGTCAAACCGTCATGCTATTACCTCAATTGAGAGTACCACTATTACGTTCCACAATTCCAACTTTTCTATTTCAACGACGATGCATTTCGAGTACATTCAAGTTACCTTCGATGCAGCAAAAATTATTATCTTTGAAGCCAATTAAACCTAATGACACTCAAATTTCATGTACAATATTTAATCATAAAGGTGATGTAGTGGCAGTTTCACAAAAATTCCAGAAATGGAAGTTCTTGAGAGATCACGATCTGTATCCAAGAGATTTACGAAAAATTGATACCACAAACGTAGATATAATCCCTAATATTCTAGTGAAATATAACAAATGCATCGTAATTAACATGTTACATATCAAAGCCATCATCAAGAAGGATAAAGTTTACGTCTTTGATACGGTTGACCAAGCTGCAGCTGCTAAGCTGGGTGTGTTGATGTATGACCTCGAATCCAAGCTAAATACAGAAAATTCAAACCAATGCTATGAACATAGGGCCCTCGAAAGTATGCTGGTCAACGTCGTTAGCTCACTAGAAACAGAATATAAGACACGTCAAAATGTCTGTAAATTAATTTTAAATGATCTGGAAAATCAAATAGATCGAGAAAAGCTAAGGGATTTACTCATATCTTCAAAGGAACTGACTTCCTTTTACCAAAAATCTTTGCTGATAAGGGACGTGCTGGATGAATTATTGGAGAATGACGAAGATTTGTCAGGAATGTATTTAAACAAATTATTGACTGAACAAAATGATAACGACTTTTCCGATTTAGAAATGATGTTAGAGAATTATTACATACAATTCGATGAATTTGTTCAACAATCTGAATCGTTAATTCAGGATATTAAATCTACAGAAGAAATTGTTAACATTATCCTGGATGCAAACAGAAATTCTTTAATGCTGTTAGAACTGAAAATCACTATCTATACCCTGGGATTTGCTGTAGCAGCATTGATACCTGCATTTTATGGGATGAATTTGAAAAATTTCATTGAAGATTCCCATTTTGGCTTCATAGGTGCTGTGTTCTTCTCTATAATTGGAGGCTATATCACCGTTAAAAAGGGATTCCAATTATTAAGGAACGTAACTAGATTGTCTATGGTTAGTTCTGGCCCTCGTATCACGTCTTTAAATCCAAAAATTACTACCCATCCTGTTAATATGGCTAAAAAGAGACCACTATGGCATAGAATGCTTGGAAAATTCAAATTTGCCCACAAAATAGAGGGCCCTAGATCTACATGGACACGAGAGGATAAAGACCTGGTATGGAAATGGCTGATAGAAGATAAAAAGGACTAGTAAGGGATAAATATATTGCATTTTTTTAATAAAAAAACAGATACAAATAGAACTTTGTAAATATCACATAAAGCTAAGCTCTATAAATAAATAATGATGCATTTTCTATTAATTATACTATTTGCTACTTCATACAATTATTTTACAGCTACGTATACAAAATAAATAATCGTCGCATAATATTAACTTTAGATAGATAATTTTTCTTTGAATAAGGTGTCAAGTTCAACGACAGCCTTGTTAACTTCAACGGATTTGTCACCCATACCTTGGAACACGTTACCTTTACCACCAGCTTTACCACCGACGATACTTGAAACTTGCTTGATTAAAGTTTGACCTTCAATACCTTGAGAAAGAGCGTCATCAGAAATGTAACAACCATGTGCAATCTTGCCCTCTGGATCGTTACCTGTGAATAAATACATTGATTTGTCCTTGGCGGAGGTCTTCATGAAGTTAACCGCTTCAGTGATAGCCTTAGCATTCGTTGGAATATCAATGAATTTGACGAAATATTTAGCGTC
Organism: Kazachstania africana CBS 2517; assembly: GCF_000304475.1. Lineage (NCBI taxonomy): Eukaryota > Fungi > Ascomycota > Saccharomycetes > Saccharomycetales > Saccharomycetaceae > Kazachstania > Kazachstania africana. Next base: position 481,701 of record NC_018944.1, read on the forward strand.
CTGATTTTCGGCGAAATAGTTTTTAACTTCATCAACAGTTTGCTTGATTTCCTTCTTGGCTCTTGATTTGACTTCATCCTTAACAAGCTTATCAGCCTTGTTGAATTTTTCTTTTAATTCATGCTTTGTGATAACAGAAATGGATAACTGTCCCAATTGAACACCTAACTCCTTTAATTTCTTTTCTTTGATTGGAGAAAATGGTAATTGTTCAGCCCTAGTTAAAGCTTCAGCAAATTCATCAGCGATTCTTTGAGCTTCAAAAGCTTCAGTACCAGTGACGGCAACAATTCTTCTGATACCCTTAGCAATACCACTTTCTTCTAAGACGACAAAGTACTTAATGTCAGAAGTCTTGTTAACATGGGTACCACCACAGAATTCGACAGAGTACTTATGCCATTCTTCACTAGTTGGGTTAGCCAATAGATCATCAACTGGAACACCAACAGAGACAACACGGACAGGATCTGGATAAGTTTCACCAAAGACGGCACGAACAGATGAAATTTGTTTGGCTAAGTCTAATGGGACGTCCTTGTAGTAGACAGTTAAATTGTCTTTAATTTGTTGGTTGGAAATTTTTTCAACGTCACGTAATTCATCAATAGTTAAGGCTTTCTTGTGAGAGAAATCGAATCTCAACTTTTCTGGTGCAACTAAAGAACCCTTTTGATCAACATCGTTACCTAATGTTTCTTTTAGGGCTAAATTCAAGATATGTGTACCGGTATGGTTGTTCTTAATTGGGAAACGGCGTAATTCATCATAGGCAGCAATGATCTTATCACCAACAGACAATTTACCTTCTTCTAAAGAACCAGTGTGGAAAACGAAACCGTTGTATAATTGAACATTTTCGACGTTGAATTCAGCAACATCATCAATGACAATTTTACCAGTGTCATATTCTTGACCACCTTGTTCAGCGTAGAAACATGTCTTATCTAAAATAATACCGTATTTCTTACCTGGTTCGCTGATTTCATTGACAAAATTAGAACCGTCATGTAATTTTAAGATAGTACCTTCAATGTTTTCAGTACCGTACTTAGCTTTATCGTCAGTCTTTGCGACGTTTTCTTCATTCAGTTCATTTAATTCGTGGACATTTAATTTGATTAAATCGGAACCACCCTTCTTACCACCTCTCTTGGAAGCTTCATAAGATTCTTGCTTAGCTTTCTCGAAACCTGGTCCATCAATTTTCAGGCCTTGTTCTTCTGCCATTAATTCGGTTAAATCAACTGGGAAACCGTAAGTGTCATATAATCTCCATACTTGCTTACCGTCTAGAGTCTTTGAAGTAGTTTGAGAAGCAGTAGTAGCGTATTTTTCGAATAATCTTTCACCACGATCTAATGTCTTAGCGAAAGAGGCTTCTTCTTCATCTAAGATTTCAAATAAGAAAGATGGGTCTTTAGTTAATTCTGGGAAGATATCTTTGACTTGTTCGATTAAAGTTGGAGCTAACGTGGAGAAGAAGTTACCGATTGGGTAGTTCATGTATTTACGAGCATAACGAGCACCTCTTCTTAAGATACGTCTTAAGACGTAACCTCTACCTTCGTTATTTGGAACACCACCGTCAGCTAAAGCGAAAGTTAATGTACGAACATGATCAGCTAAGACTCTGTAGGCGGTATCTATGTTATCTTTGTCTTCATCACCGAATTTACCAGTGTATGATCTAGCACCGGTAATTTCTTGAATCTTCGCAAATAAAGGTTGGAAAACATCTGTATCGTAGTTAGATCTGACGTCTTGTAAGACGGAAACCAATCTTTCAAAACCCATACCGGTATCGATATGTTTAGCAGGTAATGATTTCAAAGAACCATCGCTTTCTCTGTTATATTGAATGAAAACTAAATTCCAGACTTCCAAGACATCTGGATCATCTTGGTTAACTAAAGAAGCGGCATTTCTCCCACCGATTCTATCATAATGGATTTCAGAACATGGACCACATGGACCTTGGTCACCCATTTCCCAGAAATTATCCTTGGCATTACCTGGTAAGATATGATCTTCTGGGACACCAACATCTCTCCATAATTGACGAGCTTCTTCATCAGCTTCTAGGCCTTGCTTGGCATCACCTTCAAAATAGGTGACATAAAGTCTGTCTTTTGGAATACCGTATACATTAGTTAATAAATCCCAAGCGTAATGGATAGCATCAGTCTTGAAATAGTCACCGAAAGACCAGTTACCTAACATTTCAAAGAAAGTGTGATGATAAGAATCCTTACCAACATCTTCCAAATCGTTATGCTTACCACCAGCTCTAACACACTTTTGAGAGTTGTAAGCCCTCTTTAAAGTGTAAAATTCAGAAGCTGGATCAACAGTACCAAGGAAAATTGGTTTATATTGGTTCATACCAGCATTAGCGAATAATAAAGTTGGATCATCGAATGGTACGACTGGGGAGGACTTGATGAATTTGTGTTCTTTGGAATTAAAATAGTTTAAGAACGTATTACGAACATTCGTAGCAGTCCATTTTTGCTTGTCACCTATAGTCATCGTTCTTCTACTTATGATTTGTAAAGATGTTCTGCGAAACGTCGTAAAAAGAAGTATTTATTGTGATCTGGAAAAGATAAGGGGAAATAAAACTTCAAAAATTTGTACGAAAGAAGTTTTTTGTAAACAACTTATACTCTGACAGAGATCTTCAAAACTGTTGTTTCTTTAAATCGAGTCCTCTTAGCAACTCAAGAATTGCTTCTTCTCGATTTCTTTTTATTTTTTCTTTTCAGATATCGCCAAGTGAAAAATTTCAGTCGTCGCATCGAGAGAATGCTTTCTTTTGGCAACTTGACGGCTGACTGTGTGACGAGCGATGAGCGAGGAGAAACGGTCCTTGGTGCAGTGACTGGGTCCAAAGGTTATGGGGTATCATATGTATGGTGTATCTTGAGCGAAAAGAGACTTGGAATTGACAAAAACAGTGAGAACTAGCATGTGAGAGCTTCAAAATGAATTGACAATTTGAACTCATTGTATACGGAGGATTCCTACTTAGGTAATTTTGTGATTTCTAGTGGATGAAAAGGGAAATTCTGTAGCTATTTCTGTTCCAAAGGCCAGTTGGAATAGCTGTCAAGAGAGAGTTTATACTGTGAACCGACGGCAACTTACGGCAGTTTAGTATCTAGTAGAGCTGGGTTGAGTTATGAAAATGCTACTTCTGTTGGTGTATCTGCTATGTCAATTTCTTTCAAGGACACTGGCGATTAAACTATCTGTACCGAATGATGCATTCGGCGTCCCTGAATCATTAAGAATATGGTCTATCGTGAATAAGCTGGCTCTGGACAACAATATCGATGCTAGTATTTTGAATGAACTGTACCCCGTGATTACGAAACTCGAGGAACTGGATGAGGCTCAGTCTGTTACTGATTTGGTCTATGATCACTTAAATGATGCTGTCTCCAATGACATGGCACAGTTTTTCAAACTTTTTGACTCTCTATACCCTATGGGGCTGCAATTTGAAGATGATTTGAACACTCCATTGAATAATGACAATTTTTTCATGTTAAATGACCAAAAATATTCCAAACCTGACGATGTCTTTTATTTAAAATCAAAAGAGCTAAAAAATCAAGCTAAACTTGGGGATTCAGATGTTATTGCTTCAAGAAATGATGTAGTTATAGGTAAAAACGCAGACGCTCCAATATTGCTGTTTTATGGCTGTCCTGTCAATGATGAGTTTGATGATTTTAATAGAAATCTGTACAATGAGGCGATTACAACAGATAAAATTAGATTTATATGGAGATCGACTTGTTCTATGAATTTCCCAAGTAAAATCAACTCCGAATTTCCATTAACTTTTACCGTGAATGAAGAAAGTGATTTAAAGTCTTTATTAGACACAAAACTTCCTTTTAACATTCCCCATGAATTCACTGATTTAGATAAACTTTCCTTCGCAAAACCAACTCAGGAAGAATTGAGTGATATGGATATGAAAGTCACTAGTTTTTTAGTTAATCATTACCAGGAAACCAAAAATTTAACTGAATCCCTAGAATATACAAGAGCTGTACTCAATAATTATCCCTTTTTAATGCAACACTTTATAGAAATGCAACCAAACAAGAAGTTAAACAGCCTAATTTCAAGAAGCAATGAGGAACTAGAACGTATGGGAATCGATTATAAAATGTTAGGTCTTTACATTAATGGCCAAAATCATAAATATTCGACTTTAGATCAATACACGTTGTTGAATGCCATTTATAAAGAATACAGAGAAATCCAAAATTTGCAAGATATATTAGAAAAATATTTGCCTACAAATGTACTTACACCCACTTTAGCAAAAGATTTGTTAAATTCCTATTCTTCATTTTCCTTACCACATTTAAAGGAACTACAGCCCATCAAATTGGATCTACACAGAATAAGAGGATTCTCTGAAAGCGTCATTTATTTCAACGACATCGAAGAAGATGAACAATATGAGGAACTCGAAAAAGATGCCACTAAATTCTTCGAAAAGTCAAAATTTGGTGAGATTCCTGAATATAGACGTAATTGGGCTGAGCTAATATTTGTCATAAACTTTGACATATTGAATAAAGATCCAGATACACAACATGCATTAATGGGTTTGAACCGAGCTGTTCAAATCACAGGCGAGGGATATCCACAACGTATTGGGTTATTACCGCTTGGTTCTAGGGAGAATCCAATTGTAAAGAAAATTTATGAGCTGAAAGATACTGATTCATCTGAATTAAAATTGTTTTTAGAAGAGTTGGGGAGCAAAGAAGATGTTATTTTTTCAGATTTCAGCAATATTCCAAATGTCGGTAAGCTATTGAAGCAACTACAGATCGCTGAAACTTCAATTATTGTCAATGGTGAAATTTATCCGTTTAAGATGAATACATGGAATTATCTTATCGCAAAAGTAATCAAGAAGGATGTTGCTTTCATTAAACAGGAATTAAATGAGTTTGCAGCACGAAACAATGTTCAGGGTGATAAAAACGTTGATGTTAGGGCACTTCTACATCTGAAATCAGCGGATAGTAGGCATCCAAAGTATACTCCTGACTATTTTGCAGATTCAGTTTACACTAAATCAAATGATAACACTCTTAATACAATTCCTCAAAATATAATCGAATTTAGTTTCAGTGAGAAATACAATATTCTTCATACTATCACATTATATGACAACTTTGATTCTCAAATCGCCTTGAAAAGGTTGAAGGCCCTTTCTAAAATAAAATTCCATGGTATAAGAATCAGAATGGTTCATTCTGGTGATGTCACTTCCTCTAATTGGATTTCTTTAAAGAATAACTTATCTAGTAGGAAGCAGCTGATTGCTAAAGTGGACAATCTAATTACCAAAAGCTATAGAAATATTCCAGATACAACATCTATACCACTCCAAGTGTTGCACTCTTGGCTGCCAGACATTCCCCTAGAGCATTTGAAGTCACACTCTTTTTTTCTGTTCAATGGTAGATTTATTCATCTGGACTCTGATGAAGTTCTAAGTGTTAAAAGGCTTCAGGCTATAGTGAAGAGAGAAGCACAAAGGACTTTGGATACAGTGTATGCACTTAATGAAATTGATCCCGCTTTCGGAGAAAAGATGGCTGACCCAGGTTTTATAGAGACAGTGTCGTCAATCCTAACTATGCTATATTACAAAGGTACTACTATATATGAAGATGGGATTGAATACACGACTGAAACAACACTTTCAAGGATGGATTTTTCACAAATCTTGGCAGTGAATAATATCACTTATTTTGAACAACATAACCATGTCGAGAAACCTGTTGATCTGCTGCTTATCATAGATCCATTGGAAGAGAGAACACAACACATACTATCTTTACTTTCCAAGGTAGAAAATCTAGAATTCATTAACATAAAGGTGTTACTAATCTCAACGCTCTCTCTCAATATTGTTCCAATTGAAAGGGTGTACACTCTAAATCAGAAAATTCAAATGAAAGAGCTTAGAGAAAACGATCTGCTAAATAATTGGGAGGTCGATATAGAAACACCTACTCATTTCTCCATTAATAGCTTTACAAGGCTAGAGAGTACAGTAATCGAAGTTCATGCATTTAATGAAGATTCACCAATTTCAGGAAGTAATGTCGACGGCATAGGTGGGGTTAGGTTACAGTTACTTGATTCAAGCGGTTCCATCATTGATACGCTTTCTACTATGACTACTTTTGGCTACGGTCAATTTCATCTTAATCAATTAGGCAAGAACTTCACAATTAAAAGTGCGGATGACGGCTATGAGGTGGAATCCTTTTCTTTGCATGGATATGCAGATTATGTTCCCTCCTCAAGCTTTGACATGTTGGATTTTAATCCAAAAAAAATATACATCAAAGTTAAAATCTTGGACAGGGTATCAAAAGCTGTTGAACAAGACGGTGGATTCAATATCTTCTCTGTATTGAAAACTCATGAAGATGAAGAATCGTATAAAAGAATGATTCTTTCAATTCTATTATGGAAGCTAGTTGAGGATGATACCGAACAACTGACATTCTGGATCTTAGATCAGCCTTTTATATCTGAAGAATTCAAGCAATACTGTGAGATAATTAACGAACAGAATGAACTTCGTGGAAAAATTAGATTTATTGATTATGACTGGCCAGCTTGGTTGCGTCCTCAACGTTTCCGTTCAAGGAAAGTGGACATCTCAAAGCTACTATTCCTAGACGTACTGTTCCCAGAAAATATCACAAGCATAGTATATATGGCCCCGGTAGCTACACCAATCGATCCGTCTAGTCTGTTTGAATTGGATGCGAAGGCCAAATCATTCCGCCTTTTCAGAGTGAAAGGGAAGGGATACTGGGATGAAGGCTATTGGGAAAAAGTGCTAAAAGAGAATAACTTGAGCTTTTATTCGATTGGCCCAGCATTTTTAATGAATTTGGATGTCATAAGAGCAAATGGAGATGCTGATAAATTGCGGATTCATTACCAGAGGCTCTCTGCCGACCCGAAATCTTTGATTAACATTGATCAAGATCTACTCAATGATTTACAGACAGCTATACCAATGGGGAGCCTTAGAAGGGCCCTTCTTGATAAACCCAAATTGGATACCACTCTTATAGAAAGGTGGGAGTCTGTTATTCAAGACAGTATTGCAGCAGCAAATTCAGCTGCGATGGACAAAGAACACGATGAAATCGATTATAAAAATGTAAGTAATGATGAAACTACGACTTTAGAGGAAGACGAAGACTATTTTCATGATGAACTTTAGGAGCTTCATAGTAGGCATGAAGTGTAGAAACTACTGAAGCGTATATGTATAGTTAGTTTGAATTTAAGTTATTCTATATTTCCGTTATGCTTGGTATAATTTTTCTTCACGTGCCGAAGTATTTTTGAACACGATCATAAAACTTTAAGTGAAAATTATTTGACTTTCGCGAGCTCATCGATTGTAGACAACACTAAACTGGTAAGCTAAAAGGGTCTTCTTGGTGTTCAACTGCCGCTTTTTCTGCTAAGTATAAAGGGTAAGTCGAGTATTTGCTATTAGTCATGCGACCGGATGGTATCAGCTTCAGTGAACCATCGCCCTCACCATCAACTGGGCAGATCACTTCACAGTCAAGAGCAAACTCTAATAAAGTACAAGGCACAAACGATAATGGGAATGCTGGAAAGAAAAGATTAGCATGTAATAATTGTAGAAAGAGGAGAAAGAAATGTAATCTAGCCTATCCTTGTGATGGATGTGTCAGGTTAAAGCTAAAATGCAACATCAATGAAGAGGATTTAAGAAGGAAAAGATACACGAACGCTTATGTCAAATCCTTGGAGGAACATATTACTCAGCTTGAAATGAATTTAAAGTCGTTAGCGGGGCAAGTATATCCCAATAATTCGCATGTGCTAAAAGATAAAACTTATTTACCTTCATTACCATTAGCAAACAATGAAAAGAAGATAGACTCTCCATTAGCCCCCATCCTTCCTCCACTAGGGTCTCAGCTTGGACCTTCAATCATTCGTGATGCTGGAAGTATTACACTTTCTAAGAAAAAAGTGTTTCTTAAAGGTAGTCTGTATCCTGAAGGACCTGTTACTTATAAGTCGAATTCTTCGATTTCACAGCTGCCTTCTGCCTCACCTTCAGCTTCTATAGGTTCAGCAGACGGTTCCAGCGTGAGCTTAATTAGTAATGCAGACGGATTTGAAGCTGAAAAACGTATTGCCGATTTGAAAACCACTGTGATTAAAAGACCTACAATAGTAACAGATCCAAACCTGATTATAAATGATGCAAAGATTTTAAAGGCTTTATCGAATTTTTACAAGTGGTTATATCCAGGGCATTTCACTTTTGTTCATAGAGAAAGCTTTCTCTATGGTTTTTTTAATCATGCCAAAAATAATTACGAAGATTCAAATTATTGTTCTGTGGAACTTATATATGCAATGTGCGCTGTTGGGTCAAGATTGAGTCCAGACCTTCAAAATATGTCAGAAATTTACTATGAGAAGAGTAAAATGATGTTACTCAATTTAGTGTTCGATGAAGATAGTATATCACGTATAACAACTGTTCAGGCACTGTTATGCTTGGCCTTTTACGAATTAGGTAGAGGGAGCTATCAATTGGCCTGGTATTTCTCAGGTTTAGCTATGAGAGTTGGACATGATATGGGCTTCCAACTGGATCCAAAAGACTGGTATACAGATGAATCTAGCGGTAAGTTAACCAAGAGTGAATTGGAGATCAGGTCAAGAATATACTGGGGGTGCTATATTGCGGACCATTTTATCTGTCTGATGTTAGGTAGAACGGCGACATTGAGTGTGAGTAACTCCACCATTCCAGAATCTGACGAATTACCTGAAGTTGAAGGCACAGAAGAGTTTAGGTTTGTAGGTAAGCATGTGTTACAAATTTCCTTACCATTGAAGAACTTGATTATATTGTCAAGATTTGTCCAAATTTTCACCTCTAAGATTTTCATTGAAAGTGATGATACAATTGAGAAAGTTAAATATTTGAATAAATTCAATGGTCAAGTGTACAATTGGAGACAATCATTGCCAGACTTATTGAAGTGGTCGAAGGAGCTGTTAGAAGATGACGACGTCTCAACTGATCCTACGATTTCTTACTTCTGGTACTACTATTACATTGTGAGGTTAACTTTCAATAGACCATTTATGAAAGATTCCGATGAAGCCAGGATTGTCATTGTGGAAATTATTGATGATTTGAAGAAATTATTCGAAAATTTCAAAAGAAAATTTGGCAGTTATAAGAAAGCTACGATATTTCAATTATACGCCTGTATACTAACCATTACATGCTTAAAGAAGTTACAGGATATGAAAGTAAATTCAACTGCAGAGTTACAAAAGTGTAACGATCAACTGAAATTTTTCGAGCACATCTTCAATAAAGAATTATATCCAGCCTACGATCTACCAAAGAGACTAAATGATGACGAATATTTTGAGATTGACACAGAAAAGCAAGCTTTGAATCAAGTCGCGAATAACAATTATACGCATGACTTTTCTCTCAGCAACGAAATCGACGATCTCATTAAAGATATTTTCGGTGTAGACTATAACCCGGCCCAGCCGCTTATATGATCCACCAAAAAAAAGAACGAAGCAAGGCGGAGAAGGAAATAAAAAGAAACGTTAGTCCTCGGACCTTTTCTTTTTTTCTGCCAATTTGGGTAGCGATGAGCATCGCAAGCAAATATGATAGACATTACTAGTAGTCGAATACTAAATCTCATTTCTTTTTTAAAATATAGTCGATGCATTTGTAATATTTATATTTAAAACGTCCATAAGTCAGCTTTCTCTATCTTTGCCCTGATTCTTTTTTGCTTGTACAATCTCTATTTAAGACACTTCCTGAGTTTGATAATCATTTATTCAGATTAAAAATATCTCATATAAACCAATTGCAATATGGAACGCACACCCAAAGCAGAATATACTCAACTGAACAGACTTATTGCTCCAAAGAGCGATCATGTCTTGAAATTGCTTCAAGACTCTATGCAGTTTACGCATTCAAACTCTTCATACCATTCATCACAACTTTTTGCACCTCAGCCACAACCAATTGGTTCATCAAACAGTATAACTGATAATCGCCTGATACCATCTCCTCCTCAATCACCAAAAAATAATGAACCCTCTTCGAATAGCAGTCTTGACGAACGGATTGAAGACAATTCAGATAGTATTGTGGTAAAAGCAGTTTGGGACCCAGAACTGACAACAAGAAACTATCGTTACATTACACACAGCTTCCTGTCGCAGTACAGATTTCAAGCCTCTGTAATGAAGCAAAAGAAAAATCATAGGAATTCTCCAGCTGGTATTAGAAAAGCTGCATCACTCAAACATGCTTCCTCCAGTTCAGATATCGAAAAGAGCTATAGAAGAACACGTACCATCACAAGACCAACTAGATCTTTGGAGGAACACGATAAGTCGGAACAAGATTCGACACGTTATTATAGTCCTCTTTTATCGCAAAGATCCAAGAGTACGACATCAAGTAAACAATTAAAAAAACTAAAACCTACTCTATCTTCTCCATTAGCTTCTGCAAAGGTCATCAGTAATGTGCCACAATATGTTCCAACTATGTCATGGCAAAAGTTGCCAGATTACGCACCATCACTTGATACTCTACCAAAGAACAATGATAAGTGTTTGAAGGTAGAGTGGAAAGGCTCCTCCATGGATCTTGCAGATGATCCTCTGAAGGAGGAACTACATCCTGCAGAATTGTTGTTAGCCCAAATTTTAAGATTACCCTGTGATCTATATTTAGACTCTAAGAGAAGGTTTTTCCTGGAAAAGGTTCATAGATTCAAGAAAGGATTGCCATTTAGAAGAACTGATGCCCAAAAAGCTTGCAGAATAGATGTAAACAAAGCCTCTAGATTATTTGCTGCTTTTGAAAAAGTTGGTTGGCTACAGGATTCGCATTATCAAAAGTATCTTTAAAAACCAAAGTTTGTAAAATTTGGACATTTGTATTTTTCATCTTACGTCGTTGTTTTTTCTTCATTAAATAATGTTATATAAAAACTTCCAATTTCATTTATTCATTTCTATTATTATTTCTATTCATTTTCCTCTATCCATAATACGATTTTCAGGTTTATTGTTTATCAGAAGCTTGACTCAAAGATTAGAGACCCGATAATAAGGCTTTGGCATTTTACATGCGTCTATTCATCTCATAGAAATGCAAAGCGCAAAAATTATGAAGATATTCAGCTTTTACAAAGATGTGGCAGGTACATTTGATATCTTGCCGGCTTGCCCTTTGGTCTTTGTTTGAAACTCTTTGAAGTGTCTTTTGTCATCCTCGACCGCATTCATTCCACGGCTGTTAATGGTTTCGATTCACTTCTTAGTATGTTTTATCTTTATAAATGTACATAAGACACCACGGTATCTTTGGTAATAATATATATGTATGTATGCTGTTAGATGCATCCTAGTCACTATCACTGGAACCACTGGCATCGCTTTCACTGGAGTTTTGTTCGTAAACAATTTCGGCACCATTATCTTCTTTGACTTCTGATAATTCTAAATCTTTATGGCTTTCCTTATTTTCTGTTTCGACTTCTTCATCAAAAACAATTTTCTTATTTGACACAACTGGTAAATTAGCCACTTGTGAACGAGCTGTAGATTTTTCACTTGAAGGGTTTTCCAGTAGAGTACCTTCAATAGAAACAAGTCTGCCGGTAGTAAAAACACTCCTTACAGTAAACTTTAACTTACCATCGATTCTTTCACCGTTACTATCGACCCAGTGTCCCATAGAATGAGATCTACCGGTTGTTGAAGCCCTAGTTTCATCTGCATCGGCTTCCTCGTTTTCCACATCTTCTGATGTTTCTTCATTTTGTACAAAAGTCCAGTCAAATGGAATATTATTTTTCTTAATGCTTGCATTGAAGACGTCATGAATTAATAAACCAATGTGAGAAGCTGACTGGATAAAGATATAACCTTCAAGAACGTCGTCTACTTGTGGTTGCCATACAAACAGGTCCACCTGACACCAGGTAAAGCCAAATGGGGTATCATTACTTATTTTAACCAATTTTTCATCTTCTTTGCCATCTTCATTTAGAGGATCTTCATTTGACATCTTAAGATTTTCGTAACCCAGAATAACACCACCGACTGTATTGTTATATTTCATGACCATTGAATTCAAGTGCTGTTTCATTATACCTTGTAATGGGTTTTGCAAATACATAGGAGCTAATGACACATATAGAGAAATTGGCACACGCACTATACAGCTCGAGACACCATCTTCAACTGGATTAGTGACTTGTTTTTTGTGTTTTTTAATGAATCTTGCCACTTTTAAATCTTCTGCGGTTCTTTTGGCAGGTGCCATCTTGTGATGTCCTGGTTTGAATTGGTTTTATAAGGTTGATTTGCTGCCTGTCTACAATATGTATCAATATTGCGATGAGCTTTTCATTTTTTTTTTTTTGTAAAAATTTTTCACGGAAAATATTTTATCACGTGCTATATTAAATTTACTGTAGAAACTACAACTTAGTCAAAGGTAGCATTTACCTGGAACAGTTTCCAAAGTACATTCTACAACGTATTGTCTTCTCCTCATAGCTATAGAGCAAGAGTCATGTTAATTAAGACTTATGATTAATAATAGTTTTAGTTAAAAACATATACAAAGGGCTAATAAACAAAATAAGAAGATATGTATATAAAGTAAAATTCAAAAAGTAAAGATGACTAGAAGAAGACAAACGTCTCAAAAATCATTCGATGCCAAATACTGGTTTTAATTTCTTGATCAATAGCCAGTCTGATCTAGAGACTTGATCTCTGAATGCTTGATCCTTTAAGGTGTCAATAGACTTTCTGGAAATCATAGAGTATAATGTATCAGATTCATCAACATGACGACCCCAGATTGGTTGCTGATGAGATGGATCCTCTAGACGTACAGCTACACCTGCGGCAGTTTGGCCTTTCTTAACTTCATGAACAGGTTGATGGTTAATTTCCAATGAATTTACTTTACCCAATAGTAAAATATGCCTTTCTTTAGTAGTTGGATCGGTTCTTACGGCGCAAATTGGTGTGCCAATACGTAACGTACCCTCGAGAACATCAACACCAATAATCATTGGACCACGCTTGTTGATGATTTGTAGAGTTTGTACAACACATGGGAAAATAGCAAAGTCTAAGAAATCCTTACGACGTTGTTCCAATAATTGTTGTTGGTAAGCAGTAAATGAATCGAACAAATGATAAATAATATCAGCGTTGAAGATCTTGATACCTTCCTGTTCTGCATATTGTTCCGCTTCTTTATCTACCTTGACATCGAAACACAACATGACTGCAAATTCAGGTGCCCTCTCCAACATAGTTGATGCTTTCATAACATCACGCTTGTAAACTGGACCTAAACCAATAGACATGACTGGAATTTTCATATCCTTTAAGAAATCTAACAAAGCTTCTAGAGAACCTAAGGTAGAAGCTTGGACAACGACACCCTTACCAGAAGTATCAACGGAATCTAATAAACCAGTGATATCATCCATAACGTCATCCATCATTTCTTCTTCATCATCATCAGGACCAACGACCAGTAATCTAGAACCGGAAACAGCCTTCTCTAAATCATTAGCAGCGATTTTAACACCTAAAGCAGCCTTGACTTCTTTGTGATGAATATATTCTGACTTCAAACGTAATTCACGTAACGGTTGTGGGGTCAATAAAGCTCTGATGTTAGTTACGATAGGACCATTCATACCACACAGCACAATTCTGTCACCTTCTCTCAAGTAACCATTAGACAAGATGACATCAATGGTGGTACCGAAACCTTCAACAACCTTAACTTCCAAAACGGTGGCTTCAATATGAGATAAGTACATCAATTGTTTTGACATTCTCTTTTGTGTTAATTCTAATAATAACCATAACAAATCTGGTACACCTTCACCGGTAACAGCAGATGTTGGAACAATGGAAACGTATTTAGACATATTCTTGTTGTTGAAATATAATTCAGAGTTCAAACCTTGTTCAGATAAAGCCAATTGGATGTTGCTTAATCTTGTTTGGAATTCATCTTGGACAGCTCTTGCTTGTTGGGCATAAGAGTCCCTGAAATTGTTATTTGGGATTTCCTTCCAATCGTATAATCTATCAATCTTATTCAATGCAACAATGAATGGAGCTTTTCTGTCTCTTAATAATTTGATAGATTCAATAGTTTGTTGTTCCAGACCGTGCATAATATCAATAACCAAAATGGCGATGTTACATAGAGAAGAACCCCTTGAACGTAAATTAGAGAAAGATTCGTGACCTGGGGTATCGATAACCAATAAACCTGGAACGTCTAAAGTTTGTTTTTCGTACTTTGTCATAGTTTCAGTCTTTTGTTTAATAGCATCAATTGGGAAATAAGTGGCACCAATTTGTTGGGTAATACCACCTGCTTCACCACCTTGAACATTGGTTTGTCTGATTTTATCTAATAATTTAGTTTTACCGGTATCAACATGACCCAAGATACAACAGATTGGAGAACGTAGGTCCTTCTTGTTGGAAACAGCAGGAGATGCTGTTGGAGCTGGTGCAGCTTGTCTAACAATTTCTTCGATTTTGTCTTCTGCTTTTTCAGCTTCAGAAATTTGCACAGGTGTTGGTTCAGTAGAAGTGTTAGTAGTTTCCCCTTCCTCGGCAGTTTCCTCTTGTACTGGGGCAACTTCTGTTTCATCCTCCTCGCCAAGATCTAAGTTTTCCCAGTCATCGATTAATATTTCATCGGCAAGATCATCTGAAATCTTTTCAGTGGTGAAATCTTTCTTAACAGTAGTGGTTTCGGTTTGTGACTTGCCTTGGTCTTGGGTGGTTCTCTTCTTCTTCTTGGAATAAACGATTTTCTTTGGTTTTTGAACAGCGGCTTCGTCATTATCATTTTCTAACTTAGCTAAACCAGCAACTTTGACGTTACCAGCGGCTAATAATGCAGCACGCCTTCTTTCAAGAAGCTTCTTTTCTTCCTTTTGCTTTTTGGTTAATAATTTACCTTCAGCCTTCAATTTTTCACGTTTAGCCTTTTCCTTTTCTTTCTTTGCTTGCCTGCTTTTCTCTTTTTCTTCTTCTTCCTTAGCTAATCTTTCTTCTTCTTCTTTTTCTAATCTTTCTTCTTCTTCTCTGGCTAATCTTTCTTCCTCTTCTAATTGTTTCTTCAATTCTAATTGACGTTTCAAAGCGGCTAAACCAGCTGGAATTTTCTTAGCAGGCTTCTTAGTAGAAGTGGTGGTCTTTTTATCATCATTCTTTTCTTTCTTTGCCGCAGCAGCAGCTTCAATATTTTGTTTATTCAATTCCTTGTTTTGTTCCTTTTGGGCTTGTTGCTGAGCTCTCTTTCTGGCAGCTTGTTCTTTCTTCTTTTGCTTTTCCTTTTCCTTCTTCTCTTTTTCCTTTTCCTTCTTAGACTTCAAAATTGATGGTTTAGATTCTTCAGCTTTCTTTTCTTGCTTCTTTTTAGAACTCTTTAAAGCAGACATGAAATCATCAGCTGCGACGGCATCTTCTTCTTGACCTTCATCTGGTTGTGGAGTATTTTCAGTAGTGGTTACATCGACTGAAGATTCGGCAGGAGTACCGATTTCTTCAGATTGAGGTAAATCTTCTTCAAAATCTTCGTCCCAGTAGTTTTGCTGGTTCTTCTTACTCTTCTTTGCCATGATTTAATCGAATGATTTTGTTTATGGTCTTTCACTATTTTAATTACTAAAGTTTTACTTTCTTTTCTATAATTTTCACTCACATCATCATTGAACTAAAATTCACTAAAAAATTGAAAAATTTTCTGCATACATTTGACAAATGGCCGAAATTTCAAATTTTGGTGCGAAAGCTGAAAAAATTGATTTGAAATGATCACGTGGTTTGAGTCAGTTTGGCAATGAAAATTTATCTTTGGAACGCCCTGGCAGTGATTGCTAGACACTGGTTTTGATAGTGATTTAGAGTGAGCAATTGTGGCATTAGTAGGTCTCTGCTATGTCTTGCTGCGGTAATAAAAACGATCAGAGAGACTAGCCGCGGAGAAGGAATGGAATTTAGCAGTAAAATGGGGAAAGAAATAGTCAAATTGTAAAGTGGCTCCTCCAGCTTAAATAGACCGCAGAGTGTCGGATTTGGTAGACTAAAAGCACCAATTGCTACGAGGTGTAACCGCGGTTAATTTCACTTTTAGTGCTTGGAGAGTATCTTTTTCTTGTCACTTTTTGTACAAAAAAGTTAATTTGGAAAAATTATTATAAAAACACTCCACTTTCTATGGCTAACCGCCAAGCCACAACAAGATGAAAAGCTAAACTTTGATGTCCACGAGATGTGTGTGTTTGTGCGTTTGTCTGTGTATCATGGACATTACAAGTTGCTCTTTACTGGAAGAAACCAAGATTTCTGGTGGGCGGTTAATCACAGTTCGAATATGTTAGCCGCTGGTGGAGGGATGAATAGCCGTGACCTCACATTGATTATATGAGTATTTGTTATCCCACTGAAGGCCATCCCGGCCACTGAATGCATTACTGCCACGGCAACTCTGTGATGGATGCGTTCAATTTGGTGTTTGGCGGTTGATTGGCATTGTCACGTGCGACACGATGTCGTGCAATATGACTTTTGCTTTTTTTTTTTCTTTCCATAGTGGTGGCAAACGTGAAAATGTGAGAGAACAAGACGAAGACAAAAAAATTATCACATAATACTATTGACTGTATTTTTGGAAGTATTTATACCTATCGTTAGGAGCTACAAGTGAAGTGGGTTAACTATTTGTGGTATCTGTCAGGTGGTTCTTACTGTTGGTTTCAATATTCTATCTTCATAACTCTGACGTTCTTTTAATTAGTTCGTTTTCAATCAATTTATCAAAAGGAAAACAAAACACAGAAGAAGTAAGTAATAACTAAAATTATCATGTCAAATGAAGAATATTATGAGGATGATCCATATGGATTTGAAGACGAGAGTGCCCCAATTACAGCAGAAGATTCCTGGGCTGTAATCTCTTCCTTTTTCAGGGAAAAAGGTTTAGTATCACAACAATTGGATTCATTCAACCAATTCGTTGATTACACTTTACAAGATATCATATCAGAAGATTCAACACTTATATTAGAACAATTAGCACAACATACCACCGAGGCTGATAATATCAGTAGAAAATATGAGATTAGTTTTGGTAAAATTTATGTTACTAAACCAATGGTTAATGAATCTGATGGTGTTACTCATGCTTTATATCCACAAGAAGCTCGTTTACGTAATCTAACGTATTCATCTGGTCTTTTCGTAGATGTAAGGAAGAGAACTTACGAAGCCGTTGACGTTCCTGGTAGAGACTTAAAATATGAATTAATTGCTGAAGAATCCGAAGATGATAGTGAAAGTGGTAAAGTCTTTATTGGTCGTTTACCAATCATGTTAAGATCTAAGAATTGTTACTTAAGTGATGCTACCGAATCTGATTTATACAAATTGAAAGAATGTCCATTTGATATGGGTGGTTATTTCATTATTAATGGTTCTGAAAAAGTTTTAATCGCTCAAGAACGTTCTGCAGGTAATATTGTCCAAGTTTTCAAGAAAGCTGCACCATCTCCAATATCTCATGTTGCAGAAATTAGATCTGCCCTAGAAAAAGGTTCAAGATTTATTAGTACTTTACAAGTTAAATTATATGGTCGTGAAAGTAGTTCATCCCGTACAATTAAGGCGACACTTCCTTATATTAAACAAGATATTCCTATTGTCATTATCTTTAGAGCCCTTGGTATTATTCCAGATGGTGAAATCTTAGAACATATTTGTTACGATGTCAATGACTGGCAAATGTTAGAAATGTTAAAACCTTGTGTTGAAGATGGTTTCGTTATTCAAGATCGTGAAACAGCTTTAGATTTTATTGGTCGTCGTGGTACTGCATTGGGTATTAAAAAGGAAAAAAGAATTCAATATGCTAAAGACATTTTACAAAAAGAATTTTTACCTCATATTACTCAATTAGAAGGTTTTGAAAGTAGAAAAGCTTTCTTCCTTGGTTATATGATTAATAGATTATTGCTTTGTGCATTAGATCGTAAAGATCAAGATGATCGTGATCATTTCGGTAAAAAGAGATTAGATCTTGCTGGTCCTCTATTAGGTCAACTTTTCAAAACTTTATTCAGAAAATTAACAAAAGATATATTCCGTTATATGCAAAGAACAGTGGAAGAAGCCAATGATTTCAATATGAAATTAGCTATCAATGCTAAAACAATCACTTCTGGTTTGAAGTATGCTCTTGCTACTGGTAATTGGGGTGAACAGAAGAAAGCTATGTCTTCAAGAGCTGGTGTCTCTCAAGTTTTAAATCGTTATACTTATTCGTCCACATTATCACATTTAAGAAGAACTAATACTCCTATTGGTCGTGACGGTAAATTGGCTAAACCACGTCAATTACATAATACTCATTGGGGTTTAGTTTGTCCTGCTGAAACTCCTGAAGGTCAAGCTTGTGGTTTAGTTAAGAACCTTTCCTTAATGTCTTGTATTTCTGTCGGAACAGATCCAATGCCGATTATTACCTTCTTAAGTGAATGGGGTATGGAACCTCTGGAAGATTATATCCCACATCAATCTCCTGATGCTACAAGAGTTTTCGTTAATGGTGTCTGGCATGGTGTTCACAGAAATCCTGCTAGATTGATGGAAACTTTAAGAACTTTAAGAAGAAAAGGTGATATTAACCCTGAAGTTTCTATGATTAGAGATATTCGTGAAAAGGAATTGAAGATTTTCACTGATGCTGGTAGAGTTTACAGACCATTATTTATTGTTGAAGATGATGAAGCTCTTGGACATAAAGAATTGAAGGTTAGAAAAGGTCACATCAATAAATTAATGGCAACTGAATATCAAGATATTGAAGGTGGTTTTGAAGATTCAGAAGAATATACTTGGACTTCTTTGTTAAATGAAGGTTTAGTTGAGTATATTGATGCTGAAGAAGAAGAAACTATATTAATTGCTATGCAACCTGAAGATCTTGAACCAATGGGAGAGGAAGAAGAAACTCAAAACGATACTGCAATGGACCCAGCTAAACGTATTAAGGCTACTCAAAATGCAACAACTTTCACACATTGTGAAATTCACCCATCAATGATTCTTGGTGTTGCTGCATCTATTATTCCATTCCCAGATCACAACCAATCTCCACGTAATACTTATCAATCCGCTATGGGTAAACAAGCAATGGGTGTGTTCTTAACAAACTTCAACGTTCGTATGGATACAATGGCAAATATTCTGTACTATCCTCAAAAACCATTAGGCACCACCCGTGCTATGGAATACCTAAAATTCAGAGAATTACCTGCTGGTCAAAATGCTATCGTAGCAATTGCATGTTATTCTGGTTATAACCAAGAAGATTCTATGATTATGAATCAATCTTCAATTGATAGAGGTTTATTCAGATCTTTATTCTTTAGATCATATATGGATCAAGAAAAGAAATATGGTATGTCGATCACAGAAACCTTTGAAAAACCACATCGTACAAATACATTAAGAATGAAACATGGAACTTACGATAAATTAGATGATGATGGTCTAATCGCACCTGGTGTAAGAGTATCTGGTGAAGATATCATTATAGGTAAAACCACTCCAATTTCACCAGATGAAGAAGAATTAGGTCAAAGAACAGCATACCATTCTAAACGTGATGCTTCTACTCCATTGAGAAGTACTGAAAATGGTATAGTTGATCAAGTCTTAATTACAACAAATCAAGATGGTCTAAAATTTGTTAAAGTTCGTGTCAGAACGACAAAGGTTCCTCAAATTGGTGACAAGTTTGCTTCGCGTCACGGTCAAAAAGGTACTATTGGTATTACTTACCGTAGAGAAGATATGCCATTTACAGCGGATGGTATTGTACCAGATTTAATTATAAACCCTCATGCTATCCCATCACGTATGACAGTGGCACATTTAATTGAATGCTTATTGAGTAAAGTGGCTGCCCTTTCTGGTAATGAAGGTGATGCTTCTCCATTTACTGATATTACTGTTGAAGGTATATCGAAATTATTACGTGAACATGGTTATCACTCTCGTGGTTTTGAAGTCATGTACAATGGACATACGGGTAAAAAATTAATGGCACAAATATTTTTTGGTCCTACCTATTACCAACGTTTGAGACATATGGTAGATGATAAGATCCATGCAAGGGCTCGTGGTCCAATGCAAGTCTTAACTAGACAACCTGTTGAGGGTAGATCAAGAGATGGTGGTTTAAGATTTGGTGAAATGGAACGTGATTGTATGATTGCACATGGTGCTGCAGCTTTCTTAAAGGAAAGATTAATGGAAGCTTCAGATGCCTTTAGAGTTCATATTTGTGGTAATTGTGGTTTAATGTCAGTTATTGCTAAATTAAGTCATAACCAATTTGAATGTAAAGGTTGTAACAACAAGATCGACATTTATCAAATTCATATTCCATACGCTGCCAAATTGCTATTCCAAGAACTGATGGCAATGAACATTACCCCACGTCTATTTACTGATCGTTCTAGAGATTTTTAGATGACGACATACATATATAAATCATGAAACAAAAATAACTATAATAAAAAAAATAAAAATAATAAAAGAAAACATATAAATAAGGTTCAAAAATGAAAAATGAATACGACATAGATTAACAAATGAACTTTGAACTCTCACTGTTGTATATAATCACGTAGGTGTATAATTCTATAAAGATGTAATATAGTTCTAAAAGAAAGTAAATGCTAACCCGATTGTTGATTTTATATACAGCTTGGAAGGGAAAGTTATTATATCGTACAGAATATATATACAGACTAGCTCAGTTCATCAAATGAAGCCTTTGTCTCCAATATCCTCCTTTTTTTTAATTGAAGGCTGTTGATATGCATAAGCCGTAATATTATGCTTATAAGGATGTTCGCTACCGTCAAACACCTTGAGCCTTGCTAATCGAGTTTTTCTAAGCCTGTTCTTGGGTAACATACCACTCACTGCTCTTTTCAATATTTCCCCATAACCTTGATCACTAATGATCCGGTTCACACTCTTTAATTTCAGACTACCAGGCCTTCCAGTGTGTGACCAATACATCTTTTCTTCAAATTTGTCGCCTGTAAGTCTCAATTTCTGACAATTAGTCACTACTACGTAATCACCCATATCTTGGGATGGATGATAGACTGGTTTATGCTTCCCCATTAGTGTAATAGCAATAGATGAAGCTAATCGACCTACGGTTCTGGTATCCCTCGCTAAGTCAACATGGTGCCACAGCCTTGCAAAAGCCAGACCTGTATGACCAATCTTTTGAGACATTGCAATTTTAGTGGACTAGTATAGATTTGAAAACCAGGGCCTGCACCGCAATCACTACCGCCTTTTTCTTTCTCGAAGACCTGCCTTTGAATGGACTTTACCATTTCGAGATTTCGAACTATTTCATTTTTTTCCATACGCGGAATATCATTATATCGAAGAAAAGTAGACACTATAAATACAAATGTGTTGTTATGTATAAGATGATTCTATAAGCTGCCATCGAAAGATTATTTACAATTAAGATATTATGCATTCATTTCAACATCACTATATCCTTCATCATCATCACTTCCTTCTTGGACATCGCCATTTTCTACTTCTTGTGCGATTTCCTGCGTTTCACTTTCGTCAACGTCACTGTCTTCGTAGTAACTTTCACCTGAATCTTCTTCACCATCCTCTATCAACCCAGCATCGTCTAATTCTTCGTTGTACTCGACGTCATCTTCTTCGGTTTGATCTATTTCATTTGGATTATGCATTTCTTCTTTGGTTCCGTAAGTGTAATCCATCTCTAATCTATCCCATGTATATTCCAATCTTATCTTAAGAGCTGTCAGCCTGTCCAATAAAGCTGCACGACTTTTCACAGTAGCATGCAAGGATGACAAGGTTTTCGTTAAATTCGGGACGGAGACCAGATAGCCACCATGTATAATAAGACACCATTTCACCCAGATATTAAGAGAACGTTGACGGTTAGATTGTCTCGCTATTCTTTCAGCCAATCTCTCTAATAAAATAACGGATAAAGTTGGCTTTATTCTCATTATCGTGTCTCTAATCATCTTATCGTCGCGGTTATTCAACACTGTTTCAAGTAAAGAATGATCATTGGATTGTAATGCTTGCGTTAGGACCACTGCAAATGTTCCTGTTACAGGATTCTTTTTTTTCTTTTTTGGTACATTAGACAATGCTAGCGGTATTTTATCAGCAAGAGATTCGAATTCACTTGGCTCACTTTCTCTATCGTCTTCTGCGTGGTTGCTGGTTTCGATCTCTAATTGTTTTATAACGTCTTCGACATGCTTGAAATTATCACCTGATGTAACTCTTGCGTTACCTTCTTGGTAAGTCTTTGTTGCTGCCACATCTTGGCCATAAAGAGAACGATCTGTCGAACGATTATTCTTTCTATGTGCGATATCTAATTCAATAGTATAATCATCTGATACTTCCTTCCATTGAATTTGCTTGAAAAATGGCACAGTTGCATTTTGTAGATAAGAAACCGTGAGGATATCTTTATTGATGAATGCATTGAAAAGTGGAATTTTATTAGAATTATTTGGATCGATTGCACTGATTTTTTTGCTATGTTGTTTTGATTTTTGAGCTCTTCTCTTATTAGTATTTGTAATTAACGGATCGACGAAGATTTCCACTGAGCCATCTTCTGTTGTTGTAACAATGACGTTGTCGTCAGAATGAGACATAGATGTAACATTTGCTTGAGATACCAAGACGCTCTTAGTCAACCCAGATGCGATATCATAGACATTTAAGAATCTATCATTTTCTGCTCCAGATATAAAGTACTCTTTACTTAGTGGCTCTAGAATAGTAACTGGTGAAACATGGCCTGGAAATGTCATAGTAACAGATTTTTGAGCTACATCAACTAAAAAGATTTGATGAGATGCAAGTAATAATGTATTTTCGCTGACAAAGCCAATTCTGTTCAAGCCAGTACATGATTCAACTTTAAAATGCCTTTGTAATTTCAACTCAACTAGATCAAATTCATAGATAATATCATCTGAATCAATACAGTAGAGCTTCTTGGCACTATCGACAACGACAATATCCTTGATTTCATAGGAATTGTCTGTTGACAATTTGAATAATATTTCATGAGATAGAGGAGAATATAACCAAATTTCACCGTTGCTTAGACCAATTAAGACACATAAAGTTTCGGTAGAAGAAACCAGTGTCCATTTTAAAGAGGTTACTCTTGATTTAGAATCATCTAAATAGAGAAAATTCTCATTTAATAGGCCATAATTATCTGATTTTTGAGTGGGTTCGACTGATATACGCTGTTTATCTAATGCAATAGAGACGTAACATAGATAGCGACCGGTCGGATCGTAACTAGATAAAACCACTGGAGACTGTGTCGCAGACATGCTGTCGTATACTTGAGAGTGCCTGTGGAAATATTGATGCTGTTAGTGCGACGTACTATTCATCATCTATACTACTGAAGCTCATCAAATAATTTTTCAAGAACTGAGCTCATCGCAAGAAGGACAGAATCTGAAAAATTTTCCAATGCTCGTTCTTCGTGATTTGTATGTTGAGAGCAAAATATTATTAAATAAGCCAAAGAAGGTCATCAATCCTTGGAAGTCAGTTAGCTTGGACGGTGGACTCTGGCTAGTTGTGTCGTGGTTGAGTGACAGATACGTTGGAGTCACGGAGGTGAAAGATGTCGTTTTCGCTGAATATAAAGAGCAAAGGCAAAAACAAGAAGAAGAGATCGAAACCAGCTGGAAGTACTGTGGATATATTTAACGAAGGTGTTGATGGGTTACAAGATGAGGAACTAGCTTCTAGCAAGAAACGAAAGATACGAATTACGGAAATCTCAAAGTTTACAGAAGAAAATGAAAATGCAAAGAAAGATGCAGAATTAGTGATATCGATGGATAATACTGACGAGCCTACGAAGATGGTGACATCTGTGGAAGAGTACGAGACCGTGCCCGTGGAGTTGTTTGGCGAAGCAATGCTTCGAGGCATGGGCTGGGATGGCAAGTATGAAAAAGAGGAAGAAAAAGCTAAATCAATAAATGAAAAGAAACAGATTCATCCGGAGGGATTAGGTATAGGTGCTAAAGGTTCTAATGCTAGTCTGGCAGCTGATATTGAATCTTTCATGCCCGTTGTCAAAGTAAAGAAGCAAAACTCAGATGATAAATAAAAAAAATGGTTTCCTTTTAAGAATGTAAACTAATATATTGATATTATTCTTTCTATATACATGAGGTCGCTAATTTTGGGTATCTATATAAGCAACACGATCTCATGTAAAATGACATACGTTAAAAAATTTGTTTCTAAATTAAAGCGTTATTGGTAAAACCAAATAATAATAATTGGGAAGCAAATGAACTTCCCCAATGTCGCATCCATTGATCTTTGTTTTTAAACTCCCATTCTTCTACCATTTTTAGTAAATCAACGTAAAGTTCCATACTCAATTGATCATAGATGCCAGTTTCTTGGAATAGTACTGTATTTTCCAAACTCTTAATGTTTTTGACAATCCGACAATTTAAAATAATTTCATTATCAACTGGATTATAACCATTACCTGCAACTATCTTAGAGTCATTACCATTCGATATTGTTTCCCTTGAATCATGAAACTTGATAATTGTTTTCTTATCGTCCTCTTTCGATCTCAATATTGTGACATTTGGATATGATCTTTTTCTTCTAATTGAGACGTTTGGCATTGGATGACCTATCTGTGGCTCACTATTATCATAAGTAGACTCGTGAGACAATATTCTTTGTAAATTAACAAATGAAACAATTGGTTTCAATTCATCTAATGACATAATTTTTTCACCAGTGGATAAAGTTGGTGGTTTTGCAGGCAATGAAGCTTTTAAATCTTTAAACTTGAATTTCAAGTCAATAACGAGATATTTATCTGATAAATCTTCATCGTTATGAGGTAACATAATATCTGCTATAATATCGACATTACCATCTTGAATCCAGTTAAAAGTGTCTGTATCAGCTAAACCAATCTTGGAAACATTGATTGAATTCAATCTAAGTCTTGTAATTCTCTTCCAAGATGAAGATAAATCATTTTTCAAATCATTCAAATATGATAATTTATGCTGCCTCTTATGAAAACTGAACATTGAATTATTGATTGAGCCTGTTATCACATTTGCATTCAGAAAATCTACAACCATTTGATTGAATCTCAGTTTAGGAATATCGAGGTTGAAAATAGATATGTTGTAAAAAGTGGTTCCTCTATTTCTAGCAGCATGATTTTCAATTAGTTGGAAAGAAGAATCACTTACGGTGATATTGTTTAGTTGATAATTATGGTTCATGAACCAATTTATAAGTAATGCATTTTTGTCCTCGCTATCACTGTTATGATTAATCACTGTGTCACCTCTCATTCCTAATATTTTCAGATCATTGATTAGACCATGTCCTTGAATCCATTTTTTCAAAGATAGATTTATTTCAATCTGATGAAAGTTTAAATCAAATTCCAAAAAATTATTTTTTTGATTCTCATTAGTTTTCAATTCAACGTTGTGAAACTTGATAAAACCCTTTTTCCATTCAGGAACAAGGGCATCTTGAAATTTGATGTTAATATCATCATTGAAAAGATTCAATAAATCCCCAATAGTCTGACCAACTAATTCCTTAGCGAAGACAGTATTGAAGAAAAGTAATAGTAACGACACAGCTGTTGTGGTCTTTAATATCAGCCACACGACTTGAGATAGTATAATCCACGGAAACAACGTACCTAGTTCATTTTTGGAAAAGGGCCTTTCTTTATCTCGTATTAGCAACCATTTTAGGCCTGATTTCATTTTCTGGTACTGGGTGTTCAGAGGAGTAGTGTGATTAATGGATGAGCCATGGAATGTTCGTCGAAGCATCAGAGAATTACTATTGATATTCCTTAAAGGTGATAGAGCCAAACTAGTACTTCTGGACTCTGTTCTTGGGATATGAGATTTGAAAGGGGTATAATTCAACTTTGTAGCAGGTCTATGTCCCACAGAAGATGAAAATAATCTATATATCGATTTAGGATGTACTTTGCAATTCAAAATAATCATCTTTTTAAAGTAGCCAGAATGAGTGCTTCGCACAACATTCAATAGGCTGTTACTTTGCATACCAAAAAGAAAACACCTGCAATAATATATATATATGTGTATAACTCTTCTAACTATTCAAACTTGTGACTAATCTCATTGCGATATATGACTTACAAATATTTATTTGCTACTTCTTAATATAAAGAAACGCGCGCCGGTGAGTGGATAACAGGTTACCCGCACTCACATGCTCTAATAGATGTCGATTATTGGCCGATGGTAAATTCTTCCAAAAGCAGGGTAGATACCATCCAGAGATATATATACAGATGGACATCTGTATAGAATTGTAGTTTGTATTCTCTTCAGAGTGGATTAAGTATTAAAAATAATTACATGTCGATAGATGTGGCCTTTAAAAAAATACACACTACTTTCATAGTGGCACTATTTTATCAGGCATAGAGACACGTATAAAAAAATTAAGTTGGGGCGAGCTGGGAATTGAACCCAGGGCCTCTCGCATGTTTGTGATTTATTTCCTAAGTTTATCTTAAGAATCGCCCAAAGCGAGAATCATACCACTAGACCACACGCCCTATTAATTTACAATATATGTAATATAAACTGGTGAACTACAACATTAAGCTCAAAGTTCGTGTTGACTGCTTTTCCAGAATCAAAACCTAGACACCCGCCGTCCAATTTATTAAACTAAATATTTCACATTATTGAATTTGGTTGAATATTAGTGAAAACTTTTCATAGACGCGACTTTTGTCAGCTTGAAGAATTCCACACTATAAAAAGGAATTCTTCGTCATATTTGTTCTTAATCTTTTATTTTAAATTTATATTATATTATATTATATTATTATATTATATTATTATATTATTTTATTATATTTATATTTTTTTTGTTTTAACACTCTAATTGCCTGTTCATTCTACTAATAACGCCCTGCTGAGTAAACCTCACTGCGTGCGAGGGATCCACTTCCTTGGCACAACGCTGACCTTGACTCAGCTACTCATGACGTGTCAGGGTTTAGACGGGGCCTTATTCTTTCCTGACCCCGGCCTCTGAAGTCAGCTCAGGTTGGAGCCCCAGTATGTCCAGTGCTTGCCCACGTACGCAGCATTTGTCATCTGCTGTCCAGTCCAAGCGTCTAAGTAGGCCTCTAAGCATGATTCCGGGGTGTCGTACGCGTAGCATTCATCTCCACTGATCACACCAAACCAAGAGTAAGTGTTCCTCACTGCGCATGCTATGTTGCCCCCCGGCGCTAAAAAGTGCTTGGCCTCATCTCCCTGTTGACACTGGTGGTGTGGCCAGACTTGGAGATACAGCGTCTTGCCGTTAGGGTTACGTGCCCGGTACGCCAAGAACTTGCTATTTACCGTCTCACAAACATCTGTATATGTCGACACCATGTCGAGATTTACACAGTCCTTGTAGTCCGACGGGAAGAATTCGTAATAAGCTCCGACATGGTCTCTAGCTGCTAAGCTGGTGTTGTTGTTGACACCTCCCCTTAGGGCCCATTGTCCACCTCGTTATTAACAAGACGTGGTAATTGGTCTTCTCCCGATAGTATTCTGCCGATAGTCGACCAGAAGGAATAGTATGGCCCAGGCTCGGTTCCAAAGTATACCTCATTTCTGAGGTTGGCAATATACCTAGAGGCACAGAAGTTGCTGACTGCATCTGCTGTTGTCTTATTCGTTGTGGTCGTATTGAAGTAGACAATTAACATTCCACTCCCGTCGTCCAGGATGTCTGTTGAATTGGGCGCTCCGTTCACCTGCAGACATTTGAGAAAGTTCAGCGCCGCGACCTCCGGCATTGTATCGTTAGTGATTGGCCCCTCGTTTACCTGATCTACCAAGCTGGTAGCCACTAGACGAGCCAAGATGATTGAGAGAATACAGTGAAGACGCATGGTTTCTCCTTAGTTTTTTTGTTTTCTAAAAGATTATCAAAAGCTTGTCTTTTTAATATATAAAATTATAAATTTAAAATAAAAGATTAAGAACAAATATGACGAAGAATTCCTTTTTATAGTGTGGAATTCTTCAAGCTGACAAAAGTCGCGTCTATGAAAAGTTTTCACTAATATTCAACCAAATTCAATAATGTGAAATATTTAGTTTAATAAATTGGACGGCGGGTGTCTAGGTTTTGATTCTGGAAAAGCAGTCAACACGAACTTTGAGCTTAATGTTGTAGTTCACCAGTTTATATTACAACATGATATTTTATTATGAAACTTAGGAAGGATTGTCCACAGAGAAGGTTATTCAGGACACCTCGCTGTAACTGTCAAATTCTCAATACTATCGCTAAATAAGATATCTCTTTAATGCACAGTTGGAATGTTGAAACGGAGCCAGCGCAATTACATAATGCTTGGAAATTTCAGTCATGGTGAACTGTGAATTGTCGACCCCAACTCAGATCCGCACAATGATGAATCGGTTAAAAGTGAATTTTCTTTACTACAACTCATATTTGTGCTGGAAATATCAGTATAATGCCGTGTCTAGCAAATCTCTACCACTAATCGGTATCTAACGTACGTCGTCCATGCGTCAGAGCCAACAGTGGCAACAACCGGCTAAGAGCTTGAAGGAGCAAAAAAATATGTATAAGGAATAAATTTTACGCAAGTGTGCATACTAATAATGTCTTTTGATTTGTTACAACAATAACGTCCAGCGTACAGGATTTACTTGATGGACGGCCCGGAAGTAAGATGTCAATTGACGCCCATAATCGTTCCAGCTACAATAGGTAACATCAAGATATAGCTCCAAAGTATATGTATAACTAACTATTTAACGGTTCCTTCATATCACCAGTATATACCTAGAAAAAGGGTCCAACAATATGCAAATTAATATGTGGCCCACACATTGGAATAACTGGACGCAATAACTGACTCAATCACGAAAACTATGAGACTTCTCTGCACCTACTAGGACAGACGTACCGCAAATAAGCCAATGCCATAAAATACAATAGCCCCATTGCGATAGTAAGACTAACAGAGCAACTCTTCACACGACTTGCTTTGATTTAATTATTGACATACGCGTTATTTTTCTTTAATATTGAAACGCGTTTTATTTAACAGCTGAACAAGAGAGCGATAGATAACTACAGTTGAGAGGTTACAGGCAAAATCCTGATCAGTTTATCGTCAACTCTTGCATCAAGTACAGCAAGAATTTCTCATTGTTCAATTGGTACAGTGCTCACCTGGCTTCCGTGCCTCCGTTACACTATTCCTCCGCCTGTACATATTCATTTCAGTTACAACTATCTACTAAGGAGCTTCAGATGTCTCAAAACAAGAGACAACTGACCGTGTCTGATATTTTATTTGGAGCCTTAAAAAAGAGGCCCAGGCAGGATGGTACACCTATCGAACAAGAAATCATTTCGGAAGATAATACAATTACGTCAGCAGATGAGATTTACGACCTTTCTTCATCTCCATTGAAAATGGAACCAGTGAAACATATAATACCTGTAACAAAAAATAAGAATAATCAATCTGTAACTAGTTTTCTGATGCAAAAGAAAACTATAAATCCGGAGCCTGTAATTATATCACAAGATGATGAAGAACTTCATGATCCATTGCATACTCTGAGGAACCCTAAGAAATTAGAAGATCCTCCAAATTTCAAAAAAACTAAGCTTAAAGATCTTTTCAATAACTTTAAAAAAGATGACCATGCCCCTTCAAATACTGAAAGAGATGGAACCTATAATGTAAATGGCCCGTTTACTAGGTTCCATGAAATATCAAAGGCAACACAAGTTGAAACACCGTTACCATTACTTCAGCTGATTGAGCCGGATGAAGCTGCGGAGTTGCAGTCGAAACCAGATATTTCGCTACCTAGAAGAATTCAGTGTAACAGTTATGACCAGAGCGTCAGTCCAGAGGACTTTAAATCGTTAAACAATTACGTCAGAACATCTAAATTAAGGACAATCAAATATATCACGAAAAAGAATAAGCATACATCATTATGGACAGAATTATTCAAGCCTAAGCGATTGAATGATGTGATGTTGGAGACAGATTTAAAAACATCTATAAAAGATTGGTTAGTACATGCTTTTGACAAACTTAAGAAAACTACCACTAGAAATCAACTACTTAAATCATATAAATCTACCGAAATGGTTGATTTCATAATAGATGATGAGGCAAATGAATATGAAGCTGTAGAGGAGTTCGTGCCTATTTTAATCTTGCATGGCGAAGGAATTGGTAAAGAAACTTTATTTGAGACTATACTCAATTCAATTGATGGCCAAATTTTTGAGATCAGTGCCTCTGAAAATAGAAGTAAAAAGGATATTATGGATAAACTAGCAGAATACTCAACAAGCCATTACGTGAAGGACCATTTTTCGAATGGAATTATATTAATGAGTCATGTTGACGTGATATTCAAAGAGCATGACAAATTTTTTTGGCAGACAGTTGAGAGAACTTTACTGAAATCAAGAAGACCCATCGTTCTGACTTGTAGAGATATTAATTACATTCCTTCCAATTTAATTGAGATTTGTCAGAATCAGGCTAGTTTATTTACAGCCAAAAAGGTGACTGTGAAAACGGTGGTTAATTTTCTAAGGCGATATTGTACATCCCTTGGATTAGAGTTAGAGGATGATATTTTAGAAGAAATAGTAAGAGATAGTGATAGGGATATTAGAAAGTGCTTGATGCATTTGCAATTTTGGTTTTCTTCACAAGATCACCTTGTTCTTAGGGAGCCAATTTATGAGAATAATGAAGTTACAAGTTTACGAGAATACTCCCACCTAGTTGACATTATGTCTTATTCTGATATAATAAATGAAACTTCATCAAGGAATTCTTTGGTGAAGCAAGAAATCGATACAACCTTGATGACGAGTGAATCAATCGAAGTTCTCAAACAAACCACTGACGACCAATTGAGATTGAAAAAAGATTACATGATAGATTATCAATATTATCTAGTTGACGATGTTCAAAGACCTATATTGCCATTTGAAATCAATATTGGTGAATACCTGCAGGAGACACTTTCACATGGCTTTAGATATTTTCAAAACTTACCACCGAATGAATCCATGCAAAAGTATAAAAAAATGACTTCTTCAGCCGTGCTGTACTTGATGTCAAGATTGAAAGTGAACAGTTACGACAATAGTCAACCAAGAAGAATAACTAGAAATTCAAGAATGCTGAGAGAAATATTGGATAGATTTGGGACTAGAAAGCGAAACGAGGATATCGAAGACGATATCGAAGACGATATGGATGTTGAATTTGATTTGCGATGACTAAGTCAACTGTGATTAAAGAGGAGCTGAACCCTTTCATTTATGAACTGGCAAAACTAGAGTTCAAAATTAGGAAGCAAAATGAACAGACTGTCTACGAGCATACCAAGGATGCAGACGAAAATCAATATTTGGATATTATTCGACAATTATCACAAGAAGGACTGTTAAAACAAGTATGGTTCAAGAGAGATCCCAGCTTGGTGAGGGACAATTGGCATTATAGATCTATTTAGTTTTCATACATTACGCATAATTTTTTTTAATATATGAAAGAAAATTTAAGTGCTGAAAAAACTAAGTAATAGCGAAAAAGTTTGGATATAATATGTATGAGTAAACTAACACAACTGTAATGTCGGAAGAATGCATTGAAAACGCAGAAAGAATAACAGTTGAAACTGATTTGATTGCTGGTAATTTGAATAAGGTCAATTTGTTAAATGATATTTTAAAGCCAAGAAAAGAACAAAATTCTGTATTCTTGATATTGAATCAAAAAATTAAATTATCCAAAAGACTTTTCGAACTCATATGGGACAGATTCCAAATCAAAATCTGTGCAGATGCTGGTGCCAATAGACTATATCATTACTTGAAAAGTGAAGATGATAGGGCGAGATACGTACCGAATTATATAATTGGTGACTTCGACTCGATAGATGAAGCGGTGAAGGATTTTTATCTCAAGCATGGTTGTGTAGCCATTAAACAGACGACACAATACTCAACAGACTTTAGCAAATCTATAAACTTGATGTCATTGCATTTCAATTCTCGAAAATTCCATGCAATGCTAAATAAAAAATTAGAGAATTTTGGTATTCCTTTAGAATCAGGTATTCATGAATTATATGATGCTATACCCGTAGAAGAGAAGTCATCTATAAATGTGCTGGCAATAGGAGCAATTGGCGGCCGTTTTGACCAAACAATTCACTCCATATCACAATTGTACACGCTAAAACATTCTGATCCATATTTCAATTTATACTATCTGACGGAAAACGATATAATAGTGCTTTTGCTCGGTGGAGCCAATGTTATTGAATATGATATGGGCTTTAGGAATGAATGCGTCGGAAACTGTGGTATTTTACCCATTGGCGAGCCCACAACTATCATCGAAAGCCATGGATTGAAATGGGATGTGAAAAATTGGGATACTAGTATATCAACAGGAAAAGTCAGCAGTAGTAACAGATTTGTTGGGATTGATAGATGTTATGTGAATGTGAAAGATGATATGATCATGAATATCGAAGTAGATTTGATTAAGCTCCAAAAGTACATTGAATGAAGAGTTTCACAGATTATTTTTGATAAGAATAATATATATATAAATATTTAGAATAATTGATATAGACAAGAATAATAATATATGATTATTTTAATTTTTGGAATTCGTCGAGTAAAGCTTGACCCAAATAACCAGGGGACTCAACGACAGCGACACCCACGTCTCTTAATGCTTTCTTCTTTGATTCGGCATCTGTACCAGAACCTTCTACGATAGCGCCAGAATGACCCATTCTTACACCTTTCATTTGTCCTGCCACAGTACCAGCGATAAATGAGGCCACTGGTAAGGGTTTTGATCTACTATAGTTATATTCTTTGAGGAATTGAGCGGCTTCGATTTCACCCTTACCACCGATTTCACCCAATAAAATAATACCCTCAGTACCACTTGAAATATCACTATTCAAGAAGAATCTCAAGCAATCGATGAAATCTGTCCCGGGGAAGGCGTCACCACCCATACCAATGACGATACTTTGACCAAGATCCGTGTTGGTAGTTTGTTGAACTGCCTCGTAAGTCAAGGTGCCTGATCTAGAAACAATACCAATCTTACCTGGCTTGAAAATCTTTGGAGGTTGAATCCCAATTCTGACATTTGTTGCGGGGTTAATAATACCGGGACAATTGGGCCCCACTAATCTAGTTTTAGTTTGTGATTTCAACATTTGATAGATATACAACATATCATGTTGTGGTATACCTTCTGTGATACACACCGCTAATGGAATTTCACTTTCAATTGCTTCTTTAATAGCTGAGGCGGCGATTGGTGGAGGAACAAAGATCCCAGAAGCAGTAGCACCCGTCTCTTTCATAGCTTCTTTTACACTGCCAAAAACTGGTTTGCCCATGTGAGTTTGACCTGCCTTCTTTGGATTAGTGCCACCCACGACGTTCGTACCATAATCCATTGATATCTGAGCATGGAAACTTGCCTGTTTACCTGTGAATCCCTGGAATATCACTTTAGTGTCCTTTGGTAATGATAGATTCTTTATAGTGCTATCATAAGGGAGTTCCTGAGAGTGTAATAAACGACGCAATGCAGTAGATTTAGTAAATGACCTTCTCAACATGATGTCGAAAACAAATGGAAAAGAATTAATCTACGTGAATATATATATATATATATATGCCTCGAAAAATGAACACAAGATCTCGAACGTTTTGTTTTTATACCGTTTCTTATAGCTTCAAGTTCCCCTTAAGAATTTCCAATCACATTTGATAATTTCAATTTTTGAGAGAAACGGCGGGGTTATATAAGGCTGGATGGCTTTTTAAGAAAAGATTTTGATCAAAAGAGAAGAAGTTTGCAGTTCACAGGGGTACGATGCTGAGGATGATGGGATAAGAGGTTGTGTTGGCGGACGATTGCAAGATGATCGAAGGTTGACGTTGCATGATTGTGGTGGTGCTACTACGGGCAAGCAAGCGTTGTTTAGAGGTCGGCGGCTAGAGCGAAACAAGAACTTAGAGGCTGTTGTATTCATGGTGCCAGTATACGGCTGGCCAGGCGTCATTTACGGTCTTATTCAGTACGATGCGTGGTTTCAGGTGCCGTTCATTTTGGGTGGATACGAAAATACTGTTTTTGAATAGTTGCACTCTACACAGACAATATTTCGAGCACAGGTACAGGAATGATTGCACTAGCATCATCCAAATACCGCTAAATGTACTGGAGGAGCGGCGTAGAGTGTTTGCATCTCGCTAGATATGGTTTACTGAGGGTTGTTAGCTGGTCACGTGACCCTTCTCGCTAAGCACGAAATTCTGTTCTTTCTAGTTTTTTCCGCAAGGTTTTTTGGCATTTTTAAAGCTCTTTCCTGGAGGTACATTTTGCATTTACTATTAGTCGGTCATTACAATTTTGACTAACGTACACTACAAGCCAATTGGAGATATAGTAAACTACAATGACCGGCGAGACTCCTGAATCTAGTATAGTGTACGAGGATCCCATTGAAATTCCTTTAGATGATGATTCCGATGATGAACAACCATCACAACAAGATCACAATGATTTAAGAAGTAGCACTAACACTCCATTAGCAGAAAGGGCAGCTACTATCGACGGTGAAGAAGATGTGGACGGGGATGATGACATTGAATCGAATAATAGCGTAAAGACTGTGAAGATTGATGGCAAAGATGTACAATTAAGTTACGGAAAGACAATGGCTGGAACAAAGGTTCCAAAACATCTCTTAGAAAGGAGAAGGATTGGACGTATCAAAGCCGCTGAAGCTTTTGCTAAGAAATTAAAGAAAATTGGTATTGAAAAAATTGAAAATATAACACTACCACAAACCGGTTTATTTCAACCTTTAAATTTAATCAATCAGAAAAATTATTCATCTGATTATATAAGGAAAGATGATCAAATTTTTGCCCTCAGAGAAAGAAAGACTTTAAGAAGTAGTACTAATGCGAACAATAATAATACAAGCACTCCAAAAGCAGTTGTCGATTTAAAGACCGGTGTGATGGATGACGAAATCGATTTAAATGACCCAAATTCAACTATCATTATACAACCTGGTTCCGAGACTATGAAAATTGGATTTGCATTGGATGAAACTCCACTTTTAATACCGAACTTGGTTGCAATTCCAAAGAAAGATGATAGTAAAGGTCCAAGTACTGAAAGTAAATTAAATACAGAACAATCGGAAGAATTCGAAGATTTGAAAAATGAACTTCATTCAACATTTAAAGAAAGAATGCGTTATTATAAACGTAGGATTCAACCAAATAGTCACGAACAAGTAAAATCGTTCAATAGAAATGCACAGCCTGAAACTATACTTGACAATAATGATCCAGCACGTATAAGATGGATTACCCAGAATGACAAGGTTTACTATGGAAATGACGCACTTTTATGTCCTGAATCATTTTTTTCACACAGGAAACCCTTCGGTACTTGTCGTAATGGAGCATTATTCAATTTAATGGGCTCTTCGTATAGTTCTGTTCAGGAATTACTGGGAGATGTCATAAAACTGATAGAATTTGGATTAAATAAATTGCTAGAAGCTAAAAATAAGGATAAATATAAGGCAATACTTGTCATACCTGATCTTTTTGAAAAAAGCCATGTGGAAGAAATGATAAGGCTACTATTAACAGAGTTACCTTTTAATGCAGTTGCCATTATTCAAGAATCTTTGGCCACGTGTTACGGGGCAGGCATTAGTACATCTACCTGTGTTGTCAACGTCGGCGCATCAGAAACTTCGGTTTCATGTATTGATGAGGGTGTTGTTCTTGAAAATAGTTTAATTAATTTGAATTATGGTGGAGACGATATCACTAGACTATTTTCAGTACTATTAAAAATGAACAACTTCCCATACCAAGACTGGAACGTAGAATCTATTGCAGGATGGAACATCGCTGAAACTTTGAAGAAGCAGATTGTCACTCTTCAGGATGCTGACGTCACCGTTCAACTATCTAACTTCATGAAGAGGGTTTTCAATGAACCTACGGAGAAATATGAATTCAAAACATTCGATGAAGTTATGTTAGCACCCCTAGCTCTATTTGCTCCTAGAATTTTTAGCTATTTAAGAAATGAAGAATCTAAAAATTCAACATTACAATATCAGCTACCTGAATCCAAAGACTTGTTTACACATGAACTAAATGATTGGAGATCGATGACACAAGAAGCATGCAAAAATAATGGATCATACTGTGATATAAGTGACGAACTTCAGCTTCTCACAGCTTTATTAGAAGTTGATTCAAAATTAGAGGCATTCCAATCCGAAGCCACCACCACTTTAGACAATAAGAGGAATATGCTTCCATTAGATAAAGCGATAATACAAAGTATTACTGATGCATGCCTATCTTTAGATCCTAGCAAGATGGACTCATTTTATTCGAATATATTAGTCGTGGGAGGAAGTTCCAATAT
Organism: Kazachstania africana CBS 2517; assembly: GCF_000304475.1. Taxonomy (NCBI): domain Eukaryota; kingdom Fungi; phylum Ascomycota; class Saccharomycetes; order Saccharomycetales; family Saccharomycetaceae; genus Kazachstania; species Kazachstania africana. The sequence goes on from NC_018944.1 coordinate 518,635, forward strand.
TCCTGCATTTGATTTTATGCTCACAGATAGAATAAACATTTGGAGACCAAGACTCCTGAGCTTAAGTTCATTTCCCCAATTTTATAAGAACCTATCCAAGGAAATCAAAGACCTTGAAATGGAAAGTCAATCAACCGCAAAACTTCAGGCACAAACGGGAAGTGTTGTTCCGACGACTGGTTCAAGTACTCCATTAGCCACAAATGCTGGTAATGATGGCGAGACAATGGCAGATTTGAATGAAGTATCTAAGAAGCTGAGTTCCAATATAAACGACTTAATAAAAACAAAACTACAAGACTATATTTCCAATGTTGAATCTCAAAACAGTAATGAACATTATTTCCCGGTGGGTGTAGTTCCACCTCCTCGTGATATGAGTGCAGCGATATTGTCCTGGAAGGGTGCAAGTGTCTTGGCACAAATCAAGCTAGTGGAAGAATTGTTCATAACCAATTTGGATTGGGATATGCACGGAAGTAGAATATTACAACATAAGTGTATCTTTACGTACTAAATAGATAACCACGTCTCTGTAACAAGTTATTTAATAATGATAATTGCATTTTTCAGCACTGTAGGTCATGCAGAACAGACCATACATTCAGGCTTTTACCTTCCCTATGATCATGCTACCACAAGTAAAATACATAAGAGCAAGAAAGACATTTTGCTTATCTGAATAGTGCTTAATAGAATGTTGTATTCTGCGTATTAGTGGTCATTTATTAGTTTAAAATTTAAGAAGTCGGGTAAGCCGCTTTGGATATTATCAAGTTCCGCTAGTATCAAGAACAATTACATTATCAAAAATAGAATCATATGGAGACGTTCGTGTTAGAGAATCAATCGTATGATATAAAACTAAACTCACTTTACCTCCATTGAGCGAATTTTACCTTTCTTTCTACATTTATAAACTGTTAGGAAACATGAACGGAGAAGAATCATCCTTGAATTCTTTATTAGAGATGGGAATATCAAAGAACGTTGCCATCGATGCTCTCCAGAAGTTTGATGGTAATCTAGAAGCAGCCATAAACTACATATTTTCCAATGATATGTCCATGGAATCTATTCAAACTCATCCACAGCCCAACAACAACCCATTTCTTGAGGAACACACAGTAGAATTAAGTGATTCTAAATTCAAACCAGGTGATCTGGACACTGTCATTACACCTCGTGCGGGAGGTGATGAGAAAGATCTGATTCAATTGAGTTCCTCTGATGAAGAAGAGGGCTCTCTTCAGAACCCTGATCAAACTGTGGCAGGAGAAACAGAGAAGGTTAATATACCAATCGACTCGCAGTCATCATCATATTCATCCTTTAGCACTTCTTTATCCAATGAAAATGAGCTGAGGATGTCTGAAAATACCTATAATAACCCACCGGAATATAGCACAGTACAACATTCTGAACGAAAAAGTGACATTGCTGACCCCACCATAGTATTGCCATTGCCACCCAATTCATTGATCGAGAACTATCTCGCCCTTTATGCCCTATCTATTGCCAACTTTTTTGCAATTGACTTTTTGAAACCAGACTTTAAGGATCTCAATTATAGAAAGGAGTGGTATAGGAGTTCAAGTATTGATGAGCCATTTTATAGGGTTAAGTTTAATAAGGCAGATGAAACAGAGAATGAAATCGTACCAGCAGCAGAACTTACGGAAACTGACCATCCACAACCAAAGTTGCTTTGGCAATTGCAGAAATTAATCGCAGTTGTCAATTCAGACTTATCTGAAAGAGCCTACGTTTCGGCAAAGATTTTCAATTCGTCATCAAATCAACAACTCCAAAGTAAATTGGGCGATGCCGAGCACCTTAATGAAGTGTTGCCATATTTCATAAAAGCGTTGGCTGTAGATTTGGAGTCATGTTATGGCGATAAATCTAGCGATATTAAGAAGCTTTTCATTTCAAGTGCATTTTACAAACCCTCACAGAATGAACCACTTCAAGAAACCTACTTATCATTTTTTCACTTTTTACCTGAAGAATATGATACCAATTTGTATAAAATGTTTAACGTCTTACTAATCCCAGATGAAGATGATGAAGAAAGTGGTGAAAGTGATGAGGATCAGCCAGATAATTCTCTGAATATCATTTCACCATTTTTGACTATTGTGTTCAATGAAATGGATGAATCTACTGATGATAATATGACAACGTCTGCATCTTTTCAAGGCGTGGATATTCCATTTGAATTTTATCCTCAACTATACACTAAAAAGTGCAAGGACGAGTTAATCAAGCATATTCTTTCTAAACGGAAAGAGTCAAAATCGAAACTCAAGGTCATTTTACAGGAAATAAATGCCCTAAAGAGTTATCATGGCAAAGATATACTGATGTTTTTGAATAGTACTATTGACTTTTTGCAGAAAGATTCTAATGCAGAAAGTACCGATCATTTAGAAGTCGCTCAAGAATTAAATGATTTACGTGCACAAATCAATGGAAGAAAAGCTGGATTAAAGGACGAATATAAGGAACTTTCACAAAAATTGCACAATGAATGGAATTTGTCATACCCAGATTTACACATTATTCAAACTGCTAAAACGTTAGGATTAATTGACACCCCCTACTTATTAACAACGGTAGTAATATCACCATATTTTTACTTCATGAGAGACAGAAAAAAAGTGGATCAGTGGTGTTTGGTTCAATCTAATGGACTAGGCACAGATTTTCACATAACTAACTTTTTAGATAAAGAAAACGTAAGTACTACCATTAAACAATACACAAAGGTACCAAATGAATCTCCTTTAATGTTTATTTATTGCAAAGAGAATTATATTGCCAGCCAGGATGATATATGGAAACTAATCGAGGAGAACGAGGGTTGTAGTAGTTTTATTAAGGCGGATCAGCTACATCTCACTTCTTAACAAGTTGACTAATTTGTTTTTTCTATACAGCGTAATATCAATTGAGAAATGTTCACAGTTATATTAGTCACAATCTAATTGTTGGCACCCTTTCCATTTCTCTAGATCGACTAAAATATATTGGATGATTGGAGGACAGCGGAATATTTTTTATTCTTTTGCAATGGCTGAGTTACGCGACAGTTGTTTCGAATTCTGGAAGCTGTTGATACACGAAACAAAGCGCCCCGTAAATAGAGTGTCATCCCCAATCTCTACAAGTTTATCAACCTGAGAAACTATGTGAAATTTCCTAGTTTTGGTATTAAGTGTGGTCTATTTTCCATTAAGTAGAATCTTACACAAGGCAGATACAATATTGTGCCGGGATCTCCCGAATAGAATACACCAATCAACCTTTTGTTTCAATGTATTGATGTCACACATAATATTGAGAGTTATCAATCGGTTGAAAAAGTTAAATTTAGTGGATATTAAATAATATGATATATAATACATGCTTCGATATATGCAATAGAATGTTTAGTGGACATATGTCCTTGTAGATGGAATTCTTCATTTGAGTTTTGTGTTAGATGGTCTAGTCAAAACCAGAAGACTCACTGATGATGGATTGTATTAACCATTCTTTCGATTCAACTTCGAAAGAAACTCTAGTTGGTGGAAATGATGATAATAATTCCTCCTTTACTTCCCTGCAGCGTCTAAGATTATTTGACTCCTCATAATTTAAATAGATTAATAGCTTATTCTGAGTCTGTTCACAAAGTCTGAGTAGTTTTTCTATAACATTTGAGTCTTTTATAAGCTCGTCTAAGTTCGATATTTGACAAATCTTTCCCACTCCTAAAGATGCGAAACAAAACTTCAAAAAATTATCTAAAGATGACGAACCACACAAAACAACAAAATACCCAACTAGAGATGTTGTTACACAATTCAACTGTGAGCTCAACTTGTACCCATTTAATAAGTTTCTATAAAAGTTGAAGATATTATTTGACTTTAGTACCGCAGTTTTCTTTTTTCCATCCGAACCAAGTCTAATGCTTTCACCTGAAGGTAAAAGATACTGGTAAATTGAATCAGAAAGAAATTTATTTTTAGTGTAGCAATCCTCGATGAATTTCCAATGTAATGTTGGCCAACCCAAGGCTAATGCCTCTATATACTTAACGCTCCTAGAGTACTTTTTGCTGATGACGCAGGCAAAGTTATAAGTTGAATAGTCTTTATCACCCATGAAGGCCAATTTCAGTGAGTAGATATTCAACTTCTGAAAATGATGTATAAGCTCGCAGTTTGTCTCAAAAAGACTACTCAGGTCTTCCTCTATCACATCGCCACCAAGAGATTTTATCATCTCACTTAATTTATTTTTATTTTCTGACACAGTAGTTAAAACAAACAGGCATTTAGCAAAGACTTCACGTTTCTCGGTAGTAGGGATAATGGGTTTGGGAGAACTACTGTTTTTCAGCGTTATAGAGCCAGAAGGTTCTGCCAATAATTTTGAAGGCGTTTTTGTTCTTTCTTGCATATGTGACAAAGCAAGATCTGCAGCTTCGTCCTCCCCCTCCTTCTTAAGCGCTTGGTCATCTATGGTATTCCTAGCGTAGTGCGTGTTGGTCAAACCATTTTCATTCTCTTCATAAAGCTTCTTTTGTGGAGATTGATAAGTGGTTTTTCTTCCTCTAATTGGTTGTCTCAAGTATTCGTTTGCTCTTTTCTTATTGAATTGATTCTCTTCATCTAAAATAATGTGAGAACGTTTTATCCATTCTGATGGTTCCAAACAAATACTAGATAATGGTTTTATGAAAACTTTCTTTTGCAATGTACCATTGGCATTTTTCTTTCTTAAATGCACTGTATCATATCCTCTTATACACCTTATAATGAAAGGTTCGTGCGTTTGACATTCAAGTGCAATAACTTCATAATCGTATCCACTGAGGCTAACAACATCGCCGACTTTAATATCCAAATTGTATATATCATCGACTTTTGAATTTGACTCGCCTGTTTCAAATAAGACACGGCACGTACTTCGATCTTTTTCTAAAATAGATAATAGTAATGCAGGATAGTACTTTAAATCCAGATTGTATTGACACCATATCGCGTCTTCAAAAATAATTTCATTTTTGGAGATGTAATCTTCATCTGTATATCTTATTTCATTGGGAAACTTTGGCTGGTCTGCACCATTTTCTGGCTCCTTTTTTACAATATTGTTTGTTCCCTCTTCTTCGTTATCACTAAGTTGAAGAGTACCAAAAGTTCTTTTCGTGAGCCGTTTATTAATTACAATCTTTTGTGAGTCGTCGGCCTCCATATCTACATCTGGCAGCTCCTGTGTTGCATCAATGTCGCTCGCTATTGCTGAATCATTTTCATCGGTCATTTCGTTGGAAGAATCACTTATCGGATGCAATTTAGGTTTACCAGAAACTTGCAGATAAACACGATTGCCAGAATCATAGGTTCGACCTGCAGGGGTTGGAGAAGATGTGTCCTTATTGAATAAGATGTCAGGCAGAGTTTGTGAAGCCGGGGAGGTTTCTTTTTCATCTACAATTGCGGTACTATTTAAAGGCTTTTCAGTTAAGAACAACTTCGGATCGTTTTTGACTTGTCGATATTCAGGAGACGTTATTATTTGAGAGTTCAAAATTTCCTTATTCATACTTTGATTCAAAAGTGGTTGTGTGTTCATTAAATTGACAGATTGAGTAACTTGTTCAGTTTTTACTCTCTCTTCTAAAGATTCATGTGCGGGTATGCTAAGAATTGGTTGGGTTGAGTCCATGTCGTTTGAAGAATGTTGTATTTCTTGTGTCTTGGACGAATTTATTACCTGGGTAGATTTATTACTTCCTATTCCTGTCAAATCATCTTCAGGCCGAAAAATCCACTTGGTAGTTATACTTCCATCCGTAGTATTATTGACAAATGAGTAATCAAAAGGTGTCTCATTGCTTCCATGAGATAAATCCCCTTCATAATCTCTTGCACCTAAAAAGTTTGGTGGGTCGTTAATAGATCTATGAACACTGACCTTTCGGAAATTTGTTTCTTTGTTCATCTCGGTACTAAGCTCCTTATTTTCTTCGAAACTACTATCAATATCCTCCTTCTTAGATTCCCCGCCTGGAACGTCCCTATAATTACCTAGATTTTTAGCATCTAGGTTACCTGTTCTCACTACTGATGTAGTTGATAGCAAGACCTCGGGGCTCTCTTGAAATAAGCCATTGCTATGACCTTTATATGAATATTCTGAAGCTTTTTGACCGATTTTCTCTGAAGATGACGCATTCGACCGCATGATATCCGCCCTGGCAGAAGCATTCAATTCTCTCGATACAAACGTTTCGTCAATGTTGTTATTATCCAAAATTGTATCATATTGGAAAGATGTGTTACTTGCATTGTCCTCCATTGCAGGCTCATCCTCCTGAGAATGGCGAGAGTTATCAGGTTCATTTTCTGACTCTGCCAGCTTATGAGGCAATCCCTGTATTCTTTCATTTGGAGGTGTATCTTCAATATCAGCATTTTGGAATTTAGTCATCAAATTTTGTTTACCTGGAGATTTATTATTTTTAAAGAAATTGGCTATCTTATTTAAATCTGGGGTCCTCCTATTGTACATTTCTTGAATATTATCGCTTATGGCCGAATCAGATTGTATATCAACAGCATGATCCTTTAAGCTCTGTTGAAAAATATCTTCTGTACTCATAAACTTAACTGGATTAGTCTTCTTGCTGTTTCCCTGTAGTCCACCACCCTTAATAGAATTGTGTACAGCATTCCGTCTTGTTACTTGCTCAGCCTTTGGAGTCTGCTGAATGACCAAATCCGTCGCCTCTCCTGGCGACTGATCTAAAGCATCAGGCATACGTAGACTTAATATCTGAGAGAACTCTTGTCCCTTTACACGTTTGTTAACGATAAGCAAGCTTAAACTGTATCAATCATATCTGATATTATTATATATGGAATTTTTCAGTTTTTGACATCAAATGAATCCGCTCGCATTGAAAGTGTAGTAGCCGGACCTCACTAACTTCGATGGCATGAAACATAACACATTTGCCATTTAGATCCCATTCACTATGGCTAGAGGATAGGTGAGGTTGAATTACTTGGGAGGAATGGCGCTGAAGTGGAAATACAGAATCTAAAAGATTGAAAGATTCGATCATAGCTATATCATTTATTACATAAAATATTATAAACTATTGTAATATACTGACTTTTGTCGTTGGAGAAGAGTCCTGTGAAGTGTTTTGTATCATTTTTTCTAAATCACCTATCTTCTTCTGATATGCTTCAATTATTTTGTTCTTTTCCTTCAATTCTCTATAAAAAACTTCATCGTCAGTGACTTCATTACAATTGTTCGTTTCATTTAAGTGATGTTTTGGTTTATTTTCTTTAAATGTATCCAGAACATCAGAAATTGCAGCTTGTTCAGAAATGGGGAGTTTCTTAGCAGGGTTTGGCGTGTTTTCAGATTGTTTTTTCAGTAATTTTCTTGTACGATACTCCTCATATAGTACTTCATTCGTAATATCTTTCAAGTCTTGTAAATGACTCTCTAATAAGATAGTCTTCAAAATAATAAAATCAGAATATCGATAGTCCTCAATATCAACTGCTCCCCAACCATAATTTCGGACAAGTTTGTTAGATTTTTCATCACAGTTATCACCACATATAATAGAAAATGGCAAAAGGTCTTCAATAGGGGGGTTCTCGGCGGACTTATCATTACCTGGATTGATTAAATCATTTGAATACTCATCTTCGTTGAATTTAAACATATTGATGTTGTGTTTTTCCAAATCTTGTTTGATCTTCGATTTTAAATATTTTAATTCTGAATCATTGAATCTGTCAGCTTTATTGATTACGACAAACAAATTGACCAGATGGTGAATTTCTTTGAGGATATCGATATCCAGTTCACCAAGTTCCTTGTCGACAAAATATAAACATACGTGAATTCTGGAGTCGTTCAACCCAAATTTGAAACTTTCATTTCTTTGAATTTTGATTTCATTTTCTAGATATAAATCGAATTTCTCTTGAATGAAAACTTTAATTCTCTTAGGAGTATTGCTATTATTCAATTGATTCATTATATCAGTTTTGGTAATATTCAACGAAATGGGTGAAACATCGGGAGAAGTACTTAAATATATGGATTCCATTTGAAAATTTAGTGGTTGTTCCAAATGAGTATATGAAGGGTCAATTTCGTTCTTTTCATTTGTCGAAAACTCATTGTCGACAGGAGTATTGATATTATTTGAAGTCGTGCTGTTATTAATGTTATTACTATTACTTACTAAATTACGTAAAAAAGTTGTCTTTCCTGCGCCTGAACGACCTAATAAGAATAGATTCAATTGAGTTGTCTTTTTAGCCACTTTTCGGCGCCTGATTTCTTCACTGTTTAGCATTCTTCCTCCTAAGATATTGTCCATCAGTTATAAAAGGCTGGTCAGGCGTTGTTGCCAATGACTCTCTATTTTTATAGACAATTACTTGACTGACTTGGGGACTCATCGATTATGACACACAAAAAAAAAAAATTCACATACACATACGTTGACGGTACTAATAATTAACAGTCTATTACAATTTTTTGTACGAGATCTTATTATCTGGTGTCACTATAACCTGCAATCTACCTCTACCATGATTCAAAGTTCCAGAGTTCACACTGACACCTTTAGAGGCATTAATTTGCATGATGTTCTTTTCATACATTTTCACTTTATTTTTCAATCTTTGGTTTTCACTATTCTTGCCTAGATTCTCAGTTGAATCATTTGAATTTATTCTTTGGACTTCTTTCAAATATTTTTGCGATATATCTCTAGGATTACTTGATTTTGGTAAAATATTTTCATCAAGTAGGACAAGATCGTTAGAACTTACTCTTCTTTTCAATTTCTCTGATGTCAAGACTTCGTTATCCTTGAGTATTAGTTTTTCAAAAAATTTCTTCTTATCTTTAACCTTTTTTGAATCTCTAAGTTTTAATATAGAATCTGTGCTTGATTCCCTGTCTTTATGTTCTTCCGATGCAATTATACTATTGAACGTGTCGTCATTTGAAAGATCCCATTCATTATCAGAAAATATTGAATTTGGAGAAGATCTAGAGGCATTCGAAAGAGTTGGCGACACTGGATGAAGTTCATTTTTATGTAATAGATGTTTATTCTTTACAGGCGTCGAAAGTGACTCACTAATCAATGTAATATTATCATATTCTTCGTCATCCTCTTTCGAACTGTGTTTAATATTTTTGATGTTATTTAAATAGCTTATCACCGACTTTGATATCGTACCATCCTGCTCAGTACTCATCCAAAGAAGCTTATTTTTATTCAATAAACTAGCACTATGATTGAACAGCATACTAGATATGGACGATGCATTAGTACCTTTGTATTGACTTAACAATAACTTGAAGTATATGCATGATTGACTTAAGCTGTAGAGATCTTCGGCATTTGAATATAGGAATATTCTTTGTAAAACAGTAATAGGCAGCTCCGTTAGGTTTTTGGCTATAAGTGCCATGATTTATACTCTTCGGTTAAATTAAGACTGGTGTTAATGAAGGGGACTGATGGTATGAAGTCTGAAGTAAGCACAATATAGAATTGTTTTTATTCAAGATTTACAAGATTTGATTGTCAAAATATCCCAAGTTCTGCCCTTTCAAGTTCTACCCTCGGCTTCCTTCTTTGTTATGTTTAGAAATCTTATGTGTACGATTTTCCCTTTTAGAGCAAAAATGATAACAAAAAAAATATAGCTAATGGTCACGTGCTTGAGTGATACCATTGCGACGGAAGATGGACTGGCGATGAGCAACACCCTGGGGTTCATGTTAGTTGGCCGTAACTGGATGCTGCATACCAAGGATTACTTTATATGGTGGGCCTTTGTTTGTGGGTGGTTATTTTCAAGTGGAAGGGTCTGAGGTTTTATTGCTGACTCCGAGGTGACGACAGTTTGCAATTTTGCTGACAGGTTCTCTCTGTTTCTAAATACAAAACAGGCCCTCAAGCCTGTCTGTATACTTGGCTTCTGAGGCGGAATTGCTGTTAGTAGGGTAAATACTGCCTTCTAAAGAGATTTTTTTACTGACTTTACGACCAAGAATCTGAGAAGTTACTGCTGGAATGGCCTGGTTCCATGAAACATATATAAACAATCAAATATTCATGCTTGATAGTGTATAATTCTTGTTCTCTCATAAGACCACAAAAACAAACTACTATCCATAAATATGTCAACCTGCAAGAATTCTCAAACAAAAAATGAAGCATGCAATTGTATCCAATGCACATGTAACTATCTCGCTGAAGAACTTACCAAGCTACTAATTCAAGGTTGTGCTTGTAATTGTGGTTCTTTTGAAGGACTTGCATCGGAAGAAGGATGTTGTTCGCATTCAAGATACAATCAATCCTCTGAAAAGGTTCTGAACTTGAAACACTCTGAAGACTGCAAGTGTCAAGAGACAGGGCGTACATGCACTAAATGTCATTGCCCTGACAGTAGATTCAAGGATGGTAACACTGAAAGTTGTAAGATACCCGTTACTGAAATTAAAAAAGGTGGATGCTCAAATTGTGATTGTTCTCAAATTAATATCAATAACAACTACCATTCAAATTATGACAATAGAAATGGCAAACACGTGGACTGTAACGGTTCACAATGTGAATGTGACACTAGGACCACTTCCAGATGTATTTGTTGCAGTAACCCCAAAACGAAAAAGTGCGGATGCACCGGCTGTAAGTGCTTCGATTGCAGATGTGTTCACTGTTTCAAGGGCCAATGTCACTGTTTTGATTGTAAGTGCTCCGACTGCAAATGCTCCGATTGTAAGTGCTCCGACTGCGGATGTGTTCACTGTTTCAACAGCCAATCTCGCTGTTCTGACTGCAAATGCTCCCACTGCAAGTGCTCCGATTGTAAGTGTTCCGACTGCAAATCTAGCCACTGCTCTAATAACCAATGTCACTGTCCTGACTGCAAGTATACCCATCACTATAATACTCATTGCCGGTGTGTTGTTTGCAGATGCAGTCATTGCGAATGTTCCAGTTGCATTTGTAACGAAGAAAAACGTCCTATTCCAAGATTTAGACCTACTAACTGCAGATGTTCAAACTTTAGTTGTACAAACTATGAATGATCTCCACGCGTTTGCAACAACTGTCATAAATACGGGAGTCCTTGTTTCGAAGTCCCAAATTGAATCTGTTCTCAATTACATTGTTTCAACCAACATTTTCACAGCAAACGATATTTTTCCTATGCTTTTCATTTTTTAAGTTCGTTTCAATATAAATATATACATGTGTTTCGTTTCTCATAATACAACTTTTAGTTCTTCCATAGACTCATTGCACAGTTTTGCTGAAAGTTATTGTACTGTAGAGGTATTCTATAAGTAGCAGCTCTATTCGACAACTCCTTGGCGAGGTTTCATATAATGCAACTCGATGAAATATTTTTTAAACCTAATATCTTATCCTCTGAGGTTTCTCATGTTTCGTTCATACAGAAATATAACGAATCTAAATATTACCAATTAACATACACCAGAGATTATAAACTCCTTAAATACAATCATAAGTGTAGTATAATTCAGCGCATCTCTTATAATTCACTATACATTATCATTCCGTAACTCTCTTTTTCTAACATCGTTGAAATAAGTATCTCAATTTTTCAATAGTCGATTGACGTATGGAAAATGGACAACAAAGGAGAATAGCATCACACTGGTGAAGATGAAGGCTATCACATTGCTGCTTACTGCATCCTCGGTGTCTACTTTAGGGCTTGTGGAAGCTACCTTACCAAAAGTAAGAGGCGTCCCACCAAGTAAGCAACATTTGTATGAGCCAAGCTCCAATGGAACGTGGAAATGCTTGAATAGTCAAGATATAGTTCTCAATTATAGTCAGATCAATGATGGCATATGTGACTGTCCTGATGGTTCAGATGAACCAGGTACTGCCGCATGTGTAGATACCTTAGAGTCACAATTATTTTACTGTGAAAATGAAGGTTTCATTCCTCGATTTATTCGAGGTACATTTGTAGATGATGGAATATGTGACTGTTGCGATTGCTCTGATGAAAGTAATTTACATGGTAATACCTGTGGAACCCTTCGTGAGGTCTTTGAAGACATCGTACAAACAGAATTAAAGAAATTTGAAGAAGGAAAAGTAGAATTAATTCAATTAATGAAAACCTATGGTATTGACATTTCTGATAAAGAAAATGATGAATTGGTAAGCAAAAGAAACCGTGATGTTGAAATGGCAGTCTTGAAAGATGATATTGACCATTTAAAACGTGAACAACTCAGAAATGAGATGATTTTAGATCAAGAAAGGGAAAATCTTCTAAATAGGTTGCAAATGGAAAATCCAATACTTTATCAATTTGAAAATATTGATATGACATTAATTTTAAATACGTTGAAAGAATACTACCACAAAATTGCGAAAATCAGTGATGCGTACACTGATTTGACAGAAGTATTAATTGCGTTATCTAAAACTTATACTAGAAGTCTAAATGATAAAGTTGTGAATGAGAACGTCAAAATTTTTGAACAAAAATTCTATTCTCGTGAATTAGAAAAGATTGCAGCAAATGGTAAAGTTGATCTGGAGCAATTAGATCAATTGATAGTTTATTTTACTGATGAGTTACCTAATATATTTTGGGAGCGTAAATTTGACAAGCCAGCTGAATATGTCCAAAATAAGGTAAAATTTGTTTACGCATTAATTGATGGTAAAGTAGTTTATACGGAGACTCTGAAGAATCTGATTAATATATTTTCCAAGAATATGGAAGATATCAGTGAAAATTATAATGTGAATTTCCAAGACAGTGGTGTTATTTCCGCCGTCAATGCTTACAGAGAATATTCATCAAAATATGACGCCACATTGAAAAGGGCAGCACTAGAGTTACCATCCAATTTCGTACAAGAGATGGAGAAATTGGTGAATTTGGTTGAGTCTCATGCGGAAACCTTAATCCCTGAAAAGACAGAAGAGGAAGTAGGTCAATTCAATAAGATTCTTGGTTACGTCAATAAATTTGGATCAACAAAGTTAGAATCATTGAGGGAACAGACCAACGCTCACAGGATGGAGGTAGAAAACTTACAAAAGCAGATTGATTCAAAAATGAATAAATATGATCAATTATTGAATGCTTCAAAAGAGGAAAACATCGGTGGAACTTCACAAGAGGATATGATTCCCTTAGAACAAATTAATGAATTATTGGAAAAGATGGGTGATTCATTCAAAATTGGACAATTATTGGATAATTACAGATATGAAATTTCATTGAATACCCAAGACAATAATGGTGACATATATCAGAGAGAAGATAGGACGAATGGAAACAGTGTCAAGATTGGTCATTTGAAAAGTGTATCGTTTGACAAAAGATACAATCTGCATAAATTTATAGACGACGTAAGGTTAAAATATTCTGGAGACAACATTATTCAGCATTTAACCAGTGATGAAGCCACACTTGGTGACCACAGTTACTTATTTGGTAACTTACAAGATATCAATAATGGCCTTGTTTTCGAATATGTTAATGGAGATAAATGCTGGAATGGACCATACAGAAGTGCAAAAGTGTCTATTAAATGTGCAAAAGATTTTGAAATTTTTAACGTGCATGAAATTACAAAATGCAACTATTTAATCGATGCCGCTGGTCCTATCGGCTGTAATGTCAATTTCAAATACATGCCTCATGAAACACGTTAAGGTCATAAATGCAGGACATCAGGTGGTATAAGAGCAAATTAATACGTTCCAAACTGAACTATATGAGACGTTAGATCTGCATTATTTCGGAACATTTCAATCGGAAAAACGAACTATCAAGGCAGTCCGCGCATAATAGAAAAATCGAGAAATAAACGGAAAATTGTGCATTGAAGCGATGGATGATCCGTTTAAACAATGGTATGGGGATTTTTATTGCTTGAATTGATTATATAATTGCATTTTATTTTTTATATAAAAAAATGTGCATTTCCAATCTTGTTTGTGAGACAGACGTATTAGATTGTTAATTGAATATTAAAGGAGAATAGGTCAAATTGCAATGTCAGGTAAAACAGGGGATAAAGTGAGTTTTATTCCTGTGGAGGTAGTTGATCCTAAAGAATTTAAAGATTCAAATAGTTATAAGATAATTGATAATATCAAAGAGTTGTCCTGGAATTTACCACTGCATCTTTCGAAGACGAATAAGAAGCATAGGCTTTTATCCGGGATTAAATCAATGAACTCCAAGCTTGAGACACAAACTGTATATTTCATTGATCTAAATTCAAAGATATCTGGTTTTATTCAGATACTATATTCTAATGTAATGAATGGCTTCTATAAAGGATTCCAACTGAATTTCAAGTTTTTCAGTTGTGATAAAGATGTTAATCAAGAGTTTGAAATTTGGGAAAGTTTCAAGATAGACAATGTAGAATTCATAAAGAAACATGATGATCTTTACATGGGCGCCGTCGGCAACGGGATATCTTTCAAATTTCATCATGGTAACGACGATCATTATATGGGTACATTGCGTATCAAAACAAATTTACGAGATAGGAACATCCGTTTTGATTTACATGTAGATTTGGGTGACGGATTTATAATAAATCCCAATGGAAGTAGCATATATTTGACTAAACCAGTTTCCATTGATAATATTGATACGATAGACAAATCCGTGGTAAAAGGATACATGAGGCACTTATTTGTGCCGAAAGGTAAGATAAATGGTACCATAGAGTACGAGAAGGATAAGATTAAAAAAACGATTGAATTGAATGAAATTCCAATTGCATATCTGGACGCAGTGCAAGGATTACTTCCAAGTAAAGCCGCCAAGAGATGGAATTTTATGTTTTTCAAGAGTGCGAATTATACAATATTGGTGATTGAATATCAGACTACACCGGAATATGATAATCAAAAGATCACAATGTGGTCTATTTTACATAAGGATGAGATTATATCCATCGGATCTCAAGTTGATAATGATGAAGTAGTGAAATTCAAACAGACACAGCTTGACAGCACGAACGGATGGCGTTATCCAACAGCCATGTCATTCAATTTCCGCAAGAGTGACACAGAAACATACAAATTGAAGCTTAGCAAGATGAATCTGGTTAACAGATACGACATTTTAGGAGAATTGCCCTCGATCATCAGAAAGCTAGCATCGGGCATAGCCAATATCAAGCCATTCCTTTACCAATACTGCCAAGCTGCACGATTCATGGAAGAAGATGGCATCTGCATTGCAGAATCCACTTTTATTAGTTGAAGCGTTAATTCCATTAGAAGGGTGAAAGTCCGACGGGATATTCTTCTTTCTTTTCGATGTGAAAAATCAAAAAAAAAAAACAAAAATTTTTCACTTTGTTTAATGAAATCAATATATATCTGACAAGTAATACATAATATAACATAAGAGTAATTTGCTATTAACAAGTCGAGATGAGTATGCTAGTGGAAAGTGCGGTCGACACGTTGCCGGAGAGAAGTGATTCTGAGGAAACGGAGGACGAACTTATCAATAGGACTGTGAAGAAACCAAGGAGGAAGTACAATCGGAAAAGAGCCAAAAATGGGGTCAACAGTTTTAATTTACATTTTGCACATAATGGGAGTGGAAATTATAGTTGTCCGAAGTTGATGGAATGGCAGATAATCAAGAGTAAACCTTACCATATAATTAATGGGATCACTACGAATTCGATTAATGAGGAGCCCGTTAGTTATGGTAAGGAATTTATGGAACCCAACAATGTTGATAGTTTTAGAAGCAATAGTATAGAGTCTGATACGTTGTTTAGGGAGTTTGTGAATTTTGAAGATGGTGGTTTGAAGACAGAGAAAAGACAATCATTTTTAAAGAAAGAGAAGATACGGTCCAGACAAAGAAGTAAAGAGAGATTAACGAAAAAAGCTTATTATAGTGGATATTACTACGATGGAGAAGAAGATGATGAGGATCCCAATCAAATTATTACTTTTAGTAGGCGAGATAATGATGTTTTCCAAAATTTTCATGCCGATGAATCGGAAGAATTACCTGATCAACTAACGATTATTAATAGTGGTAATAATGATGATTGTTTAGTGAGTAATGATGCATTGAGTGATGAGTATGAGGTGACTACAGAAATTCACATGAATCTTGAAGAGTATAGAATGAATTGGGGAGATATTGAAGTGGAAGATTATGATGAAATTAATCATGGGAATTTTGCCAGTATTGGTATATCGTGGGTATGATAATTGGGGGAGATTAATATAGAATATATTCTTATTTTTAAATAACAATAAATAATGAAATTACGGAATAAATAAATAGTTCATAATAATAAAAGGAAGAAGGTAAAATATAGAAAAAATATAATTTTGTTGTATACTTATGCGGATATGATGCTATGCTTTGTGACTGGACTTTAAATTTTATCACGGAAAGGAGGAAAAGTGGTTCAACCTAGTAATTTTACGAAAAACCATGCTGCTCCTGCAGCTACACCACCTACAGCTACCATTTGGAAACCTTCTAAAATCTTTTGATGAGTATTAACGCTATCACCCATTGATATTTGGGCTTTAAAATAACCGAAGAGGAATAAAGTTATTGCCATTACGATGATTGAGAAAATGAGACCCGTTCCTACTTCATCTACGAAGAAGTAAGGTATTAATGGAACAAATCCACCCATGAGATAACCACCACCAATTGTTATGGCACTTGTCAACTGCCTATTTTCAGCAGGTTCATCAAGTTGTCTGCCGTATCTAATAATGAAATCTAGCATAACATCTGGATAATTTTGTAAATCTCTGATGAATGATACTATGGTAGCATCACTAAAATTTGGATTAATATCTAATAAAATATCTTCAACTTCATGATTCACAAGGGTTGAATCCTCATAAAACTTTTTCTTTTCAGTTTTCACTTCAGCTTTATAATAATCTAATTCAGATTTGGCCCCTAGATAACCACCCAATCCCATCGATATGGCACCTGATATCAATTCAGCGAAGCCACCAGTGATGACCAATTTAGAATCACCTAGAGACGATAGACCAGCAGTCAATGCGAATGGAACAGTTAAGCCGTCACTGAGACCTATGATCAAATCACTGAGAACACGAGGGTCGACGTTTCCAAAGAAGCTTTCATTTTCATTATGATTATGATTATGATAATTTGATGCAGATTCCACGTCATTATTCGTACCAGAACCGTAATCTGTTGTGTTTGTATTGTTGTCGTTCGTAGCACGTAGCAGAGGTGAAGAAGAGTTGTTTCTTTTATTTGAGCGTGTACTTATATCAGAGTTACTACCATTTCTGCCTCCTAGCAATGAGGAAACGACGTTCTTTATCGCTACGACTGACATTCTATAATAATAGTATTATATGGAAGCTGAGAGTAGGGAATGAATAAACAGAATATAATAGAGTAAACTAGTTGAAGATTAACAGGATTTACAGTACTGATAGGATCTGTCCTTTTATAAAGGAAACTAGGTAATTAATAATCTCTCTCTCTTTTTTTTTTTTTTTTTTTTCAATATTGGAAGCTTCGAAGGACATATATGAGAATATTTCAAACAAAGAAAAATTCTTTTTTTTCTCCGTGCGGACAGAGAGTGATCGAACGGATTTAAGCAGCCAATAGATTCAGTAGTCGTCCGTGTACATTAGTAATGGTCAGCGCGAATTTTCGAATGTGATTGGACAGAGCGTTGCGAAAACCAAAACGGGTCTGTTTTTTTTGTCGTTTTTTACCCCTTCGCGCAGGACGCTAGAAGTGCTGGGACATTACTAATGTACATGGACCGGTAGACGCGCTCATTGGCTGAACACGCCTGGCGGCCATTTGTCACAGCTTCAGAGTGGGTTGCCCGAATTTTCCCTCGTGAAGGTCACGTGATTGTAGCGGGTCTCGCACGTGACCATTCGCAACCGCACGCGCCGCTTGTGCTTCTTCTTCTTCTTCATGCACAGGACACCGTGTGTCAGGAAGAAAAACAACGGCGGGTCTGGTTGTGCTGCTGTGCCATGCGATGGTGATTATTCGACACAACACGTATGGTTTCCATCTGGAAGAGTAAGCCGTCAGATTAAAGGCCCACCACCACCGTTATTGCCAATCAACAGCATGCAACAACCGCCGACTCGTTCCAATGCGAGAGAAAATTTCAAGAAATTTTTCATTTATAAAGAAGACGAAAAAAAAATTGCATACGTATTGAATAACTTCTTTATTGGAAAATTCTCAATCAAACAATCAATCAATTATGGCTTCTACCCCCTCCCAACCATTGAGAATGATCCTTATCGGACCTCCAGGTGCCGGTAAAGGTACGCAAGCTCCAAACTTGGTCGAAAAATTCGATGCTGCTCATTTAGCTACCGGTGACATGTTAAGATCACAAATCGCCAAAGGTACAGCTTTAGGTGTTGCTGCTAAGGAAATCATGGACAATGGTGGTCTTGTCTCCGACGATATCATGGTCGGTATGATCAAGGACGAATTGACCAACAATCCAGCTTGTAAGAATGGCTTCATTCTTGATGGTTTCCCAAGAACAATTCCACAAGCTGAAAAATTAGACCAAATGTTAAAGGAACAAGGTACTCCTTTACAAGCCGCCATTGAATTGAAAGTTGACGACGACTTATTAGTCGCTAGAATCACCGGTAGATTGATCCATCAAGCCTCTGGTAGATCTTACCACAAACTTTTCAACCCACCAAAGGTTCCAATGACTGATGACGTCACTGGTGAACCATTGGTTCAAAGATCGGATGATAACGAAGAATCTTTAAAGAAAAGATTGACCGCTTACCACGACCAAACTGAACCAATCGTTGACTTCTACAAGAAAACTGGTATCTGGTCCGGTGTCGATGCTTCTCAACAACCTGCTACAGTTTGGGAAGATATCTTAAAGGCCCTCAACTAAGCAAATGGCCCCAGTAACGACAAAAAAATAAATAATTATTCTACGCATCTCTCCCAAACTTTATATACGATCTTAAATATGATATACAGACAACTTAATCAAAGCGTTGCTCACTTTATAGTAATGGCAGCCTTTCACTCTTTATGATCAACACTACGCTAAAAATTTTCTAAGGAACCCTAAGTTAGGGTTCCGCAGACATTACAATTTCAATAAAGTATCCCGTAATAAACAGGAAAAAAAGCCTACAATAAATATCCACTTGCATTTGATCCAGATATACACAGCCCAGTCTTCACTCGTAGCATAAACATTTCAAATCGTACTCCACCCTTCCGTGTCGCATCGTCTTCATTGTCTCATATATGATTGCTACCAATGTCTGAGAGTAGTACCAATATCAATAACAGATCAATGTCTTCAGACACTCGTGATATCAATTCATCCCATACAAAGACTAAAAGCTCACCAACAGTGCCGATAATGAATTTTACACATTCAAGAAGATCAAATACAGATAATTCTTTCTCAAGAAATAATAATATCCCAATAATATCAAACAAATCACAGGTAATGAAAAGATCATCTATTTTGATGGAAACTACCATCAATGATGGATCCTTCCACAGACCAATCGCAAAGAATGATGTTTTATTCAATATGCTCTCAATGAGAACTTCTAAAAGACCAGAACTTTCCAGACCAAAACGACCTTTGTCTTCAAATGAAAATATCAAATCAAAACCTTTAATATTG
This sequence comes from Kazachstania africana CBS 2517, assembly GCF_000304475.1. Taxonomy (NCBI): domain Eukaryota; kingdom Fungi; phylum Ascomycota; class Saccharomycetes; order Saccharomycetales; family Saccharomycetaceae; genus Kazachstania; species Kazachstania africana. Next base: position 538,420 of record NC_018944.1, read on the forward strand.
CAGCCAACTAAAAAACCAAAACTGTCTTCGCCAAAAACTACAAGGAGGAGTTCTGACTTATCAAGCACTGAATCACGACCCATTACAGGAAAAGGTACATTTCAAAATCTTTCTCACACATCAACACCCTCAAAAATATCTTCTGCAAAACACCATTCCAAAGCTAATACAAACTCCCCATCACAAATCAACAGTGTAACCAATCAACCTATTGGAAAAGAATCGCTTTCTGTATCTAAGATAGCAAAGGAAAAAACAACACCAAGTAAATTGCCAATTCCTATCACCACGTCAAGAAATACAACCCCAAATAAAATAAGGCAAGACACTTCCATAAGTAGCACGAGCATACCATTGCTAAATACTGATAAAAAAGAAATACAGAATAATCGTATACCAATTGTCAATTCTGGCATTGAAACACCTTTTAAAGAAAATAAAATTAATGTGTCTATACCGTTAATGTCATCTGAACAAAAAATAAGTAAAAAACCGAATGATCTCTATAGCGCTTTCATACATAATATAAACACTCCAATATCGACTTCCAACACAATATCATCAAAACCAATAACAAACGAAAATGGCTCAGAAGATCCACTACAACAAAATGCATATACTATGAAAAGAGGTGAAGAGCATATACGGGCTACAGCAAAAGCATCTCCAAATATCAAAATATCAGAAACTATGGAATTGGCTCAAAACGGTATTGCTGTAAAAACTAATGACAATCTTCCCAAAGCCGTTAAAGAAACTTCAGGTGCGGCAATTTCACCTGTCCATCCTACATATTCTGAAAATCATAATTTGTCACAACTAAATAACGAAAACATCGTTGTTAGTCAAGAGGAAAAAACAAATTCTTTTCTATCTCAATCCACAGGTAAACAAATAAATAGCCTTACATCAGCCACAGTTACAAAGGACGTCGGAAAAGATAAGGATGCATTATCGGAGGTGTCCTCCAAATCTTCCTCCTTATATCATACCTCTATGAAAGACTCTGTGGTTGAGACAGCTAATCAATATAACAAATTAACAAATAATAACTCTTCTAAACCTTCCCCAGGTGAACAAATGACATCTAATAAGACTTCTATTTTGTCATCCTTTGACGAAAATGTTGGGAAACATGCTAGTAAAAATGAAACTCAATTTAAGTTTGACATACAGAAAATAGAAGATACAAAACAAGCAATAGATAAGTGGACTAATATTTTAAAGAAAGATAAATCTAACATATCGAAGAACAATGAAACAAACCTGTTGGGTATTATTGGAAAGGGACCAATGCCTCCTTTGGACATATCAACTAATGAAAGAACTACCGAGCAGGTAGCTTTAGACTTCTCATCTCAAATGCCAAGAGACACCCATAGTCAGGAAAAACCAATTCAGACAGAGGACATGATCAAAAAAATAGGTGGATTTAGGACCGTAAATGGGAATCAAGCAAAAGTGAATGAAATTTTACTGAAAAAGTCCCAAGAATCTTCTCAGCTTGATAGCAATAAGCAAAATACTTCACCTAGTAACGTTATACACAACTTTAATGCAGCTATTGAAAATCGAAACGTTGCTACTATATCTCCTAAGGAACCTTTGAAAAGTATTACTAATGCTGGCTCACCGAAAGGCACTCCCACAATTCAGACAAATATCTCGAGCACTGTAAATGCGTCGAGTGTTCCCGAAGAAGCTCTAGAAGAGAGCCAACGGACAACCCTTTCAAGGTCACAGATAATTATCCCACCAACTGAAAAGCCATCAACGACGAAATTAATAGATGTTGTTCATAAATCACCTATAGTGACCCCGAAACAACCCAGTACCGTCGATGCTGTCCTCAAGGATTTGAATTCTAGGCCTGCAGATGGAGATTATTCCATGTCAGCTTCGTATACTAAGAGTGGTGGTCTGAAGAGTTCGCCAGCTTCTCGTAATAAGGTCAAGGCCTCAGTCCTTGAATATAAGCCTAAGGAAAGTCGATTTGAAAAAAGTAAACAAAAACATGGAATTGATGATAGTTTAGCAGATTTTGTAGCTAAGAATGCGGCCAAAATGGAGATTATTAGCGTTTCCGATTTCGATGTAGAGACTTCTGACGAGGATTCTCTCGCTTTACCTAAGAAAGACGAGAAGAAATTGGGTGAAGATGATGTTGAGATAACTAACTATCGAACTGTTGCGAATTCTAAGTCGGCATTTTCTTTTGATTTTCCAGAAGATAAGGATATTTCTTTTGAAAGGAAGAAGTATGATCAATCCTTAACGTATGAGGCTGTTAACAGATTAGCAAATCAAAAAATATACCAATTTTCTACTATTGCTGATCTTATTGAAAGTGGGATTGTTGAGCATGATCCATTGTGTTCTGATCCATATGGCAGTGGTACAAATAACATCTGTTCTCCCTACAACTATGAGTATTCTCATATTTACCACTACCAACAAATGCATAAAAATGATCGTTTGATATATGTCCCTGTGATATCTGCTCTTTCTGATGATTTCAAATCGCACGGAAGCGAATTAGTGCCGAAGGGTTATCGTAGAAGTGATTTTCTTGATGATTCTGTCAAAGTCGGGCGAAGCAGTAGAGTTAGCCAACACGGTAAACTGAAGTCTATTAATCTACCGACTCATTTTGATTCTTCCAATACAAAAAATTCTATAGGTAACTCCATATCATCTTTCGAAACTGATAACAGTACTATTGCATCAAGAATTGATAAATTAAGACAAAATAAGGTGTCAAGTGATGCAAAATCTCAATGGATACATGATTGGTCCGAGGCACTCAAAACCTACAATGTCCTGATAAGTGACTTAGTTCCTAGTGGTATTTCCAAGGAAGAGGCAAAAAAGATCGATCGAACTATAAAGCAGATAAAGAAGATTTTTCATGATAAGCTCTCCACCAAGCTAGAGACAGAGTTTAGTGCTGATATAGATATTATTATTATGCGAGGCGAATTGCATCAATTCAAGGATATGTTAGAATATAGAAAGTACGAGACGATATCTAGAAATCTTCCACTTGATAAGAAAATGAGGATTTGGTCACTGAGTAAAACCTTCAAGTTTATTAGCGATTTAGGTGTCAATATTGAGAAAATCAATCCACCTAAACAAGTTGCAATAGATTCTCCAGTAAACATTGAAAAAAAGAATGAGAAACAGAAAGGCAAAGAAAAGGTGGTGGATGAAGAGTCAGAACTTGGTAGCGACAAATATAAGGATTTTACTGAGCCTAGTTTCACCACTATCCTAACACCTGCTATATTGAAAGAAGAATTATATAATGGTATTCCAGAAAATTTGCTAAGTCATGCAGTTGAAACTACAAATGAAGGTTCGAATCTGAGCAAAAAGAGTCAAAATGATATTGCGCCTACGAAACCTAGTAGTGCAGAGGGTATTTTTTCAAAGCAAAAAGAAATTGGGCAAAAATTCTTCGAGAATAATTCAACTGATGTTTCTGAAGTGGCGAAGGCATTATCTTTTCTTGAAACTACTATGACAAGTGCTACGAATATCGTTGATACAAAAACAAAGGAGTTACAAGGTTTAATTGCTGCAAATGAAGAAAATTCCAGGATAATCGAATCGCTAATTGATAAAATCTATAAGGATGAGATTAGAATATCATCCCTCGAAGTTAAGTTAAAAATAAAGGATAATGAAACGAAGTTTTTGAATGCTAGTCTCGAGCAATATAAAAACGTTGTACTTGAGAGGGATTCAAAAATTAAGCTATTAAATTCGCAGTTAGCATTGAAAGTTGATAGCACACGACAAGGACAATCCAGGGAAGACTCTCGCCATCTCACCAATAAACGTGCATACACGATACACAATGGCCTTAATCTTTTAGATCCTGACACAGGAACAGGAAATCAGTGAGCAAAAAGAAATAAACGATAATTTGGAAATTAGTTTGGAGAAATATAAGGCTTTTTTGGTAGAAAAAAGGACTTTTTCGCCAGGTGTAACCATAGTGTTTAAATAAAATGGCATATATATAACTAAAAAAATCTTTCCTCTATATTCGAGAGTGAAAGATATAGGTTTGTAATATTATTAAATCAACGTAAATTTTAAATAATATAGAGATATGTAGCACCTTGAATATAGACCCTGATACCTTGAAAGGGCATGCTTTATAAATATGAAAAATTCTTAACTTACTGGAGGTATCCATAGTATGTATGACGAGAATCAAAAGTAATTTGAAGAGAGATCGATATTTTGCTAAAATTTTTAGATGAAGAAGTATTTTACGCCCAAATATGGCTCGCAGCGGTAGTTTTAAAGCAAATTATTACTGTTCCCATAAAAAGAAGGAAAAATAGGCTCGGGATATAAATAGTGATAAAACTACTGTACATTATACTCTTGTCATGTTTGTATTAGAAAATTAACGGCCCTGCACAAATAATTATTTCAAGGCCTTTGCTATTTTATAAATACAAGGAAGATTTTGGAAAACTTATTATATATTTTGTTTCGACTAAATAACTTTTGAACTACCTTAAGAAATTAAGCTGCAAAAGAAGAATCAAGAAATTTGCTTAAGAGATATCGACTTCTTATGGAAAAGGAAGTCGATATACTTAAACATTGTTCCTTTTGACCTTCATCTAATTTTACTAATTGTGTAATTGGCTATACATCAAAAAGTCAGCAAATTTGAATATTTGATAGTGCGGCATGCCAGCTAACCAATGGCTAAAAAAGGTACTAATATATAACTATCCTTCTAAGGGGGCCAGTGCTAAAATAATAATACTTCTGCGATGACTGTTCAACTTACTATGACTGTTTAATAGTCTAAGCAATATTATGTAAATTTATATATTAAACTATGGGCTAAACGTGTCACTTGTTAACCTATATAATAATATAGGAAACTCTTCCAATTATATAAGAGATAGTATTTTGCAAGGATCTACGTAAGCGAATGTAAGATCCATCCATAATGAAGGGCATTTGACACTATCCGAAGTAGTAAGTCGGAAAGAAATAAACATCCTTCAAATTGTCCATTGTAACATCAATTCATTATGCATTTAACTATTTATACGATGAATTGAAATCATAAAATGTATTTATTACCTACTATTTTTAGATGTTTCATGATAACATGTAGCATGAAAATATTTCCCATCTATCGATACTGTATTTTTCCAAATCCACTCTCCAGATTCTTCATCATAAACGCTGCTGACCACATCTTTACATATTGGACATTTAAATGTCATATCGACACTTGATTCAGGAACCGCGACGAATTTGTTATATAAGGATTCTTCACTGACGTTAGATCCTGTTGCAGAGGAAATTTTACCTCCTGATGGCAATGTAACTATGCCAGCTCTATTATTTTGACTGTTAGTTTGTCTGTCCTCGTCAACAACCTCTTTGGTAGACACTATAAAATCATCTTTGAAATTAATCCACTCTAAAGCACTTAGGTACCAATTTCTTGATTGAATATTTTTATTGGCTGCTGCCGCTAAACTTGCTGAGGTGGAAGAGACGGAGGATCCTTTTATTCTATTATTGATTCTGAAATGCCAGTCTAAATGTTCATTGTATAGTTTTTTCTCTTCTGGAGCATTACCAAATCTCTTTCCACAGGTGCTACACTTATTTGATTTGACCCTATACAGTAGGTTAATCAAACTATTAGTGACCAAGGGATTCTTATTAGCAATATTCTGCTGATTAAATTGTAATGACGGAATATTTGAAACGTTAATATTTACTGTGGAGAAATATGCTTTACAATCGAACAAAATATTTTGTAACGTTGAAATTGGAGGTAAATTCTTAACAGTATCGTTGATACTCGACAACTCAGAATCTTTGTTTAATTTGTTATAGAGTGTGACTACGGATTCCTTTGGTGGCTCATAAAGAAGTCCTTCTTCATTCAATGATTCATAAAGTTTATTCAAACTTGATATTTTATTCGATCTTTCAATTTCAGCAAAATTTTGTGCAGGTAAAAAGCTTGATATATTACCAAAAAGTGTAGATGACACAGGCGGAGTACTACCAGAAGAACTACTAAAAAGAGGACTAAAAGGTGTGGAACTTTCCGAATGTACATTATTATTGTAGCTTCCTGTTTCCTTACTGCCATTTTCCATAGTATGATCTTTACTAGATTGCTTTGATTCACCTTGTTCATTCTGTTGCTGCTGTCTTCTGACAGAATCCTGTATAACTTTCTGATCTTGAGCAAAAATTTGTTTCAATTGTAATTGTACCTGCCTTAAAGCATCCTGTGAAAGTTTTTCTCTCTGTAAACTTTGTTTTAATTGTGATAACACATTCAATTTCATAAGTAACTTCTCATCATTTGGTAGATTTCTTAGTCTTTCATTGGTAAGGACAGTTAACTTATCAATATCTCTCAATAATAATGGAACCGTTGGAGTTGGTAATTTTAATTGAAAATTCTTTTGATGTAATGCACTTGCCTTTATTAAAAACTTTTCTATTCTTTCTAGTGCAGCTCCTTCAAATAAGGGACCACCTGTAGCTTCATTAGGAGTCATCCAAGTCTTGAACATATTAATCAGTTTACTTCTTGTATTGTTGTCCACTAGCAAATAAGTCTTTTTATATAAACTAAACAAATTTCTACTAAAATAGATTGTATATGGAGAACCAGCATTTTTACAAATGGAATCCACTGCGTAAAATGCGTATAATTTCTGACCAGGGACACATTTATCGATTCTATTTTCCAGAGCATCAACGAAATACTGTGAATACGATATATTTTCTTCAGCAATCTTTGTTATAGTGGTGATGATTGGTCTTGAATTGAATGTCAATTCTTCAAGAATACTGGTAAAATCTTTCACTATACGCTCTGCTTCTGGGTCCATTACAATCAATACTAGTCAGACGAAACCAAAGGGAGGGATAGTAACTTGGAAGGCACTTAAACAGGGTCTTAAAACGATAGAACCAATAATTTTAATGAGAGTGTAAAATAGCTGTTCTCTCTATACATCTCAATATTGAATTTAAAAAAAAATCAACTGCAAGCGAAGATGAAGCTTACCCGACTGGTTACATATAATAGTCACGTGAATAAGTTTACATACTAAGATAGCTCGAGGTTACATACTTATATAATGGTTGGATCTGGAAGTCTCTTAAAGCATGCGACGTATTTGGCACCTTGTTTTCTCGCGACCTTTTTACCTTCTTCAGTGGCATTTCTCATGATGGATACACATTTATCGGTTGTTTCCCATTCTTCGTTCAATCTTTCAAACAATGGATGCTCAGTGAGATGCTTGACCATCCAGTTATGTAAATCTTCCACGTCTGTAATGGTGTAAACAACCCCACCTTCCTTTAACACGTAGGCATATTCACTCAGAAGAGTGTCTGTAATGATTCTGGCTTTGTGTTTTCTCTGTTTGAAATGTGGATCTGGGAAACAAAAGAACATCTTTTCCAATTGAGCCTTTTCGAAGAAATTTGGTAAAAATTTCATAGCATTACCTCTAATGACGTTAACATTTTGATATTTCCCAATATGATTGTTTCTCAACGCAATGATTCTATCCTCTACATAGTTCGTCACTTGCACACGGATCTCCATACCGAGCATCAAGTTTTCAGGGAACTCCGGAGAAAGATCCACAAGTAACCCACCAAATCCACAACCTATATCGGCAATGGTAACTTTCTTGGTCATTTCTTTAGTCTCATCGTTATAATAATACGGATACAATTTACCCCAGTTCATATCGCCCGGACACGATGGATATTCCAACTGATGATCTGAGAATGGATTTGAATGCGCTCTTTGTCTGTAGAACTTCTTCTTTGGTAAATCCATCTTTTTACCCTTCGTGCTAGTCACTGTACTTTCATCGATCTTGACATGTTTCAACTCCTTACGATTCTCTTCTTTGTTCACACGGTAAGCATAACGCTTTGAACCGGGATCCTGCGACAATGGTCCAGTCTTCATCCTCACACACTAACAGTTCTATATCCACTACGACCAGCCAAACAACTGAAGAAGAATAAATCGATGCTCATCAATTTTTTTGCTAATTTTTTTTTGTTGTCACCAGAAAATTTGCCAGAGGGAACTGCGAGATGTGATATTTTACATATTGAAAGCGTATGTTGGTCCTACGAGCGATTCTTAGTGACACCCAGTATCTCGTACTTTGACTATTGGAACGTTAGTATGTACAACACTGGGATGCCATCATAAATACTTTGAATTCATCATCAATGTGACTCAGTTACCATTGAAATTGCACTGTCAGAACAAGTGGGCTAGATGTTGTACCGCATCTGGTCACGTTTCTTTGTGTCTTTCGCCACGCATGTGCATGCTGCTAAAGCAAGAAAATAAATTGACTCGTTGTTGTAAGTGTAAATAAAACCAAAACTTCACAAGATACGTAATTAAAAGACAGCAAGGTTGCTCATGTCTAGTAATCTACCAACACCTGAACGGTTGCCACCTCACCTCTCTGAATTTTCGTCCATAGTAAACAATACACAGCTGGAGATCTCGACTAACGGCACCCCCAAGACTGTCAGCAATGTCGACGTGACAACTCCCTTCCAGAGATTGAGTGTATCGCAGAACAGTCGTCGTCCCTCAAGTATTAACTCTGTGGGATCATCTATTGCGGATTTAGAGACCCTGATAACGCAGAAGGACGTGAAGAGTACTAAGGAAACCCTTAAGAATTTAGCTCAGGCAAGTGCCAGGTATCACAAGTCTCTTACGGAAAATTCACAAGATTCTGGCGATATTGCCCATTTACTAGAGAAATTGGCTAAATTGAAAGGTTGTAATGATGATACTTCTATGAAATTATTGAGTTCTAGTGGGTTATTCCATTTAATTTCGAATCATCAATTGATACTTGCAAAAATTATAAAGGACACTTTAGTGAATAATAACATATTGAGTGAATTTGATGAAGACTCTAAAAAATTGTATTCTGAATTTAAATTGAAGAACAAGCAGGAGAATGCTAATTTGAAAAGAAGGGAACGTGTTAATTCCAAGTTACTTAAGAAACATGATAAAAATTTGGTTTCCTACAGAGATAGTTTAAATTCTTTACAGGATCAATTGAATGTAATTGAAACGTTAAGGTTCAATTTTTTCAAGGATTCCTATGATTTAGTCGATAGGACGAGCGCCCACGTATTAAAGAATTTTGCAGATGTCTCAATGGCACAGATTGAACTGTTTGAAAATATAGCTCGTAAAGGCTGGTCCGGTGGTGGATTAGACGATTTATTGATCGGTGCTGACGATATGTTTAGCAAATCTGCTGTAGGTGAAGATGAACAAGGAGATGAAAGAAATGAAGATGAAGCTGAATGTAGTACTAATATCACGACAGGAAGTGTGCCGACTATGAAAAGTAATGTTTCAAACTTTAGAAAGGATTCTGTTCCAACGAGTACTTCAAGCAATGATAACGACAATACCAATGAAGAACAAGAAGAAGAGGAGGGGGAAAATGAGGAAGATGACATTTACAATAATTCGTTTTCTTTACCGTTGACGCATGGTGATGAACCATATAACGAAAATACCAATCCAGATGAACTTGATTCCATAGATAAATCATCAAATTTGTAAACATAAATAGACACTATATAAATATTTTCAATCACCAGACTTTATACCAAGGCTTAGTATCATTGGAAATATCGTTGGGATGTTTATCCCAATCTTTCTTCAGTGCTTCAATTCTCCTTAAATTTTCAATGCTCTTTTCGTCTTTATGTAACATGGGTTTTGGTTTTTTAGCTACTGTCTGTATAGCCAATTGCGTGAATTCCTTATCATTCTGACGTTTCAACCTACATTGTTCCCAACCTACGATTGACCCCAATATTAGTCCCATGGCACTCCAATTTGTTGCCTTTGTTATATTTCTATTGTACAAGAAGGTGATCGAACCAAAGATAAGCATTGAGGAGAAACCAATCATCCCAGCATTTCTGAAGCAGGGGATAGTAGCCAAATTTACCAATTTAAAATCGGCTAGACTGATTGAATTCACGGCTTGTTTCAATTCTGCCTTCGCATCATTTGTTCCTGTTGTTGTAGTATCTTCAAATCTGGGACTTGTATCTCTCAATAGTATTTTCTGGCCTTGTGAGTAATTCACTGCCGAGTCACTACTACCAGTATCCTGCATATGGGCCCTCGTCGTATGCTGTTGTTGTCATTACACGGAATCTTTACTAAACATCCCTTTGAATTGTTCAAGCCCGAATACTATTGGAAAGCGATGGCTGGATATTACCTCTTGCTAAGACATTCAAGATCATTATTAAGACAAATGCACACGGCGAATAGAACGCTAAATAGAATACTGAACACTGTGACAGACACTGTTACAAGTGCTACTACTGTACTACTTCTTACACAGATGCCGGGTGAATCACACAGCAGCAGCAGCACGAAGACTACGCAAGAAACAACGGACTGGAAGACCGACTCTCTTATGCAGCAAATCTTGCTCAGTGCTCCATCCTGCACGACAGTAATCTTATTGCCACCACCACCACCACCACAGTTAAAGCAGCAAACTGCATTAACTTGCTCTTCCTCATCGATTTTGAGAAAAATCAACGGAACTTTTCAAAATTTGACTAAGAAAATGCTATTGGCCCGATGTCTTGAAAATCATAAAATGAGCAATTATACGACGAAGACTATATAAAGAAGAAGAAGAAAAATAGTGGAACGTACATATTAGAAAAAGTAATCTTCACACTGTGCATAACGCTGGACCATGTTATCAGGAAACTTAGCTATCAAGACGTTTAGACACTCGTATGTCACCAGAACGTCGACGAAGTTCGCTTCTGCAGCTGTTTCGAGAAATACTCAACCTATTATGGATCATCAAACTCAGGATTCCAAATTTCAGTACGATGAATTGTTTGAAAACGAAATCATGAAGAAGAGAAAGGATAAATCGTATAGATTTTTCAATAATATCAACAGATTGGCTCATGAATATCCTTTGGCTCATCGTGCCAAGGAATCCGATAAAGTTACAGTATGGTGCTCGAATGATTATCTTGCTCTCTCCAAAAATGAAGAGGTTTGTAATGCTATGATCAAATCTATTGAGAAATATGGTGCAGGTGCAGGTGGTACAAGAAATATTGCTGGTCACAACAAACTAACAATTAATTTAGAAAGTGAATTGGCTACTTTGCATAAGAAAGACGCTGCTTTAGTGTTCTCCTCCTGTTTTGTAGCAAATGATGCTGTCTTATCCTTACTGGGCCAAAAAATGCCGGATTTAGTCATTTTTTCTGATGAACTAAATCATGCATCAATGATTATTGGTATTAAACATGCAAACGTCACAAAACATATCTTTAAACATAATGATTTAAATGAATTGGAAGAAATGTTGAAAATGTACCCGCGTTCAAGACCTAAATTGATCGCATTTGAAAGTGTCTATTCTATGGCAGGTTCTGTCGCAGACATTTCCAAGATTTGTGATCTTGCTGAAAAATACGGTGCTTTAACTTTCTTGGATGAAGTTCATGCTGTGGGTCTTTATGGACCACATGGTGCTGGTGTTGCAGAACATTGTGATTTCGAACAACATCGTGTCAATGGTATCAATAAATTGAAAACTGTTAACGTCATGGATCGTGTTGACATGATCACAGGTACACTTGGTAAATCATTTGGTACTGTTGGTGGTTACGTTGCCGCATCTCAAAGATTGATTGATTGGGTTAGATCGTATGCACCAAATTTCATCTTCACAACAACATTACCTCCTTCCGTTATGGCGGGTGCGGCCACTGCCATCAGATATCAGAGATCAAATATTGATTTAAGAATTCAACAACAGAAACATACCAAATATTTGAAGGATGGTTTACGTAGATTAGATATTCCAGTGATTCCAAATCCATCACATATTGTACCGATTTTGATTGGTAATCCTGATTTAGCCAAGCAAGCTTCTGATATTTTAATGAATAAACATAAGATTTACGTACAAGCCATTAATTTCCCCACTGTCGCTAGAGGTACAGAGAGATTAAGAATCACGCCAACACCAGGTCATACTGATGATCTTTCTGATATTTTATTGGAAGCCATTGATGATATTTTCAATGAATTACAATTGCCAAGAATTAAAGATTGGGAAAGACAGGGTGGTATATTAGGTATTGGAGATTCAAATTTTGTTGCAGAACCTAATTTATGGACAGAGAGTCAATTGGAATTGACAAATGATGATCTCAATCCCAATGTTAAGGATCCAGTGATTAATGAAGTCGCTGTTTCCAGCGGTATAGAAATAGAGTGATTTGTAAATATATATTTATTATTTATCTTTTTTTGAAGCCTCTTATATTTTAGTCGATACATATAAAAATATCTATGACATCAAATTTGCAATATTGTAATATAAAAAGAGTTTATATGTATATAAAGAAAATAAGAAAAGTAAAATAATGTTATGATAGAAAATAAAGGGGGGGTGTAGTGACAAAATTTTGAGTTTAGAACCTCAATTAGAAGTTATTCTTTTCTAATTGTTCTTTTAAAGAGTTTGTACTTTGTTGTAGGTCACTAGTTAATTGATCGACGTCAAATTCTTTAGTTTCGTTATTGATTGGTTCATTAGTTGGTGCGGTTGGTAAAGCTGAAGAAGTTGCGCTTGATGTTTCTTTAACTGGGACAGCACCTGCCATTTGAGCGGTAGTTTCGCTACTTTCTCTTGTCTTTAAAATCTTGTTTAATGGGGCAATTTTTTCAACGTATGGCTTAATCTTTTCACAGGCTAATTTTGAGCATTCGTTAGATTTAGCCTTTGCAACTTTACAAGAATGAGCAACACATGCATCAATTTCAGTTTGGTAAGTCTTGTAAACAATTGGGGCGGTGAAAATGACTAGATCGGCCATGAAAAATAGACACCATATGGAGAACCATGAGAATAATTTGTGTAGACAGTATAGAGCCAAAGCGGCTTTGAAAGTATTCTTTGGAACGTAAGCAAAGACTAACATTCTCATCTTAGCTTGGTAGACTGGTAAATATTTTAAGAATTGATCTAAGTGTGGCTTAATGAATGCAACTGTGTTTGGACATTCCTTGATACCGTACTTGGTGACCAACCCTTGACCTAAGAAAATTTTAGTGACAAATTCAATTGATCCGGTTGTCAATAGTATAGTATAACCACATCTTAAGAAGAAAGTGATTAAGTTAACTTTCTTCAAAATTAATAGTACAATTAACGAACCGAAAAAGTATTTACCAGTTTCAATTGGATTTTTCCATAATAAAAGATCGCAACCGCAGTTGCTATTTTTCTTTGTGGTAGTTTGTGTAGACATCACTGTTAATATATATATATATCTATTGATTGAAGATTAAAAATAACTTTTCTCAACAAAGAAGATCAAATCAACAATTGTGAAAAAAATTTCTGTCAAGTGAACCTTATATATCACACAGAAAAATTTTGCCACCTTTAAAAATTGAAGATTAGCTGATCAGAGAGAAGAAAAAAAAAAAAAAAAAATTTAATCCGACGGAAGTGAGCGGGGTAAGTTAGCAGTCTGAAATAGTCACGTGGACAGAGCTGTCACGTGGCTAATTCAATCACGTGACACTTTTGTAGTCACGTGAGTGGAAAAATTAGACCAGCTCGACAGGGACGAAGAAGTTAAGCTGGCCGTGATTGCAACTATCACTGTTACAAATGGTCCCTCAGCTACGCTTGTACCACCTAGGTAAACTACTCTGTCCCCAGGGACACTCTCTTTGCAGTGTCATTCCAACTGCAGCGCCTACTAGGACTGATGCCATCTCTCACACATATCCACGTAACTTTTGCTGCTCGAGCATTTGTCATCATTAACACTTGCTAAAACTCATTCTACAAGATCATTACAACTGTATTTCAATATCCCGACGGAATTTTTCCGAGCAAAAACTTCTTACGATGATTCACTTACTATTTTACAGTCATCGCTAATCCATGTAATACAGCACTCTATATATATATGTATATATAAAGTATGTATTTATCAATGACCTGATCCATTACCAATGATTTCCACGTCAACATTCAAACATGTATCGTGTTCAGGTGAGAAAGTTCCATTGTAACGCAATTAGAAGAAGAGGTCAAAATCTGACTGAAAAAATTATTCAAAATTATTCAAATTCTACAAAGAAAGTATATTCTGGTGACTTCGTCACCATTACTCCAAAATATTGTATGTCTCATGACAATTCATGGCCCATTGCAACCAAATTCTTGAATTTGGGCGCTCAAAAGATTAAAAATAAAGGTCAAATTATAAATACTTTAGATCATGATATTCAAAATAAAAGCCCCAAGAATCTACAAAAATATGCTAATATTGAAAACTTTGCTAAAAAGTATGGCACAACTTTCTACCCTGCTGGTACCGGTATTGGTCATCAAATTATGATCGAACAAGGTTACGCCTTCCCATTAAATCTAACCGTCGCATCAGATTCCCATTCAAACACTTACGGCGGTGTAGGCGCACTGGGGACTCCAATCGTTAGAACAGATGGTGCTGCAATCTGGGCCACTGGACAAACGTGGTGGCAGATCCCAAAGGTCGCTAAAGTGAGATTAATAAATAAATTGCCTACAAATATATCAGGTAAAGATATTATCGTGGCATTATGTGGTATATTCAATAATGACGAAGTATTGAACCATGCAATTGAATTTGTAGGTGATGAGGAAACGCTCTCTCATTTGCCGATCGATTATAGATTGACCATCGCAAATATGACCACTGAATGGGGTGCGTTGTCAGGCCTTTTCCCCATTGACAAAACTTTGATTAATTGGTATAGAAATAGAGCTGAAGTGGTAAATAGAGAAATGCAACATCCAAGAATAAATGACATTACAATTTCTAATTTAGAAAAGATGTTTAATTCAGCAGAATCAAAGCCTGATAATGACGCTCATTATGCAAAGACAATAACTGTAGATCTATCCACTTTAACTTATTTCGTTTCGGGACCAAATACAGTTAAAGTCTCAAATACTGTAAACAAATTATCTGATGATAACATTAAGATTGATAAGGCATATCTTGTATCATGTACTAATTCTCGTTTATCCGATTTAAAGGAAGCTGCACAAGTAATCAAGGCAAATCCAAATGGTGAAATAAACAAATTTGCACCACATGTAGAGTTTTACGTCGCTGCTGCTTCGAAAGAAATTGAAAATGAAGCACGTAATATTGGTGTCTGGGATACTTTATTACAAGCAGGCGCCATCCCACTACCATCAGGTTGTGGTCCATGTATCGGTCTTGGTAAAGGTTTACTAGAACCTGGTGAAGTTGGTATTAGTGCCACTAATAGAAACTTCAAGGGAAGAATGGGTTCAAAGGATGCATTAGCCTACTTAGCATCTCCAAGCGTTGTTACTGCATCTGCCATCATGGGAAAGATTGCATCTCCTGATGAAATTTACAATACTAAATCGACAAATTACGATGGTGTAAAGACTACAATTATTGAAAATGAACTTCCTGATGGCCAACAAGCTTCGGATGATTCTCCAGTAGAAATATTGGAAGGTTTCCCAGAGGAAGTTACGGGTGAATTGGTTTTCTGTGATGCAGATAATATCAACACAGACGGTATCTATCCAGGTAAATACACTTATCAAGATGATATTACCAAGGATGTTATGGCAAAAGTATGCATGGAAAATTATGATTCCCAATTTCCTTCTATTGTGAAAAAGGGTGATATACTGATCAGTGGTTACAACTTCGGAACAGGATCCTCTAGAGAACAAGCAGCTACATCGTTGTTAGCTAAGGGTGTCCCATTGGTGGTTTGTGGCTCTTTCAGTAACACATTCTCAAGAAATGCCATCAATAATGCTCTTTTAACCTTCGAAGTACCAGAATTGCTCAAGAAATTAAGAGAGACGTATGGCAATGATAAGAAATTGACTAGAAGAACTGGTTGGTTCCTAAAGTGGGACGTAGCAAACGCCAGAGTTAGCGTCACTGAGGGTTCTCTGGACGGCCCTGTTATCTTTGAACAACAAGTTGGTAAGCTGGGCAAAAACTTGCAAGAAATCATCGTGAAAGGTGGCCTTGAGAACTGGATTAAAGCCCAATTATAAAAAGATGCATCAGTGGTTATATAGCCTTTTATTTATTATACTAAAGAGTATTCATTATAACATTTTTCATATTAACATCAATATTTGAAAATCTAATTTTGAAAAATTCAGAATTACCTTCTCGACATCGTCAACAAGAAAAGGAAGATAGCACTTCCAATACTCAAATGGATAAATATACTGCTCTACTAAGTGATGTTAAGTTCTCTACTTTGACGATAAATGTTAGTAGATTCCCGAAAACTCTTTCTCATTGGGAATCCTTAATCAATTATTTAATTACAGCAGCATCGCCCATGAACAAAGCCACGGATCCTAGAATTTTGAAACTTATACGTTCTACATATTCCTCCCTGTTATTCCACTTCCCATATGCAGAAAATTACCATATTGATTATGCGTTATTAGAATATAAATTGGGTAATATTACTGGATTCCATAAAAGTTTCAAATCTGCATTGGCTGTGTTCAACCATAGATCTATTCTGATTTGGATTTCCTACTTGAGAATTTGTAACGAACTTACAAGTGATACGAAGCAGCTATTCAAGAAGTATGAAGAAGCAGAGTCGAAAATTGGGCTGCATTTCCATTCTGGTGAGTTCTGGGAGATGTATTTAGATCAGTTGTGGGAGAGGTGTCAATCTAAATTGAAATATTTCATTATATTGAGGAAAGTTTTAGAAATACCCATGTATTCATTCAGTAAGTTTTTTGCTAGATGGCTACGACATGTTGATGAGACAAAAGATTTGGATGCGCTTAAACTATTTGTACCTAAGGATGAGCTATTACGCAAGTTCAAGATTGATATTAATTATAACGGTAGACGTGGTCCTTATTTATTAGAAGCCAAAAAGATCTTAAAAAAATTCACTAAGGAGACTTACATGGTGGTACAATACCAGGTTATGGAGCTTTATCAGCTATTTGAATCAAAATTACATATTCATTATTATTGTTCGAGTGAGACATTATTTTCAAGTCAAGAAATTGAAACTTGGATGAAGTACTTGGATTACACTATAAATTTGGGTGAGGAAAAATTGACACATTTAAATTTCCAAAGGGCACTTATTCCTTTGGCTCATTACGATTCGATTTGGATAAAATATTCAAGTTGGTTAATCGAGAGAGAAAATGATTTGCTTACTGCTAAAAACATTTTATTATATTCTTTAACTATAAGCTTGAAAAAGACAAATATTTTGGAATTGTTGTATTCCATCTTAGTTAAGTTGAATGAATTGGACGAGTTAACAAATATTTTGGATACATTGTCACAATCATTTGATAACAAGATCGAAGAAAATAGTGATTTTGATATATTTTGGGATTTTATACAATTCCAAATATTTTTGAATAACTCTCAGAGACAAAGTAGGTATTTGACCCAGTCAAAATTTCCTTTACCAGATTCGTTACTAGATAAAGTAAAAAAGTGGTTATCATACTGTGAGAAGCGAGAAGGTCAAGAAGTTTTACTCAATTATTTAGTGCAGTTACAATCCAAGGAAAATACGGAAGTTATTGAAAAGGAAATCTTCCAATACCTTCTTGATTCCCGCCTTTCATATTATATCAACAACGGTACGTTCTGGACATTGTATTGTCAATTGATCTACTTAGATTCTTCTAGATCGTATCTTGAAAAGAGACGGTACATCATTAGAAACATATTGAGCCAAATTCCAAAGGAAAATAATAAACTGCTTCCACCTTTATTAGAATTCGCACAATCTTACATACCAGAGGATATGGACACTTTGCATGAACTGTTTGAATAAGGATGGGTTACATTACCAAAAGTCTGTTAGTGGTTTCTATATATGTGTATGATCATTATGTACTACCAGTTTTATTTTCAGGCATTCAAGATATCTTTATATTTAGCATAGCCTTCGTAGCTTAATACTTTCTTTGTGATCTCGATGTCAATATTTATATCATTGATTAAGGCTTCTTTAGTGGTATAATCCAATTCAGGTCTAATATAGCCAAGAATATTAAACTTAAGTTTTGCACCGTAGAAATCATGTGAGAATTTATGAAGTACGTGAAGTTCCACTGTCTTGAATTTGTTATCATAAAACGGATTCTTTCCAATTGAAAGTACAACAGGTAAAGTGTCTAAATCGCCATTCTTTGCACTTAGAAATTTTCCAAAATTATATTGAACTTGTCTTCCATCGTTCCTGTCGACCATTAGTACAGATTTATCTACTTTATTGATCTTGGCAAACCCAAAATACACACCCAGATCCAAGTCATTGATTTCAGCTGGTAGCTGCTCGATGGGCACATTTGCAGTTGGAATCCCAAGTTCAGCTGAACCACGACCAAAGCCACATATAATATCGCATAATTCTGTAGAGATGGGGTATGGAGGTAATGGGTAGTCGGGAATGGGAAAGTCGAATGGTCGTAGTGCCATATTCTTTATGAGATGTTTGATGGGCTTACTGAGATTCATTAATCATTATTTTTTTTTCTACATTGAAATGCAAATAATCATATTATGTATGCATCAGTCAAGAAAAATCGATGTAATTTAGTAGTTGAAACTCCATCATATCCATCACTAGTCTGCTCTTAGAGTGTTTATTGATCATAATGTAACAACGCTGTAGCGTTACAAACTCTCTTGTAAGCGTTCTCTCATATAACCTCT
This sequence comes from Kazachstania africana CBS 2517, assembly GCF_000304475.1. NCBI lineage: Eukaryota > Fungi > Ascomycota > Saccharomycetes > Saccharomycetales > Saccharomycetaceae > Kazachstania > Kazachstania africana. The sequence goes on from NC_018944.1 coordinate 557,314, forward strand.
TTTCAAAAATTCTGAAAGATTTTAAGCAGCAAGGTGACTAACCATAACAATGCTAGCACAGCACTGAATTAAGTAGAGACATCGGTTACTCTCCTTTTTTTGCCAATGCTGTCTTTTGACTCAAGCTTTTATAAGTTCGAGCAATTTTCAATAATAAAAAAAGCTTGTTGGTGATTGACCCTATCAGGAGGATATAAAAGTTCCAGGATACTCGTACGAGGAACAGCAACAGTTAGTGGATGCACCAATCTTTCCTTATTCAGTCAATTAGATCATTTTCAAGCTCAGCAGCTCGAGGGAAAGCTGCTTGTTCGATAGTCAAACCTGTACATCATCTAGTCAAGATCGATAAATCGAGGTTATCACCAAGATTCCCAGAATTGAAGTATGACAAGTCAGATATAAGGTCTCCAGGGTTTCGTCCAAGGAATACCCATCAAGATAGGGTCGAAGAGCACTATTTGAATGTGTTACAGCCGGATCTTCTCTTAATCAATTATCAACATAATGCAACGGTGCAGGAGGGTTTGAAAAGGAGGGCATGGAGTGGTAACTCAACATATCAAATTAATAGACCATTAAAGAAACCAAAGGGATCTAGAGCTGAACTTCCAAATATTCATCCAGTTAAATGGAATAACATACCACATATCGAGAAAGTCACCTTAAATTGTTATGTCAGAGAGGCTAGAGACAATGAAATGTTGACAATTGGTGCAGCATTACAGCTACAACAAATTACTGGTGTAAAGCCAGAAATTATATATTCAAAATCAGATGTCCCATCCTGGAAACTCAGAAGGAGTCAACAAATGGGCGCTAAAGTTGAGTTAACTGGTTACGAAATGAATCAATTCTTGGTTACATTATCTGAAATTGTTCTTCCAAGAATAAGAGAGTATAAAGGTATAAATGATACATCTGGCGATGGATTTGGTAATCTTTCCTTTGGTTTATCGGCTTCTGAAATCACCTATTTCCCAGAGATTAACGCAAATCAAGATGTATGGCCCAAGACATTTGGCATGCACATAAATATTGTAACATCTGCGGAAACTACAAATCGTGCAAAAACATTAGTAAGTGGTTATCAGGTTCCTTTTAAATAAGTATACACCTTTCTACTTCTGATACACAAATTCCTTCCATCATGTAAATAGATATTCGATCATAATAAATTAAATTGTTGTTATATGTACAAAAATTTATATAATCTTAATTAATTGTTACTCTAGTTATTTTTTTCTCTTCCCACATGTATATAACAATAAAACTCTTCAAACACGTGTCAAAGTAACTTTATTGGATTCTTTTGCGATCAGAGCAATTCTGTCACCTAAAGATAATGCCAAGCCTTGACCTTTAGAACGGATACGGACATAACCTACAACTTGATTAGTGGCAGGATCCTTTTCAATGCATAAGTTTGCTAATGCATCTTCACCAAATGAGGATTTTGCATATAAGTTGCAACTTAAGAATCTACAATCTTCTTCTCCTAATGCTTCGCTAGGAGTTAGGATACCCATATTAGTTCCTTTTACAAGTTCTTCCAAATATGCATGTAAAGAAGGTAACTGAGATTTAACAGATATCTTATTTTCCCACTCGAATTCATTCCACATCGTGCGGAAACGTTCATCCTCCGTTGTAGCAGGCTTGATATAATCCATAATGTCCACATGAACATCATTCAATATAACGTAACGTGCATCTTCACCATGGGCTCCATCATAAATAATATTACCAAATATGACACCAGTATCAGCAGATGAGACCTTTATCGTAACTGTCAATTTATGGAATCCGTGTGGTACTACATTGCTACTTGGTGGATTATCGATAATTTTTAAATCACCCAAGGTAGCAAACTGGACATGTAGATTTTTCAAAGTTTCTTTTGTTTGGTTGACAAGTAAAACATCGAGTACAACGTCAAATTGATTATTTGTAATATAAGCTTCAGCATAAACCGCGTCAGAAAACCCAGTCAATGGGACAATTTTCTTCAATTTTGAAGCAAGAGATGAAGAGCTTGATTTTGCAGCATGTCCCTTCATAGCCAATTCTAAATCTTCTTCGATACTATCCTTTTGAACAGCAACAGAGTCGGAACCTGAGAGTAATCTGAACGAAATTGCCTTCTCGATTGGTTCTGCATTCTTGACAATATCTTTAATAGATCTGTTTTGTAATTTCCGCTTAGATAGCGAAACTTGTGATTTAAATGATGACTTTGTAGCATCCAAAAACGTTAAATCTAGAAGTTCTCTCTCTGCAGACTTTTCATCAGGATTACTTTCATCCATTAAAATGGCAATTGCAGTTAAGATTCTTTCAGCAGAATCTTCATCAATTTTACGTTCGACGAGATTACTTTGACCAACTCTAATAACACTTACTAAAATCAGTAGTCCCTCAGCTTTCAAGGCATTTGTAATGCCTCCATCTTTAGAAACCTTCTCAAATCTGAGAACCAGTTTAATGATCACACTAGCTAGAATTGATGCAGTGTAAAAGTCGCTTGTTAGGATAAAACGGCGTAATGGCGGTCTGGAATCGTTGTCTTCCTTGTTGGAAGCATAATCTCTGTTACTTCCAAAAGCACTCTCAGTTGCGTATGTACCGTCTGGTAAAATTACTGGACCAGTAGGTTTAGTGGTGTCGAGTTCTTCACCATCCTCTTCATTTTCACCTTTCTTTTGATTTAATTTTCTGATTTCAGATTGTAAAATTGGAACTTCACCGATGCTACTACGAATGTGCTTCCAAGAGCTTTGGATTTCTTGAGCAGTTTCAGAATATTCACCAAGAATCCATAAGGCACCACGGTACGCTTTAGCAGATTTTGAATTATCTAATGATGATATTAAATGATTTAGAATATCAGATCTTAATTGAGGGTATTTTTCAACTACTTCCTTGACAAAAGATATAACATCTGTTGCGGCAATTGAATTCAATTCACCGATAAAGCCTAATAATAAAGAAACAACACTAGCAGCGATTTCCATAAATTTGATAGCAATGGAACGGATTGTTTTGATTAATAATTGTCTATATTCCAATGAGTTTTCCTTTTCAGTATTATTCACTGTCGCTTGTAATTCTTTCTTTAATAATTGAACAACACCCTCTGCATTTCTAGAAGTAACTAAGTTCATAGCAATATCCAAAGCTTTAGAACGGACGTCCAAATCTTCGGCATTTAGAACACGTAAAATTTCCAAAGTGAGTTCTTCAAGGACACCAGGGTTAGCTTCATTAATATCTTGGATTCTATCCAGGACGATTAATTTGATATTGTTATCGGAAACTTTGACTGCCAAATCAACTAGCTTTGTCGCAGTGGTGAGTAACACAGATTGAGTTGAGCTTAACACGGTTACAGCGAGGGAAGCCTCGAAAATAACCTCGGAGGAAGTGGTGGAGGATAATAATTCCAAAAGTAGATCGATGTATTGATTTTTCAAGGAAGGAATTTGGGTTGCATCCTTTCTAATAAATTCAACAAAAATTGCTTGTAATAAAGGATCTAAACCTTCGAGATCGGCAATATTATCTTCCAGATATTGTAAAGCAGCCTCGCGATCCAGTTCAGAGATAGCTAAAAATGCATTTCTCTTACAAATTGGATCAGTCTCTGCAGCTAAGAAAGTTTTGATGATATCCTTGGCATCAGGTAATAAATGCTCACTGACATTATAAATAGATAAGACAGCCAACACAGCATATTTACGAACGTATGCGTGACGGTACTCCAGACATCCCAAGACTGAAGGAACCAATTGCTCTAACAGTTCCGCTTCCTTTAATTTGGTTAAAAATCTTAAAGTGTTACCTCTGATGTATTCATTTGGATGTTGAAGATCGTGTTGAATGGCATTACAAACTAGAATCATTTCATGTCTCAATTTACCCTCGTCATCTAATTTTGGAACGATTTCCCAGTAAAAATATAGTAATTTTTTCAATTTCTTATTTCTAGACGGCATTACGAATCTAATAATGTGCATTAACAGTTCAGGCAGCGGATTTCCGTCGAGCATTGTCACCAAAATTGCCTTCATAGTAGAAATCTTCTCTTCATCCGAGCCTCTTTCAAGAGCTTTTTGAAATTCAGCTACAGTATAAGATTCACCATTAGGAGATGGATCAAACACTAAAGTGAAAGCAGGTTGTTTAGTATCAGTAGCCATAGTTGCTTTCGGTAATTTAACACTTGCACTTTCTCTAAAATTCGATAACTGTGCAGGTAACAATAATTATCCAACTAGAGAAGTTACAATTGACCTCTTCACTAAGATAAATATAACTTGTTCCTAATCCAAGTTTAATCTATATATTTCAGACACGTACAACTACAAGAAACAGAAGAAAAAAAAATATGGTTGACGATCATCATATACGAATATAGTAAAATGAAATTTGACTGTTCTCCGGGTAATCCTACTGTGGGCGTAGCATTTCTAATAAGTCATTTGATTCAGGTGTTATCGACTACCTCTCAGTGTGTGTAGTAGTGTCTGAATAAATAATACAATTCTATTGATATATGGTCAATATATGCTTTAGTTGCCGAGGTGAATATGCAGTTATTTTAATCAGAGCCCTGGTCTGGATTCGCGACGTGTAATCCCGACGTACTGGATTCCAGGACGTCTGATTGATAACTGCCGACGGATGAGTTTCTTTGTGGTGTTGTAAAAGAAGCTGTGGGTTCTATGTAATCATCCAATGATATGTCATTGGGAAGACTGGGGAGAATTGAATCATCATTCAGCTTATTATTTGCTCTGGTGAAATAGCTCACTACAGAGCCGCTTCTCATCACATGAGAGTTTTTGGTTTCATGAAGTTTTCTCTTCTCTCTGAGTGGGGCCATCACATCGTCACTGTCATATGCATCGTCACCTGGAATATCATTTAAGTAATGGTCTGGATCGTACCCTGTGCTCTTTGATGACTCTACATCTTCTTTGTTCAATAATTTGTGAAATTCCTTCGTATGGTCGACATCCATTATGCTCGTATTTTTAGATAAAGAGAGTCCAAGGAGATTATTATCATCTGTGTCACCTTCCAGAGTGAGTAATTTTTGTTTAACTCTACCATGCTTGATACCAATCTGCTTAGGATTTGTTCTTATTCTTAGTTTGATATTCTTCGGTTGCACTAAATTGTTCTTTTGTTTCAAAGAAACAGGCAGATTAGGAGGCATCTCTAGAAAATTTGACGTCCTAAAATATTTCAGCCTCAACTCTTCAACATAGCTAGAAACCAATCTTGCCGTTCTCTCGGGCTTGGGGGAGCCTTTATTGTGTGTAGATAGTCCACTTTTCGAACTCTTCGTGCTTGAAGTGCTCATTATAGTAGGAGTACTTATTATGGTAGGAGTATCCAAAAGACGCGTATGTGGCTCCTTATATGAAGATGATGTTGATATGGTGTCAAGTAGATGCCCTATATCAACTTCTTTTTCTTCTGGTATTGATGCGTTATAACTAGGTGTTGACATGTTACTGTTGATATGGGATGAGCGACTTTGTATATCATCTGAAGTGGACATTGTAGTGTTTGATTTGATGTCAGAGAAATGAGTTCGTTCAGATCCATCGTTCTTTTCTTCGATGTATAGACTACTTCCATCTGGAGTCTCGGTGTTCATGTAAAAAGTTGGATGGTCTTCGTTAACTACTCTAAATACCCTCTTGGGTTCTTTACGTACAGGTCCCGCAAATATGTGATCACCGTCAGAAGATGATAAATTCTCTAAAGCTAAATTTGCTTTTACTGTTTCATCGTTATCTTGGCTGCCTATCATATTCAAAGGAGAATTCTTTATATCTTCAAGGACATCATGTTCATCCACAAATGGATTGATTCTGATATTGTGGTTTTCTCTAATATCAATATCTGGGAGAAAATGACTCATAGCTTTTGAATTGCTACTTGTAGGAGACTCGGTAAACGAGAACCTATCTTCTTCACTCTTCCTGCCGAATAATGCATCGTCATTAAAAAGGCCTTCTCTTAACGGACTTTCATAAAGTAAAGAGTGTTCCCTACTAACACTATAAATAGGTGCTTCCGTAGTAGGTGTGTCTGTGTCAGCTTGGTCATTTGGAACAGCTCCATCGTTTTCTTTTTCTTGCCTGACTAAATAGCTATCTATGTCAGCTACTAGCTCCTCTGCTTGCGATTTTTGTCTTAAATGACCCCGAGCACCTTTATAGCTTGGATGATCTCTTTCTAAGTCACTATTTTTGTTAGTTACTGGGTCGAGTGTTAACGGTGATGTAGAGGAGGGAAAAGATGGGGTGTGTTCCAATTGCAATGATCTTTTTAGGGCATCCATGTCTAATGTAGGAGGCGGCGGCCGTCTTGAGCGGGTCGTATTAGGCTTTGGTGTAATTGAATGCGTACTCAAAAATGGGTTCTCAGATGTGTTAATGGTCTGTGAGATAGCTTCATTATTCATAGTATTGTGATTTTTCTTACCTTGAGTTATAGCAAGCTTAGAAGAAGAAAGGCCCCCTCCTTCAAGTATACTATTCTCCTCTCTTCTGTTTGTTAAAGGTGCTTTATCCAGCGGTTTGGCTCCTGAGTTCTCTCTATTTGACTCTGGGAAAGTGAACATTGAGTCTCTACTTTGATGGGCACCAGGCGGTGTCTCTGCCGATGAAGACCTGCTCATGTTATTATGGAAACGTTTTGAGTACCTTTCAATACTGATCTGGTGATAATAACTCCCAGTTATTCACCTTGTTTAAAGGTATTCAACGATGAGCTTTATATTACTTTCTTCATATATTACATAAAACGGCTTCCATAATACTGATCGCCGCATACCAAAAATAATCTAAAAAAAAGCCATGTAGCTTATAACTTGACGGGATTATCTTATTCATGCTATACAATATATGTGAATGATTAAGAATCTAACATTTTGGCTATTAAATCTAACGCTTGGACGATATACTCACTGACACCACCGATACTCACAACTCTCACGGTACTGGGGTGGGGAGCTTGCGTAACAGTTGTGTATTTCGAGATGTCCAGGGCCTTAAACCAAGGTTCTGATTCATACAAGTTATTCAAGTTTAGTACGACAATGTTACAGTTCGTTTTACACCTCAGTTCATCCAGCCGCTCGAATATTTTCTCTATGTATGTTTGTTTAGGATATTTCACATAAACTTTGAATATTTGATAGGCTGATTTGGTCTTTACGAGTTCTGTAGATGCTTTGATGGTAGCCGAGCAGTGGTCTTTGATTTGTTCTTGTGTCAAATATCCCGGTTTGTTACCTTGTGCTGAAGCTGATGCTAAGGGAGTTCTTTCTCTACTTGACGGTATAGAATTGACATTATCGTAACGAGAGGAAGACGTCGTACGGTTACTAGCGCTCTTTTGACTGGCAGTAACAGGTTTTATGGAATCAGTAGTAGCTTCCACCGAAGCTTCGTTGAATTTGTGCAAAGTTCTTACGTGTTCCTGCAATTGTTTGTTGGATTCTTCAACAATAGTACGATTTGTCTTCATCAGAAGATCAATGTCAAATAGAACTTCGTTCACAAATGGAATTTCATTTAAAAACGCATTTTGTCTTTTCCCAAATCCATTAGACGCTATTTCGAATTGTCTGTTCATGTTTTTATTGCCTTTGCCAAAAGCCAGAGTCGACAAGAATGAGGCTACACCAAAAATAAAGTGTGACAAACTGGAATTTTTCTGTAGAGAGATTCGAACTTCCTTGAATGTAGATATGACATTATATTTGGATTCTGACATTTGAAATCCAGGATGACGATTAAACCTTTTTTGAAATGAGGAATCCCGGAGAATACAATTTTTTGGTAAATATATGCTTCCTCCAATGATGGATTCTCTTGGAATCTTGTAATAATCCTTATTAACCTTTGAACCCCAACCTTTGTCTTTCAATGATAACAGAACAGATAGTACCAAGCAACCATCCAGAACGCTAAAATTTTGTAGCACTATATGAGAGGGTAGATGTGGACTTTTACTCCTTTGTAAAAACAGTTTTTGTGGGTCTACATATTCAGTTAAAGCTTCTATGCACCCTTTCAAATTATTTATATCCATGTTTGGTGCTACTCTTATGAAGATTCGACTGTTTTTTAAAGGGGAGTCTGCTTTTTTATTGTACTTTCTTATTTTATTGAGATTCTTCCATATATCTTGTGACTCGAAGAAATCGTTGTAATCATCGGTTCTTCTATTTCTTTTGACAAGCAGTGGGCCTCTATTCGATTGTGGTCTCTTATTCACATTCATGAGTAAAAGTGCGATTAATTATATGTCTCTTTGCCCACTAGTGTCAAATGGACTTAATATTAGTTTTCAAGTTTCATTTTCCGCTCTCTAATATTTTAGAAATATAACACTATATAATAACAAAAACATGCAGCTATATAAAAGATACACCACTACGTCTAAATATAGTAGATATTGAAACTGATAGCAATACCATTGTCTGAAGTTATGCGTATATCGATAATTTATTCTTTTGATGAATCTATTTAATTATACAGTTTTGTTAGTGAGAGAGAGAGAAAAGATATACATATTCACTTAAAATTTGTATTGATAGTACTGAATTCTCCAGCGTGTTTTTTTTACTTATAATGCTTCAACTTCCTTTACTATTTCATTGAATGCTTCTTTGTATTCTTCCTCCTTAGATTTACCATCCTTTTTCTTATTACTGCCAGGGACTATAAATACGACAGAAGTTGGTCTCTTGGTAGCACCAGCAGAACCAAGGTCTTGCTTGGAAGGAACGAAAACGTATGGAACGGAATGGTCTTCACATAAAACAGGTAGATGAGAAATGACATCGTATGGGAAAATATCACCCGCAATGACAACTAAACCTTTATCACCCTTTCTTAAGGCCTTGACAACTTCTCTGACACCTCTCTTTACGTTCTTAGCCTTCGAGGCCTTCTTGACAGTTTTCAAGACCTTTTTGTTTAACTTTTTAGAAGCTAATGGTTTAGCAAACTCTATGACAGCTGGCATTCTGGCGTCATAGTTATCTTGTGTCTTGGATTCTTTACCTTCCTTGGCCATTATTCCTGTTATTGTATTGTCAGATCGATTACTTTCGAAACTAAGATGAGCAATCTAATATAATCTTGATCAATTTGTATTAAAGCAATAGCTTATGCTCATCGAAATCCAACTTTCTTGGAAACCTGAAAAATTTTTTGGTCTATCATCGTGCACGATGACATCGAGCATCTCGACGGAAATGACAGGAAAAAAGCGTCAGCGACAGTAAATTCTTAATCATATATATATATATATATGTATTCAGATGTTCATGCTATGAAATTGGTGGAGGGGGGGGGATTAGTTGGACACAGATTAGTTTGCCTTTCTTTCCCATTTCTATCACACGCTTTTCCGTCAAGGTAGAGGCCACATTGTCCTTTTCACTGCGTGGTACGTCGTAAAATGCACCTTTCCGAGCCATATATGTTTAACAAATGATGTGCAAAAAACCGGTCTTACTGTGTGACCATGACGCAAATTATTTATCTGCCTTTGGTAAGTTGGTTTTTTTCAGTAATTTCTAATTTTAGTATTTTAAGACTAGTTCCAAAGAGCAATGCATTCAGTAAAAAAAACCTTGACATCGTAAATTTAAACTAGAAAAAAAGTTAAAAAAGAGTGCTCCAACCGATTAGTTTTTACCTTTTGTAACCATGCTACATATTATGATCTAATTGTCCTGCAGGGAGTTCTGAAGCTTCGAGTTGTCAAACGCTAATACAAAAAATAAGTATTCTATTGTTGTTACTAGCACTGTATCATGTCAGTAGCTAATAAATAATACCGCAAGGGATCTAACATACACATGCTTTAGTTGGATCTCCGCCTGAAGCATGAACGTCGCAACTTTCCAACCTATATAAATGACTGACTGCCGCCATCTACTTCCTTTCCTGGGTAGCTGTTAATCGATGAAACTGCAGTAATAACAAATCACGTGAGCATGATAGCTCCAGGTACACTTCCATTAAAAAGTGAATATGCACGTCTAATTACGGTTTACTAAAGTTCCAAAATTCTCCAGACACTAACAAGTTGATCTCTCGGTAGCCAAGTTGGTTTAAGGCGCAAGACTGTAATGTGAAATATCAAAGTAATCTTGAGATCGGGCGTTCGACTCGCCCCCGGGAGATTTTTTTTAACGCTTTTGTTTTGCTACCCAAGCCCAATGGGATAAACGCATATATAAACATACTATTTTGGTATCTTTCAAGAACTTTACTATATGCTGTCATGGATCGAAGCTTAACAATTTTTTGATACATTATCCGAAGTCACATCGGTGGCGGAGTAATTGGCTTGAACGAGAGAAATAGATAAATGGTTCAGATCGGTACATATGGGATATAATTTGTGTGAATTGGAGGTGAAGATCTATCAAATATCAATGTGATGTCAGAAGTTATAGACCTGTTATATCTTCAAATGCGTTTACTGGGGTCAATATCTTATATGTCCATTAGTTATTTCTTTAATATACATAGTCCAGTCTTTCATCTTTATTAAGTTTATAAAGCTTTTGTAACTGCGGGTCAAAAAAATTACTTTTCAAAGGGTCTTTGTCACTAACATATTTGTAAAGTTCTTTCACAACCTTAATATCTTCTGTACCATCCATATATGTGACCGAAGCACCTAAATTGCCAGCACGACCTGTTCTACCAATTCTATGAATATAATCTTCGAAATGTTTAGGCATTTGGAAATTGATAACTAATGAAACGTTAGGGATATCTATACCCCTTGCTGCCACATTGGTTGCAATTAAAACCTGTACTGCACCTGTTCTCAATAAATTAATGGAATGTTCTCTTTGTTCTTGATTTTTAGACCCATGCAAAATGGTGAATTTGAAATTAGTTTCATTTCGAAATTTTTTGGTTAAATAATCTGCCGTAGATTTATAGTTAATGAATATTATTATAGGTGGAGAGCAGTTTTTCAAAGTTTTTATAATTTGCTTGAATCTATTTTCTTCATTTTCAGAATATTCTACCGTTTGTTGAATCTTAGGTACTTGATCTTCTTCAGATCCGATCTTAACAATAATAGGTGAATTTAAATAGTTATTACTAATCTTTTCAATAGATTGTGATAAAGTGGCAGTAAACATCATCGTTTGTAAAGAGGAACGCTCCATGGATAATCTTGCGAGAATAGCAGTAATTTGATCCTCAAATCCCAAATCTATCATCTTATCGGCTTCATCCATAACTAAAGTGTCTACTTGATTTAAAGTTAGGATATGACTTTGTAGACATTCAATTAGTTTCCCCGGTGTGGCCACTAAAATATCACAACCGATGGACAAATCTAGCGTAATTTTTTCGATAGAATGCCCACCTACAATGGAAAGTACATTACACTCATTGGATTTCCAACGTTTGGTAATTTCTTTAGCCGAGGTTTCGATCTGTTGTGCTAATTCTCTGGTGGGAACAATGATTAGAGATTTTGGGCCATCAAGGATCTTTAAGGATTTGGGTCTTTGAGGAAGTCTTATTAAAATTGGAATAATGAAAGCCAATGTTTTACCAGACCCAGTAGAAGCTACCCCCAAGAAATCTCTATTAGTTTTGATAGTATTTGGAATTGCCACTCTTTGAATAGGAGTAGGCTCTTGAAATTTCAACCCGCCGACTAGAACACCTAAGATATCCTTTGGGATCAAATTTAATTCATGCCAATTACGTAGCGGATGTGTTGTTACTTTGGTCTTCATGGTAATATTAAAATCTTCCAAGAATATCTTCCAATCCCTGTCATTCATCGCATCATAGGTCTTCTCCCTCCAAGGCTTCCCGATATATGCAGTTTCCACTACATCATTCTTATTTTCCTTTTGTAACAATTCACTAGCCTTCACAGATACAATAGGCTTGTAGTTAAGTAAAGTGTCATCCGTAGAATTCCAGTCAAATTGAAACTTCGATTTTCTCACTTTATTATCTCTCACTTCCCCTATATCAACCGAATTTTCAGTTAAGTCGTCACGTTCAGGGTCACGCCGTATGCTGGGCTCCTTCCTTTGTACCATCCCATCGTTCCTTTGCAATTTAGCATTTTTCAAAGCTTCTCTCTCACTCTTTGTTAAGAACTTTGGCTTTGCATTATTTTTTCCAACACCTTTCCCATTAACTTTGCTAAGCAAAACGTTGATATTAACTGGTCTTGACATCTTGAGATCTCCGTTATGCTTGTCATATCAACTAGCATCTACTATTAACCCATCTCATCCTAGTTTTTTGTAATATTGAAAAAAATTCCAAGCGGGGTAACGACAACACGACCGGCCTCTATACTATCAAACTCATCATAGCAACAAGAATAAACCTTATTCACCCAGGTTTAATCTACTGTAACCATTAAGACTATTCAATTGCTGAATACAACACAATTTAGCTGGTCTTTCCATGGCAATCCGGCTCTCAATAAACTGCCGTCTTATATCAATGAATCATCTAAATTTTTTCTTGCAACACAAGCGGCGTTAAGGGAAAATTTAAATTCCATGACTGAATCTCCAATTAATAATTATTAATGGATATATAAAGATCAAGGAAGCAGATAGTGTACCAGAGTTGATATCTATACAGGAACAACCATACAATGAACGTTACAGATTGTTCAGTCAGTAATAATCCACTGGCCAGACTAAATAAGCACAATGAGAGACAGTCTAAGAATTATAATAACGTGAGCGGTTCGAGGCTTAATAGTGAACAAATCAAGTCATCTCAGAATGATTTTAAGACTGCAACACACGTTATGAGTAACACTAGCAGGCAAATGATGAACAATTTTATTAATCCTATGGTTGCATCATCAGGAGCGGCTCTTAACATGGGTCATTCCCCAATGCAAACGGCCAATAGCCCCATGGACGCTATAAGGTCTCATCAAGTGCCTTCCCCTCCTCATGAACAGGCTATTAGTTTTAAACCAACTGCCACTGGTTCTTGGTCGACTGAGTTTCAAAAAGACGGTCTTGTCAGTCAGAAAGTCCCCGCCGCTGTTGCAAAGTCTGACTCATTTAGACAGAATCATTTTCAGCAACCTTTGCATCCTAATCTGAGGTACTCTAGAACTATGGTACAATCAAGTCAATTACCTTTGCAACAGAGGGAGATCATTACACCATCTGCCTCACATAATGCTACAGCTGACTGGGATCAACAATTCAAAGATTTGGAAAATGAAGTTTCACAGACATTAAAAGTTAGTGAACAAGATACAGATGCAATCATAGATACAGATTATCAAACAGATTTTCAACACGTTTGGGATTCTCTCCAACAGGATCAAGATGAGCTAATCAATACTAGAAAATATGGTACTAGAATTCATGAGAATGCCATATACAATTTTGCTACTGAAAACGAATATAAAGATAATGTCAATGCTTACAAAATTGGTTGTATACTTATGGAGAATGGCGCGAAATTGAGTGAAGCCGCAATGGCGTTCGAAGCTGCAGTACAACAGAATCCCACTCATGTGGATGCATGGTTGAAATTGGGCCTTGTACAAACACAAAATGAGAAGGAAATAAATGGGATTAGTGCCCTGGAGACTTGCTTGAAATTGGATCCAAAAAATCTAGAAGCTTTGAAAACTTTAGCCACAGGGTACATCAACGAAGGTTATGATATGAGCGCATTTATTACTTTAAGTAAAGTCATCGAATCAAAATATCCTAATCTTGATTCTTCCATTGATCAAGAAATTAATTTATTGGAAAGTGAATTGGAAGATCCACCAAATTTAAATGAAAAGATAACAAAGAAATTTTTGAAACTGGCAAATCAATTACCTGGCGTTGATTCAGACATCCAACTATGCCTTGGATTATTGTATTATGCTAATGATGATTTTGACAAGACTATCGAATGCTTCAAAGCTGCATTGAATGAAAACCCAACGGATGAATTGATGTGGAATAGACTAGGTGCCGCTCTGGCAAATTCAAATAGATCGGAAGATTCTATCAAAGCATATTATAAAGCAATACAGTTGAAGCCATCTTTTGTAAGAGCTCGTTATAATCTTGCCGTGGCGTGTATGAATATTCATTGTTATAAGGAAGCTGCAGAACATCTTCTTACAGCATTAAGCATGCACGAAGTAGGGACCCCCAACGGAAAAGCTATCCCAGAAGGCCTCGTCATCGATTCTCACAACGATAATATAATGGAAACATTGAAAAGGGTCTTCATTGCATTAAACAGAAATGATTTGGCAGATAAGGTAGAACCACGAATGAAACTGGCAGAATTCCGCAATGAATTTACCTTCTAGATCGTAAGGCATTTAAACAAATATATATACAGGTATATATCCTACCATTTAAATATTCAAATTTGTATTATTATCAAATTTGTATTCCCCCGTTAGAAATGAGTTTTTATTTCTATCCACGGTGGACGGCTCATCATGAAATTTCGCAACGTGCAAGAATTTTTAAATATCATTACATTGTATCAGTGGGCCAGTAGATTGATTTCAAGGCAGATATAGGAGCCCACATCATGGCGACAAGTGTACCGTATAGATTTGAAGATGATTTGCTCGATGAGAAAAAGAAGAAAAGGAACTTCGTTTCAAAGAATGCTCAGGCTAAAAAATTCTGGCATCCTATAAATTCCAAATTGATCAAATCCAAAAGATTCATTCTTACCGTATTTGTTGTGGTATTTCTTTTCTTTTGGATTAGTGATTCATCATCTGTGCCATCAAATATGAGCTCATCAATGGATATCCCAGCACAGCTCGTAAGGAATCATAAATCAACTTGGTTACCATTTTCTAAAGAGCCTAAAATTGTGATCATATTGGCTGCAAACGAAGGTGGTGGTGTATTGAGATGGAAAAATGAACAAGAATGGGCCATTGAGCGTATTTCAATCGAGAATAAGAGAGCATATGCTAGAAGACATGGATATGCTTTGACTATTAAAGATACCACTACTGCCAAGAGATATTCTCATGAATTCAGAGAAGGTTGGCAAAAAGTTGATATTTTGAAACAAACTATGAGAGAATTTCCAAATGCAGAATGGTTTTGGTGGCTTGATTTGGATACATTAATCATGGAACCAAAAAAGAGTCTGGAAGAACATATTTTCGATAGATTAGATGAAATTGTAGATCGCACGGTCAGCGATTTCAATCCGTTAAATTTAGTCGAGGACTTACCATATATTGACTACACACAAGAATTGGATCTTTTGATAACTCAAGATTGTGGTGGGTTCAATTTGGGCTCATTTTTTATGAGAAATAGTGAATGGTCAAAACTCTTATTGGACATATGGTGGGATCCTGCCGCATATGAACAAAAACATATGATTTGGGAACATAGAGAACAAGATGCATTAGAATCGTTATATGCCAATGAAGCATGGATTCGCTCGAAAGTCGGATTTTTACCTTTAAGAGCCATCAATGCGTTCCCACCTGGGGCCTGTTCGGAATATAGAGAAGATCCAAGATATTTTTACAACGAAAAAGAGCATGATTTTGTTGTCAATATGGCAGGATGTAATTTTGGTAGAGACTGTTGGGGAGAAATGCAGTACTATGCAAATTTAATGAAGGTTTCAAATAATAAATGGTACACGAATTTCTTCAGTTGAACTTAAACGAAGTCTTGGCTGGATATCAATTACTTCAAATAATTAATAAAGATAAGTTCAATGTGAATTGACAGTATGTACTTATTTCTCGCATTTTAACTTGATGTACAAATTAGAACATATATAGAAAATAGACAGGCAAATGACATGACCTGACACACTGAATCTAAATGCTCTTGCAAGCAGCGATTCTTTTAAATTAATTCGTAGAGAGAAGAAAGGACGTCTCCACTTATGAGGCAAAAGTTAAAAAATAAAAAAAAAATAAAAAACTGGAAATCAGAATCAACCAGTTAAGAAGCATCATTTCACACATATTCAATTAGAAGACCATGGCTATAGAGACGTTATTGATTGTAAACAAATCTGGAGGTTTAATTTATCACCGAAATTTTGGAGAAGCTTGTGAAAAGAGGAAGAAATTGACTAGTAACGATTACTTAATTATAGCGAGCACGTTACATAGTATATTAGCCATATCTGGTCAGATAACGCCGAGGGCATTGAAATTGAATCAAGATGATATAGATTACACCATTCCATATGTCCCTGGAGTTGGGATGCCCTCAAGTGATTCCAGCAATAACAGTAAAATGTCCAAACTTGGCAGTTTTAAAGGAGACGATTATTTTAAAGAATCATTTACCAGTTGGAACAAGAGTGGACTGAGACAATTAAGTACGGATCAATTTACGATGTTTGTATATCAGACGCTGACTGGGTTGAAATTTATAGCAATAAGTTCTAGTGTTCTGCCCAAGAATAACGAGATGGAAACGTCTAAAAATTTGAATCTTGCGAATCAGATAGGTGACAATTTTTTGAGAAAGATATATTGCATTTACAGTGATTACGTTATGAAGGATCCACTATATTCATTAGAGATGCCAATAAAATCAGAAAATTTTGACAAGAAAGTACAAGAGATGGTTTATAATGTTCAATAGAAACAACCGACAATTCTGAAAGGAGAAAAAGAAAAAAAAATGGCGATTACCCTTAGTGGTACCTCCCATATACCATATTAGGTAGTGATAGAATTATGATACGTATATTATATATTTAGAAACAGTTTACCTTCTACCACTATGAAATTTCATCAGACACGCGTGGGAACACCCAGAAACCGTGTGCACGTATATGGGTTTCAAGAAGCCTTTTTAAAACAATATACAATATATTTGATCTGTCAAAGGAATGCAAGCAAACTTATTATTTGTAATATATATCCTACAAAGGACAGGTATGCTTTTTCTTAACCCACTATATATAGGAAATCGTACCATTTTCAGCAGGATTCAGAAAGAGAGGACACGGGGGGGGAGAGGAATGCGAACAAACAACGGGAAAGCAAAAGAGCAAACGACTAACGAAATCATGCTGCCTTTCCAAATTGTCTTGGCTACGCAAAAATTGATTAAAAAGTTTAACGTAATTGTAAAGTTTTAACATTCTTGTATGAGCCACGAATCTTTCTTACTTCGGAGCTATATTGGTTCAAGCTTTTATACAAAAGATGCTATGCGAAAGATTTGCGTAGATTCTTGAGTTTATTACACATAATAGTCGATGGATGTGGACCGGGAGTTGCTTTCATTGCCGAAACAGATGAGCTAAAATAAACATCTCGTAGGAATTCGACAATGTAACCATTCTCTCACGGCCGTTGTATGGGGGGCGAAGAGTCCGTTCATTGATCACTAATAAATTGCAGTAGAAGTATCCACAAAGGTGATCCGAGAAAAATGCTTCTGGAAATTGATGCTTCTCCGTACAAGAAACATTCCAGAAGGAGAAACACTCGCAAGTCAAGAGGCTTTCATGAGGGAGACAAATAATCACCGCGCTAAACACTAAATAAGGTATATACCCCAAAGTTCTCCATGACATCAATCTCCATCGCCCCAAAAAAATTTATGGACAACTCCCTGACAAACTAGCTACAGCACTTCTACATTCAACTACATACATGTATTTCTGGAATGATGTCTTGGTTCTTTTCATCATAAATGAGTCCATCTTCTTGCAAGTTGTTTCCCGGAAGTCTAACTGCCGCTAAATCGTGCTGGAGACCCGGAAGTAATTCAAAAATTTAATCACTAAACAATCTCGAGGTATTTTTTCTTTTGACGGTTTAGACTTTTAAATATATTTCTCACTTGGGTAACCCTGAATGCAACCTTCCAGAAGGTTACCAACAAAGGAAAATACTTTACATTGCAAACAGAAATAGGTTGATCTATTTCCTCAAAAGCTTCTTTTTTTTCTTGTATAGCCAGATAGACTCTCTATCTTTCAAATTTCCATTTGTAATCTGGAAGGGATCTAATACATTTTATATCCGGTTCGCTCTATTATATATATTTAGATTTAGATATATAAATATTTAGATCCTAGAGTTCCTTTCATGAGATACTGATTTCAGTCTTTCTTACTCTACTCCCGTCCCGTCCAAGAACCTGCCATTTTTGTTATGTTCACTAACTACCAGGTAAACAACTTCAAGATTCTTGAAGAAGTTGGGTCAGGAGCATACGGTTTGGTATTCCATGTTATTGATACCATAACTTTTAGTGACTTCGCCATGAAAGTCATTATAAAATCCAGAATAGATTGCACAGAAGATAGGAGGGATCTACTAACGATAGAACTTTTGAAATGTTTCAACAAGTATGGTGACGATTACTTAGACAATAAAATTTTTTTACCTGCCATAGATCTACATTCCATCAAAAGTTTAACTCCAGAACAACTAGAACATATTCCCCACTATAAAGAAATCTCTTTACAATTAAAAGTGCACGCTCATAAAAACGTCGTAACCATCCATCAAGTACTAGAAAGTGAATTAGCAACTTTTATAATAATGGATTATTATCCAGTAGATTTATTCACTGCTATTGTCGATCAAGAAAGATTTATTATGGATGGTCTACTAGTTAAGCAGGTTTTCCTTCAACTTTGTTCTGCTATTGCATATTGCCATAAATTAAATGTTTACCATTGTGACATTAAACCAGAAAATTTATTGTTGGATAATGACGACAATTTAGTCATTTGTGATTTTGGGCTCGCCACAACTTCGAAGTATTTGGTTCCAAACGTTTCTGTTGGTAGTTCGTATTATATGGCACCTGAAAGAATACTATCCATTAATAATACAAACAAATTTCTCACTATGAATAGTGACATTTGGTCGCTGGGAATTATACTTATAAATCTTGTTTGCATTAGGAATCCTTGGCTGAAGGCTCATCAGACCGGAGATAGTACTTTCAGTTACTTTATGAGGGATCAAAGTATCCTTATGAAAATCTTACCGATATCAGACGAACTATTCGAAGTAATCAATTCAATCTTACAAATAAACCCTAAAAATAGAGTCTCCATCATTGAAATAATGAAAAAAGTCTCAATGGTGAAAAATTTCACTAGAGAAGGCCCATTAACTGATGTACCTCTGATGGATGAAAATGTATTTTTCAACTGTTTTGCTGCTCCAGTGGATGAAGTTTCGCCATGCTTCGCACAACAAAGGCTGGATGATTCAGATGCTACCACATTATTTGCTTCGTCAAGTTCTAGTAACATCCATCTGAGTGAGTTCATAACAACTAAGCAGAAAACTATTACAAATGCATATACGGCTTCATCCTCCACTTCATTAGATACTACTCCATTTGTCTCTGATGTAGAAAATTGCAATAAACAATATTTCCCTATTCAAGAGAAATTGTCATTTCTTTAAAGGTTACCAGTGTATCCACACATTCTTAATACTAATATATTCTTACCCGTCATTATTGTGTCCGTTTACTTTACATGACAACTACGCTCACTTCATGTTTAATTGTAATCATTTTGTAATTCTTTTTTCATGATCAAAAGATCATAGCCTGCTATTATTTAATATACTTCATTTTATATATATATACTTCATTTTATATATATACAGAGTTCAATAACCAACTTATATCCATAATTTAAATGAATATGACGGAGGAAGTAATAAATTTATCCAGTCATGATACAATGTCCCTTGGGATTTCCATTAGGTGAAAAGGTCGTTGCAAGTTTCAACAACGATATCTTCAATTTGTGGGAAATCCTTATCATCTAGAAGGATGACTTTACAATTTGGTTCCTTTAAATATCTTGGTAATTCCAAATCTTTAAATTGTGATTCCATCATATTTGCCTTCATAAAATGACCTTTCCTTTGATTTAATCTATTTAAAATTTCTTCTTTACTTGCATAAAGGAAAATGAAATAAAAAGTTGTCTCTGGTTCAGTCTGTCTAATTAAATCTCTGTATTTCTTTTTCAAACTTGAACATGCTACGATAGATACGTCACCATTTGCCTTTGCACACTCAGAACCTTTATGAGCAACATCTTTTAACCACTCCCAACGGTCTTCGTCCTGCAGCGGGATTCCTGCAGACATCTTAGCAATGTTTGCTGGTGGATGTAAATCGTCACCTTCGATAAACTTCAAATTTGGAAGAGTATCTTTAAAATCTCTAATGATTCTTGCAGCAATGGTAGATTTGCCTGTGGCTGCAGTACCAGCTAGTACTATAACTAATGGTTTCCCAGATGTCATTTATTTAATATATGCTATACTTTAATCCTTTCTCCCAATAACTGTCTTCGAGATATGAGCCGTCAGTTTGAGATATCACACTTTAAATGTCCCCTCTCCTTTTTTGCTTGCAAGTTGTAGTTACACTCATATAATAAAATTTCTTGGCATGTATATCCATGCTCCAAATATCAAAATCCGCCCGAGGTAGACGGTGAGTGTAATGCCATTTATTGTATATGAGACGACTATCAGGGAGAAGAACCTGCCTTTTGCTTGGTGCATTTGTGGGAATCACCGTTGATATGTCCTGTCGAGATATAACCCCGGTTACGCGGTACATGCATGTTTTCTAATCGTGGAGACACCGCAAGTCCCGTGGTTGCACTATCTATGTAAAAATAAAAGTTCCTGGCTATTTTTATATACTGAAAAGGATGATTACATGCATATATACGGATTTTGAGTGTATTTTTGCCATGAGTCCTTTCTAACTCTTCCCGAAGGTTTCCGTTCTCATTACACCATAGAACTGTACTGTGGAGTCCCCCCATAATTGATGATTAGATCTATCAGATTGACGTTAGAGATTTTTTTCAGCAGATGCCAAATGTTCGGATCTGAAAGAGACTCGTTTGATTTACTGTAGTATCTGAAGATAAACGATTCTACCCACTTCAGTTTTTTTGCCAGCAATTCGTGGGATTCATGTGTGGGTAGTTCCAACAGTTTACACAGATAAGAGTCGCTGTTGCTATTATCTACGAATAATATTTGAAGAATTTCAAATAATGGGTCTGGAGAGAGGTCTGAAGTGGAACAAATCGAATCCAAGATGGGAAATATTTGAGAAATCGTATGGCGATCTTGTCTGTAAAAGAGCCAATTGAAGATTTGTGCAATTAAATGTGACGGATTTTCAAATGTAAAATATTTCTTGAATAATTCAACGATACCTTCGAACTTAAAGAAAATTCCAATGTTATCATAAAAAATTGACGGATAATCACCAGATGGAAAAGTATTGAAATCTATTTCATTGGAAGTGTCAAACGAACCATCCTCGAGAGCAGCAAATGTATCTTTTGATAAAATTTTTAAAATTTTGTGATTGAAGAATTCAAAATTGTTATAAAAAAATGCAATATTATTAAGATTATTGAAAAAAATCGGTTTTAATAGAAATTTACCGTCCTGGCCCACATATTCTGTTATATTATATTCTTCTGGATAGAAAATGTGTCTTTCCCAAAGCATGTCCAGTTGGAGGGATGGCTGTACTCTGAGGCTATGGAAGAAGAATCTATTTAAAATGGGCATGGTATCAACTTCTTGTGATAAGACAAAAATACGTTGTATAATCTCTGTCGGCAAATCCTGTAATGTTAATTTTCTATGGACGGTTAATGGAAAAAGAATATTATCATGATTGGCAGTGCTGGCAATGTTACGTTTCTTGGTTCTGGTTAGATGATTGTTTTCGTAGTATATCCGAAACAAATCCTGATGAGGGACCCTTCTCCTCCTCTTGTGAGGTCGTGTAGGGTAGCCTACCATAGCATACCCCATACTATATGCGGCAGTGTGCGTATGTTTGTGTGTAAGTCTGTGTGTGGCTCTTTATACCTCTTCTCATCGCAATAACAAGAACCACTCACTAATTTTTCAAGTGTATTACAAAACTGTGTGGGCAGAAAAATGCCATGATAGACCAGAACACTGCACGTGATTCACCTCCACGTGACCTCCATGAAAATATTCATCGTCCGCATAAAAATGTTGTTCCTGAAATTCCCACGCTAGGAAAACACCTCGTGTGGGATCCGTGCCCGCTTCGTTCCACTCGTTCCGGTCGTTCCGCTCCTGCACCATTTCCTCTGGCCGCTGCTTCTTCTGAGTGAATTAATAACTGGATAAGCTTCCTCGTCGCTGCATTCACAACCATTGTCTACGGAAAAGGTACGCTAATTTTGCTCGACCAGCGATGGACAGTTCTTTCTCGCCCAACTCTTCTTGCTCGACCTTCGCCACAGACGGAGTCCCGCGGGCCTGCTGCATTCAACTTGTCTCTCTTACGGCCCTCCTTTTCTTTTGGCAGCGCATTCATCACCTGAATGAAATTTTTTCTTTTTCTTGACACAAGCGAGAACTTGCAAGAAGGAAAAAGATGTACTACCAACTATCCACTACATCGTGCAGTCTCGAGGTGATCATTTTATTTATATACTTTCTATTTGTCAACTCATACTATTGTATACTTACCTCCCTATTCCTTGCAGTTCATAAACAAACCTTCCTTCTCTCTTTTTTTGCCCGGCTGCTATTACAACCGGCAAATCTTCTACTTTATCACCACTTTTTTGGTTATAAAACTACCACTTTCCTCGATTGATCTACTGCTCTTCCCCCATTAAAAACTTCGTCCGTTGCTTCGAAAGCCATATACACCTCCATCTCCGCTCGCTTAATCTATTTCACCTCATATAGGTTTTCATCATGTCAGCCTCAAAAGCTCTAAAAGTACTCATAGTGGGTAAAAACCCAAATGTTGTCTTCTACGCCTTCAGATTCCAACTAGCAAGGAACATAGAACTTTTTCATGTCAGTGACTCGAAATCAAACGTATTCAAGATAGATACCGTGACATATGGACAAAAGGAATTTCAACTAGATAACCATTTCACTTCCATTGAAAATTTACGTGAAGCAATGTCATCCCTATCAAATGGAAAGTCTTTCATCATAGATATTATAGTATTAAGTGCATCTTCTCTACAAGAACTTTCTTCTCTACCATCAAAGATTAAACCATTAGTTGATGAAAATACAAAAATTTTCATTGAAAGCACAGGTTTTATTCAATTAGAACCTTTCATCAAAAATTCCAGAGAATTGTCCTCCTTAAATTTAAACGTTTTCAGTATGATTACTCACTATGATATTCGTCAAATTGCTCCCAACAACTATAAACAATTTAATAACAATTCAAATTCAAATGTAATATATTTGGGTTGTAAAAATACAAAGAAAAGAACAGGTTCATTCTTAAACAGTAATAAATATTCGAATGAAATTGCAAACTCTTTAGACCTTTTCGCAAAAATGTTTTCTAAATTATTCCCAAACGATTCAATCAATTTATGTAACCATTCATATCAGGATTTCTTGAACGAACAATGGGCCATTGCAATCCCAAAAATCTCATTGGATCCTTTACTCATTATTTTTGAAGAAACGTCTCCATCCAATCTTTCAAAACAAATCTTAGCTAAGCCTTTAATTTCAGGGATAATAACTGAATTAATTACCATTGCCAAAAATATGAACGTCAAATTATCGGTGGATAATGAAGATAAAATCATAAGCAATTGGGAGTCTAACTATAAAAATGATGAAATTCCATCATTATTGTATCATTTCATCCAAAGAACTTCAACTCCAGATATCGATCTGTCACTGTTACAATCGATCTTATTGGCGGACAACTATGATATTAAGACACCATATCTAGAATTTCTTTATACCACATTTTGTCAATTCGATAGACTAAATAGTGACAATTCAAAATGGTTTACTAGATATGAAAATACTGAAGGTTTGAGACGAAAATTGAATGCAATGACAACAACAAAAAATAATTTCGAAGAAAGTTACAATACTTTACAATTAAATTTAAATGAAAAAGAGGTCACGTTATCCAATTTAAGAGACAACGACCAACTGCTAAGAAGTAAAATCGCATCTTTAGAAGGGGAACTAATTTCTGCCAGAGAGTCACTAACGTTACAAGAAAGAGAGAGTGCTAATAAAATTTCATCTTTAGAAAATCAATTACAAAGGTTGAAACTGGCAAACAATGATTCAAAAAAATTGAGTGAATCATTCAATGATGAACAAAATGACTCCGTCATTATTCACAGTAATAACTTCAATAATATGCAAAGGGAAATTTTGGCTAATAGTACAAGCCTCAACGTGGATAGGTCCTCTGAAGCTTTAGAACCAACCAAGAGAGAACTTGCCATACGAGAACGTGAATCCGAATTACAAAAGAGATTTGCTCAACATCAGCAAAAGACTCACAATTCCATTCCACAATCTCAGACTCCCCAAATTTCATTTTCAAACCAGTACCAACATCCTTCACTGCAACCTTCCCAAGTCTCGTTTAATCAGCCACCATCAACTCCTGTAATGCAAACTAACATTCCTATCAAACCTAAATCTAGCACATTGAATAGAAGTCACACCATGCAGGGTTTAGCACCGATCAATACCAAGTTCCAGGCGCCAAGATTACAACAAACTTCCAATATCTCTTTGAATAAAGTGAGTAATCGCAGTACCCCTCAACCACAATCAATAAACAACTTTCATGAACATAATTCTTCTAGTGTGAGTAACTTGAATGTTCCATTCGATGGTATGGATTCTAGGTACAATAAAATACCCCACTCTTCGCATTTTATCAAACCAACCAATAGGAAAAATAAGAGAAACGATTCTTTAAGATTGGGTCATGCTTCAAGTATTGGTTTTGCTGATTTCACCAATCAAAGGGTTACACCATCCACAGGATTATCATATCAAATTCCTCGCAGTGCCTCCACTAATAATTTTAGATCTGGGAGAACTTCTGCCTACGAAATGCCAAATCCTGTAAAAACAAAACCATTCAAAATGAATACAATCAATAATTCCATGAATGATTTCAGCAGCCTACAACAAAGGCAAATAAGCACCAGTACAATGATAGAGAATAACGTTACCAAGAAGCCATTAAGTGAGCCAAAACCTGTTATTCAATTTGGTAGTGCAAGCAACAATAGCAACTCAAATAATAGTAGCAGTAATAGTACCAACACACGAGAGTCAAACTCGCTGTCGCCATTAAAGATGGATCCACCAACTGAGCCAACTTCAACATCGAATTCGTTAGAAGAAAGTATTGTAGAAGTAGAAACTCCTAAAAAGAAGAAGAAATTCGGATTATTTGGCAGAAAGAAGGGCAAAAAATAAACCAATAGGCAGGTACTCCGGGGTAAGTCATTTTAGCTAATTTTCAAACAGTGTATTATATAGCTAATATAATTCAACCGAGCGTAAGCTCCATTTTTAAACTTATAGCAAACTTTTGCAGCGTTATGCATGAAACTTCTGTTAAAAACACGCGAGAGAGTAGCATATATAGCTTCTACTGCTTTGGAAGAAATGTCAAATGCACTAAATGTCTCTGTTCCATGCTAATGTATCAAATGTAAGATCCTCAGAAGCGTGGCTTTTCTCGAATGGATACATTTTCAGAGCGCCACGACCTCTCCTGGCGACATAAAATATGGAGTAAGTACCATATTGCTCCTCACATAAGATGTAAATTAACTTGAAAAAAATAGCAGATACAGAGTTATGACGTGTGGGACTATATATCCTGTAATTGCTGCCTTGAATCCCATAGAAATGTCCCTTGGTTTATACCCCAGAAAACCTTCAAAATTCATCCTAAATTTGCTGTTGAAATTTTAATGAGCTTATTAAATTCTTCTCAAACCAGTGGCAGCCATGTGTGCTTGCTGAATTAACCCCATCCATAGCAGCATCTGCCGATCATCGAATTAGTTGTATTTGTAGTCTACATAGTCTCTGTCACATCATTTATCACGATGGAAAATTTTTCAAAGGCATGAGAGGGCAACAACGGTGGATAAAAAAAAAATGGGTCGTCTTAACAACATCTTATTAATTGTTGACGTATTTCTTAACATGTAAGTCTTATAATTGTTTTCAAGACTTTAGGATTTAACATTATAAGATAGAAAAATGCCAATTGACCAAGAAAAATTAGCCAAATTACAAAAAGCTTCCGCTAACAACAAAGTTGGTGGTACCAGAAGAAAGATGACCAAGAAGACTGGTTCATCAGCTGGTGCCCAAAAGGATGACACTAAATTACAAGCCCAATTAGCTAAATTACACGCTGTTACTATTGACAACGTTGCTGAAGCTAACTTCTTCAAGGACGATGGTAATGTCTTACATTTCAACAAGGTTGGTATTCAAACTGCTCCACAACACAACACATCTGTCTTCTACGGTATCCCACAAGAAAAGAGTCTACAAGAATTATTCCCAGGTATCATCTCTCAAATGGGTGCTGAATCCATCAATGCCTTAACTCAATTAGCCAACCAAATCCAAGCTCAACAACAAGCCGGTGAAAAGACTGAAGGTGCTGAAGAAGCTAAAGATGACGCCATTCCGGAATTAGTTGAAGGTCAAACTTTCGATGCTGACGTTGAATAAATAACGAAACGATCTTTTAAGTTTTTTATACTATTGTATGCATATCAGAACTCCGCATATTAAGTCTATATATAAATAATAAATATTATTTTTATTATCCATGATGATCTGAAGCCTTTTGCCTTAATACTTCCAAGATTTCACTAATTTGTTCGTTGTTGCCGATTGTATGTAATTTGCTTCTATTCCTTTTACATGTCAAAGTATCAAAATGTCTTTTCAATGCATCCTTCCTTGCGAAACCTTTCCCACATTGTGGACAAATATTTGGTAAGATAGGTAAATGTGCCCTTTCATGTCTCCTTAAGTCTGATGACCTCGAGAACTTCAAATCACATTTCAGACACTTATATTCTCTAGTCTTATTATGTTTCGATCTTTTGTTTGAATTCTTAGTCTTCTCAGTGGATGAACCATTAATATCAGAGGTGGCGGCATGATCTCTATTGAACACATCTAACGTGTTATCATAACGATATGTGTTGCTATTGGGAGTAGGAAGTGGAATATTATCATTTGGCTCAGTTTTATTTACATTATTTAGAGTTATACGAGACAGTAACTCTTTTATTACAGGATCCAAATCACATATAGAGTCTAATGATATTATAGCATCTGTGGCTTGATTGTAAAATATGGAATCCTCATTCATGGTATAACAAGTACTTCAATTCGGAGCTCCAATATATCACTGTCGAAATAAATATATTAGCAATCAATATAATCTGCTTTACTATATATATACGTCCGAGTGTCGATACAGACTCATCCCATATAGTATTTAATATCAATACTTTGCAACGATTTGATAAGATTCAAAACGGAAGTAGTCATGACACGTTACTTTACCACATCGGACTGACAAGCGGAATAAATCACACAATCAATCGAGAAGTTGTGACTAACACGTTGCTCATATATACACTACAGCCACTAATCCAGCATCTTCCTGCCAAGATATCGACACTCTTCTTAACTGAATCTTGAAATTGCAAGCGCTGGATGTTCTTCTTGCAAACTGTGTTACTTGGTGAAACTGTGTAATATCGCATAGCGATTGTGGAAATTATACAAAATTTATATATATATAAGGTAGAAAATCCGTCAAAATGGATACTTCTACATACAAAGTGTTAAGCATCATAAATATTACTTAGACCCTCGGCAATGTATAGATGATTGATTACTAGGTTCTCATAATATACATATATATATATAGTTATATTTATATTTATATATTGACGTTTCTTGTAAAGCGGGCTTTCTATGGGAAAAAGAAAAACAATGATTCTAGTTAGAGGTTGGATCTCATCTCGAAGACGGAAGATTAGTGTGTATGTCAATGGAAGGACTTGACTCTTATGTTCCATCTTTAGCTGCCGATGTAAAATTGCAGAGACTGAAAAGGCTGCCTGTTAAGACCATTCATAGATTGACCATTGCTTGGCTGACTAGATTCAATACCGATTATTCCAAGTTGAAATTGACTAAAGTTGAAAGGAAATTAGATGAATTAATCGCTTTGGACAAGATTAATAGGAAAGATCTTGCAAAATTGGTGCTTTCTCGTTACTTTAACAGGGGACTAAACATGCGTCAATTGGCCGATATCGAATTCGAAACTTTATTACATTTGCCAAATCATCATAAATGGAATTCATTAACGATTTATGACTCTAAGACAAATAAATATATACCGCATTTGAACTATCAGGATGTCCAGAGGAAACTATCCGAGGATTTCAAAAGATCCCAAATTAATTCTCATATCTCATTTTTCGACCATCCAAAGCTACCAATTACCTGTTTCAGAATCAAATTATTTGAATTAAATCATACTTCAAGGCAATCATTTTGGTTAATATTCATTCCTGGAACTCCCATTTTGTTTCATTCGCACTATAATGAGCTAAATGACCCTTTTGTGAAATTGCTATTCAATCATCTAAAAGGAATTATATTACCAAATCAAATTGTGTATTTCAAGAAAAATGAGAATGAACCCATAAAATCATTAGATACTATCTATCTAACTAGTGGAGTCACAAGATATGGTAATGCAATGGCCAATTGGATAAGTTACTCCCACGGTGATAAGGTCGATAACTCTCCTCTAAGCAATTCTTCCTCGCATACATCAATTGGAGGAATGAAGTTAAACCAAAATGACAATAAAGAAAAGTGTCTAATCAGATTCAACGGTATGAACTGCGAGCAAAATCATATACCTGTTGAAAAAGTCAATTTTTTACTAAATGTTGATGATGGTATTTCGATCAAATTTAAATTCCAAGGAAATGACGTCTTCAAAGGAATTCGCTCATTATGCGAAGATGAAGTTATTGATATTGACAAGATTCCTGGTTGGTTATGTGGTGAAAATAGTATAAAATCTGGTGTTATCACAGAAAATGGATTCCAAGCGATAGTAGAGAAAGATCGCTTATTTTGAATATATACAGAAACTAAATTATACCATTATGAATTTGACTTTCTTCGTCTTAGCCATTGATGTATGTACAGGACAATAAGGACATTTGAATGATAAACTACCATTCTTTGATAACCTGTCTAATGCTTTCTTTGAGATAACATGATGGCATGCCAGGGAGTATGGAGGATTATCTCTCGTAGTTTCTTCCTTAAGAACAGGGCATATGAAGATTGGATGAAATCTAGAAAGAAATTCAGGCAACGAAACATCAAATGGTAACTCATCTTGTGTAGTCCAACCAACGTGGGAATATGCCCTGATTTGATTATATTTAATGAAAAATTGAAATGATATTAATCCACTTAATACAATCAAGAACAAAGGAGAATCAAACGGTAATTGATTTTTCAAACAATATTCATCTGTGAACAATTTGATACAGAGATCGGTCTTTTCCTTTATTAATTCATCAATATTTTCGATCTTTTCACCCAACATTAGCCTTGTCAATAACTCTGCTACATGTTTGCCATTTTTAATTTCCTTCTCATTAAGAGTGTTCGCAGGAATGGCGGTTATCAAATATTTACAGACATCTAAAACGGAATTCTCTTTAATCATCTGTAATCCCTTTAGCACATATATTTCATATTCTAAGATAGAGATTGTAGGGGATTTTGAAGCTGATTTCTCTTTCTGCATGTTGCACCACTCAGGACAGCTATCCAATTTACCACTCTTTAAAGACTCCACAATTTGCCCCATTATTATAAAATGCTCAGCTATTCTTTTGTCTAATCCATATACGTCTTGTAAATACTTTAAAACATCAGATTTCTCCTGTACAGGTAACATACTAATGTTGTACCTTGCTATATGTAAACCTATAGCCTGATTGATATATTTCTGAGAATTCTCCGGTAATTTATTCACATAAACGTCATCGATGTCAAATTTTTTTAATTTAACAAGTGCGTTTTTATTGAAACCATCATAATGTTGCTTTGCGAGTTTCTTATGTTTCTTGATTGAATTATTCCAGTTTTTATGCGACCTATTCAACTTTTCTACTATTAAAGCATGCTTCTTATCCATTCTATTGGAATTCAACTTATCCACGTCTCCATTACCCTTTATCTGTAATTCCGATTCCTCGATATGCTTATTTAAATGAGCTTTCAATTTCTTTAAATGCACCTTAAACTCGTGTGTTTCCTTAAGATACAACTTCAAAGGCGTCTCTTCAGATGCATCAGAGGAATAGAGTTTGTTAAACTCTGAGTCCAAAGTCTCCAGTAGTTTAGACATGCTATTATATATGAATACAACGAGTCACTTCGACCATTTAAGCTGAAAATCTCTTCAATTTCCCTCTCCCTTATATACTCCAATTCCGCGAGTTAATCAACCCAACTCCGCCCGATCGGAAAAAGTGCGAAATGGGGCACTCAGATACAAATAGCCGCCCAGATATTTGCTAGTATAAATACCGCTGGATGCTTCGATCAGTTTTGTTAATTTGCTGCGCTTAGGAATATCAACAATAATCTGTGGATTTACAAGAGCTCAAGCGTCCAAACTTGTGTTTCTACCAGCCATTACCCTTAGTGACAGCAGGCCCTGTAATAGAGACTGTCACGGGAGTCTAATAATCTATATACTTCCAGTAAAACTCCATAGTCAAAATAAAATACGTTTCATAAATATATGGCTGGCATAAATAAATACATAAAATAAATAAATACAAAAAAAAAAAATAAATAACTTGGATAAATAAGTATAACCTAAAATCTGGGAAATCTTATAAGCGACTTATAATTTTGCATTTTCTTCAGCATTCTTAGCATTGATAACCTTTCTGACATTATCACCTAATTCTTTATCAACTCTAGTGAACATTTGGATGACACGCTCTTGAATTTCAGGAGAAGCAGCAGCCGCATGAATTCCAATGTTATGAGCCTGTCTCTCTTGGGCGCCCTCTTGCTTTGACAAGACCTTTCTGTACAAATCGGTTGCTTGAACGAAATCAATGTCTCCCGCATCTGTCTTCCAATGGTATGGAATTGCAGGACCATGCCAGACTTCCTGGTGTTCCTGAATTGGTCTATCTTGTTGAATAAATTGGTAGTTGGTATTAGTAGCATAGTAGTTTGGTTCGGAACCAAAATTACCATCAATGTTCATCGGACCATCTCTAATGACAGGGTTGAAGAACTTGGAAGCATATGGACAATTCACAGGGAGTTGAGCATAGTTTGGACCAATTCTATAACGGTGGGCATCCGCGTAAGCGAATAATCTTGACTGTAAGACAGGGTCCGCACTTGCTTCCTGGTATGGAACAGTATTACTTGGAGCAAAGGCTGCTTGTTCTACCTGTGCGAAGAAGTTCTTTGGATTCTCATTCAATACCAACTTACCAACACGTCTTAATGGGTAATCTTTATGAGGCCAGATTTTCGTCAAATCAAACACAGAAAACGGGAATTTTTGAGCTTGTTCCTCTGTCATTGTTTGAATGTAGACAGTCCAAGATGGAAACTTACCCTTCTCAATCGACGTAAAAAGATCTTGTTGACAGTAATCAGGATTTTCACCGGCAATTCTCGTGGCTTCTTCTATAGTCAAGTTTTTGATACCTTGATCACTGAGTATATGCACTTGAACGTAATGCCAGTCACCCTTCTTGTTCGACCATTTATAAGTGTGACCAGAATAACCATTCATAGTTCTATAACTTGCTGGCGTTCCACGATCAGAAAATAAAATCATAACTTGATGAACAGCGACTTGATTTTCTGGTGTAGTTAAGAAATCCCAGAACATATTTGCATCCTTCATATTAGTTTGAGGATTTCTTTTTTGTGTATGAATGAAAGTTGGAAATTTAGAAGGATCTCTAATGAAGAAAATTGGTGTATTATTGTAGACCCAGTCAAGATTACCTTCCTCGGTGTAAAATTTGGTAGCGAAACCTCTTGGATCTCTTACAGTATCAGCAGAACCCTTTTCACCACCGACAGTGGAGAATCTAGTAAGACATCTTGTTCTTTTACCAATTGTATCAAACATGGCGGAGCCACAAATATCAGTTATATCATCGGTGACCTCAAAATAACCGAAAGCACCTGAACCATGAGCGTGGGGGTTTCTTTCTGGCACCCTTTCTCTGTTGAAATGAGCCAGGTTATCTAGCAAATTATAGTCCTGGAGCAGAAGAGGACCATGTTGTCCTATACGTTGAGTGGCATATGGCTCATTGAGCGGATTACCAAGTGAGTTGGTTACGACTCTGTCATCTCTAACATCAGCGGTATTAGTATTATCTTTTCCTTTAGCAGACATAGTTGATACAATAATTTTTATAGTACGATTATTATGTGTGTAATGATGATGAACCAAGCTAAAATTATGTGAATTATTAAAGGAGGTTCGGCTTATGAGGGTTTATATATATATATATATACCATTACATGTAGAAGAGAAATGAGATTCACAGAATTTTCATTAGCCGTTAAATTTCATTACTAATGCACTCGGAGTACAGCTTCACATCATCAACCAATTGTCACGCATTCTAGACAATTATCCTTGGAAGTTGGGGTTATTAACGACAAAGTTAGATATCACACGTACCCTTTAAGTC
Organism: Kazachstania africana CBS 2517; assembly: GCF_000304475.1. Lineage (NCBI taxonomy): Eukaryota > Fungi > Ascomycota > Saccharomycetes > Saccharomycetales > Saccharomycetaceae > Kazachstania > Kazachstania africana. The sequence continues at coordinate 590,007 of NC_018944.1, forward strand.
TCGTGAGAGAGGGGGATATACCGGGAATAAAGCAAGTTAACATTACGATGCCCCTGCAATTCAGTATGCAATAGTTAAGCATGTAAGGTAATGGTTGTAACTATGGCCACTAACTCTGGCCATCCACCATGATGAGAATCGAGCCCATCGTGCCAACATTTGTAATGCATCATTGCTTTAGCTGGCTGGAGCTTTTATTCGGCGTGACAAAGCAAGCGATGCCCCATACCGGGATTACGCACAGGGAGAATCTCCGTTAAACGACGCACTGCAAAAGCATTGCAGAACAATTTTTTGGGCACTGCAATAAATGGTGTTTGAGTTTTTTCTGTTGATCACGTGCGGTAGTCCGGGTTAGCAAAGGTCATAATGTGTCTGGCTACCCACATTGAGAATGTTGAAATGAAACAACTTAGTATTAGAAGATGACAGTTCTGAAATGTAAATTACTAGATATGGAATAAATCCAGTAGTCTTATCTGAACTTGATTTTGTACTCTTACTGTTGAATCTCTCATTCTTTTTTTCATGAAACCTTCTTTAGATATGATCCATTGAAATTTTAAAATATATAAGTATATAGTGTTATTTTACGGGATCTGGAGGAAACTTATTGTCCTGATACTAGATCCCGGGCACTAATGGTGGGTAGTCATATGCAAGCTGGTAGTGAAGATCATGAAAGAGTGAAGCTAATCGGTATCCTGTGTGCTTCACCTGGTTTGCAACAAGATAATCTACAGAAATCACAATTAGATCGTCTGAGAATTTCAAAAGACATCGAGATAGAGCAACGTGCTAAAATCTCCCAGTTAGTTAAGACACCAAACCATCCAACGGGTTCCAATGATGCCTGCTTTCCGATAACCAAAAGGAACAGTACAGCATTTAGTACTGCAGCGTCATTAAAGAGAAGGAAATTACCTTCTGCTCTAAATTTATCTTCCAGCAGCAGTTTTGAATTCAATTCTCCTGTAGATGAGAAGGTACCCTCTGACTCTCCTTTTTACCCGTCCACAGGCGTAAGAAGTAAGAAGAAGATACCTCCTCAAAAGACTACTAGATTCTCAAGAGTTGTCCATACAAATAACCTTTTTGTTACGACGCCAGAGACTTCTTGCAGACGTAGTCCTCCATCTGGCCCAAGATACCCACGACAAATTCCTCAGAGGAATATATATTACCCTTACTACTCTACCATCAGCCCTATTCGTCAACCTATTCCTACCCCAATACCCTCCTCCACTGTGCTACCGAGCTTTAATCCCTGGACAATGCCCATGGCTTCGCATTATCTTCCATATTACCTTCACAATGTTGATACCCCATTTACTACTAGTGCCATCAACATCCATAAAAATAACGGAAATAAAAGGAAGTTTGCTGTGATGGAAGGTGAAATTAAAATAATGGATCATGTATTTAGTTTTGATTTTTCATTAAACAAGGGCCCTGATAAGGAAAATATCGACAAGAAGCTTTTTATGAGCATTTGTGACAAAATTTGGGAAGACTCTAAATTATTATAGAAATTTCATATTACAGCGACACGATGGCTATTAATATTACCCCATTTAGTAATGATCGTAGGATACAGTATAGAATTTTTTCAAGATGCCTATTCTCTTATTCCTCAGAAAAACACTAGTTCCTACAGTAGAAGGACGGTGTCATCAAGCTTAATTCAGATGCTTCTACGAGATTGATTGAAAGAAACTTCAAATTCTTCAAAAGTTTCAATTTTCTCCACCAAATTCGAAAGTATGACACTTGTTGAATATATGTTGATCTCGGACTGACAATTAAATGAAAATAATGACACTTTCTTGAAACAACGGGACCATTCCGATAATCGATCATGTTACTGCCAGAAATGGCAATTAGCTAAACGTTGAACTTTACTTAATTTTAGAGTTAAAATACCTGGCAGATAGGAGAACCGATGCAAAATCACTTTTTTCGCATATTCCACGAGTAGATGTAGTCCCTATCCTCGTAACTACGTGCTGTTAATTAACAAAAACTGGTTTATAAGAATTTTCAAAGAGAAGCTGTAATAAATAAGTAAATAAATAAATAAATATGTAAATAAATAAGTTGGATGAATAAATAATTAGGAAAATTTGCCCTTTTCGCATGGTTACAAAGAGACATGTCTAGTCGTTGCGCAAATTCAATAATTTATGATGATATTTATCATATAAATCAACCCGGTTAATTTCTTTAACATTAATTCCAGCAGAGTGGTCAGTTTCATTAATTAAGCCCGTAACTTTTACAAGATCAATGCCCATATATCTGGCCATGAATGAACCTATTTCAGTATTTTCATGATTACCTTGTAGATTTTTCAAAATATCAAGCCAAGTCTCTTGCTTATTTGCAAAAGCATAAATATTAACGTCTACTGCGCTATGGCCATGTGTTGTCCACCCAACCTGAGCTCTAACTGAGACCATATCATTTAGCTTTTCCTGAAGTTTAGAACCGTCTGCTAGAGTAACCAGTTCATGTAAATCATTTTCAGTATAATCAGTGATGTTAAGATCATTCTTTAAAACCTCTTTTGCAACAAATTCTTTTTTATTGTTTCCGTCATAGTTTAAAATCTTCATTTGTAGATATTCACCAGAATGTTGTGCATTATCGAGAACTTGTGGATACCAAAGATATTCTGGATAGTCATCAGTCACTTGTCTGGCGGTAACTAGTCCTCCAGTTTCATGATCAGATGTAGAAATTAAAATTGTTTCTACGTCAGAGTTTTCTGCGAATTCAACAGCAGCTTTGAATGCTCTATCAAAAGCCAAAACCTCTCTGACTTGAGCAGCTGGATCATTTTGATGACCCGCGTGGTCAATTCTTGAACCTTCTACTAATAAAAAGAAACCTTTATCAGAATTCTTTGTTGCAGCTGACAATGCGTTTAATGCAGTTATAGTTTGTTCTTCCAAAGAAGGATACTTGGAATGACTTCTATCAAGATCGAATGGGATATCATAATCTGCTAAGAGACCCAATAATGGTAACGAGACATTGTGGCCTAGTTTCAAAGAATCGAATTCACTACGCGAGCCTACGTACTGCCACCCGTTATTAATTGCTTCATCAATTAGATTTCTATTATCTTTACGTGTACCAGATGGTCCATATCGTGATTTACCTGAATAGTAATGTGTTCTACCTCCACCTATCATCAAATCTACCATCCTACCCAAAGGATAATTTCCCAATTGGTGCAAGGCGATTAAATCTTCTTGTATTCTAAAATCTGCATGTGCACTAAAGGAAGCAGGAGTAGCGTCAGTAATTCTTGTGGTAACAACCAGACCCGTCATGTAGCCATTTAATTTAGCCCCTTCTAGGATAGTACCACATGGAGCGTTAAAGGGATCCACACCAATAGCACCATTGTATGACTTCAGTGCACATGAAAAAGCGGTGGCACCCGCAGCAGAGTCAGTTACTAAAGAATCAGAAGATCTAGTACGAGATGAGCCAATTAGGTAATGATCTAAAAACAGCGTATCATTCATCGGCAAATCGTACTTATACTGTCTAAAGGATCTTGCTAGCGACAAAGAAGCTGGTCCCATACCGTCTGTAACAAAGAAGATAACATTTTTCTTGTTATCGCTCTTTGGCTTTGTATGAGGAACTGTGCTAGAATCAGATATTTGAAATAGTAATGCTGCTAATGCGAAAAGAACAAACGTAGCGATCATGATTTTACGAGTTTTTGCCTTCAATCTAAATCGTGATTTTGTAGGGCTTGTGCCCAGTAATGCTGTATTTTCATTGACTTCTGTCATGACTCTTGTTTTTCTTCAAGTCTTTGTGATGACAATGCTTTGGCTTTGAGCAGGTCTAGATATCAGCGTCTTGTGGCTAAATGCGGTGTAAATACTTCACACTAGAAGGGGTTATGTAGGTAGCTTATTCACAGTGGAGTAAAGATGATTTAACTATGGAGAATTTTACGTTATCGATGCAATACCAAAAAACTACCTCTTTTTTTTCTCTTTCTTATGTAATAGAATTATAACGGCTATATAATAATATCAATGTGATATTCTACATGACTAGACAGTGGATATGTCAGCTTATGTGGTTAGTTATATACGTATTTCTTATTCGATTATCGTTGGAGAACTGCGATATTAGGCAGTTTGCAAAAGACATTTTCTGGCCACACAGCCGGACCACTGGTGGTGATGGGAACATTATAGGTTATCACTTGGGGTGTAGCGGTTTCCCCGAAGAAAATATCTCTGAATGCTCATTCTGACTCATTTTACGGTCGTTTGTTTTCTATCAGGACGTTACTTGTCTTGGTACTATGTCTCAGATTCGTTCACACGATTATCATATTGTTCTTTTTCTTCTGGTCCACTTTCGATGGATCCCTCCACACGCTTGTCTCTACTCTTGTAAGCCTTTGATAAACGCTGCTCTTCTTCCCATTCCTTCAACAGTTTCTCACGAAGTCCATTACATTTGCTATCAACGACATCGTCCGTCAAACTTTCATCTTTCGCCTGTTGTTCCTCCAGCACATCTCTATATTCTGATACTTGCAACTCTATATTCCGTTTATTCAAATGTAACAAGATAGATTTATCTTTCTTCCCAGACCGTACCTGCTGCGGTGTTCGTAGTGCCTCTGCCTGCCTCTTTTTATAATGTTGTAATGATCTAGTATACTTTTCATTGCCACTGGATGCTAACGACTTCTGTATATGTCCAGATGTCGAGGATCCCTTTGCAGACTTCAACCCAATACCATTATACGACATGCTGAATCGCTCCGTTACAATATCAAGATACTACCTCTTCGAATGGGTTACTCTAGCAAATCTTAATATGAGCCTCCCATCAGCGACTTTTTTCTGCTTTGGAGGGACAATTTACCCGGCTTCACGATCATTCACAACGCACGCAACAATCACTTCCAATTGAGAAAGCCCGCAACATTCTCCCCCGTTCATAATTAGCTCATATAACCACTGTTCCTGACAATAAATTTCACGATTGTCCCTCTATCACTCCTCAAGCAAACAACGCATCACTTCGATGATTTACATCTCAAAAGAGAAACACGTTAAACGGAATGTCACGCGAAAAGCATATCTCAAGCGCAAAAAAAAGAAAAGAACAGCGAAGACAGTTTGAACGAGATAAATACATCCAATTTTTATCAAGAACTTTTGGATCTTCTTTCAATTTAGCTATCTTTATAATCAGATCTGTACGGCTCTCGAACAGAAGAAGGACTGAAATTAGTAACAAACATACTCGTTCTCTTTATACAGGACCCTTCTACTTTCTACTCTTCTATCTGCTGTCATGGCTATCTTCTTAAGTAAGAGACTGCTAAGGTTTACTATCCTGGTGGCTGTGTCACTTTTTGTTATCATCACACTAAACAGTCATGAATCCAGTTCAAGTTACGTCTCAAACTTTATTCCTTCTTTCCAGTTCTCAAACAGTGACTGGTCATCTAGTGAAGGTTTAAGTCCCGAGGAACAAAGACTTAATGCTGCTGAAGGTAAGTCAGACTTATCACTCGACGAGCAAGCTAAAGCTTTACAAGACTCCGCTGATCCAGTCACCGATTTGGCCACTACTGATGTCATGGAATTCATTAGACCATCTTTCGAAAACAAGGGCAAAAGACCAAAGGCTTGCTACGTCACTTTAGTCAGAAACTCTGAATTAAACTCAATGTTAAACTCCATCAGAAAGGTTGAACAAAGATTTAACAAACAATTCAAATACGATTGGATTTTCTTAAACGATGAACCATTTACTGATGAATTCAAGAACGCCGTCCAAGCCGAAATTTCTTCTACGGTTAAATTCGGTTTAATCCCAACTGAACATTGGTCCTTACCAGAGTGGATCGATGAAAGTAGAGCCACTGAAGCTAGATTCAAGATGGCTCATATCATTTACGGTGGTTCTGAATCGTACAGACACATGTGTCGTTTCCAATCCGGTTTCTTCTGGAGACATCCTCTCTTAGATGACTATGACTGGTATTGGAGAGTTGAACCTGATATCAACTTATACTGTGATATCAAATATGACGTTTTCCAATGGATGCAAGATAATGAAAAAGTTTACGGTTTCACCATCTCTATTCATGAATATCTAGATACTATTCCAACTTTATGGGAGACTTCTATGAAATTCTTCAACGAACATTCTGAATACGTTGCCGATAACAATCTAATGAAATTTATCTCCGAAGATAATGGTGCCACTTACAACTTGTGTCACTTCTGGTCCAATTTCGAAATTGCTAATTTGAATCTTTGGAGATCCCCAGCTTACAGGGCCTACTTCGATGCCTTAGATCATGCCGGTGGTTTCTTCTACGAAAGATGGGGTGATGCTCCAGTTCACTCTATTGCCGCTTCTATCCTTTTGCCAAAGGATAGAATTCATTATTTCCCTAACATTGGTTATCACCATCCTCCATATGACAACTGTCCATTGGATAACCTTGTCTATTCTGAGAATAACTGTGACTGTAAACAAGATAATGATTTCACCTTTAGAGGTTACTCCTGTGGTAGACAATACTACGCTGCGCAAGGTATTGAAAAACCACCTTACTGGGAAAAATACTCCCATTAGTAAAGCCTAAATAGGTTAAAAATCAACCAAACTTTATATTTACTATCATATAAATTCTGTATTTAAATAAGATTGTTTTACTTTTATCATAAAGCGAAAGGCACTTCTAGTATTGTATCTGACAGCTTTGCTAATATTGGAAATTTTTTCGATGCCCTCTTCGTCATCTTTAAAGATGCAAAAAAATTTGACTATTCGAACGTTGAATGCTAACACAAACAAAGCAACGTATATAATTAAGCATGTCAGACGGGTATAAGAAACCTCAAAGATATGTGCCCGGTCCAAATGACCCGGCACTACCGCCACAACTTTCTGAATTCAAAGATAAATCGACAGATGAAGTCCTAGAGGAATTAAACCGAATGCCTTTCTTCATGACAAAGCTGGATGACACGGATGGAGATGGCGGTTCCAATATGGAATTAGAAGCTTTAAAGGCATTAGCGTATGAAGGTGAACCACATGAAATAGCTGAAAACTTCAAAAATCAAGGTAACGACCTCTATAAAGTAAAAAGATTCAGAGATGCAAGAGAAATCTATACGAAAGGTATTGAAATGAAGTGTGACGTGGCCAAGATCAATGAATCATTATATGCTAATAGAGCAGCATGTCAGCTAGAGCTGAAAAATTTTAGAAGCTGTATATCTGATTGTAAGACAGCTTTAACATATAATCCCAAAAATATTAAGTGCTATTTCCGTATGGGGAAAGCTTTTACAGCAATCAACAAATTCGAATCTGCTAGGGAATCTATAGAATTTGGTCAAAAAATTGATAATGACAACAAATCTTTCGAGAATCTATTGAATATAATCAAAAACAAAGAGGAAGAGATTAGAAAGTATGAAGAAAAGAAGTTAAAAGCACAACAAGATCGTGAGAACAAAAAAATTATGTTACAAGATGCATTGACTTTAAGAAATGTCAAATCAATCAAAACAAACTCTCCTGCAAATATGATGGAAGAAGCCAAAGTTAGATTAGAAGATCCTATGGATTTTGAGTCTCAAATGATTTATCCCGCGCTAGTCATGTATCCAACAACCGATGAGTTCGATGTCATAGCTGAGGTAGGCGAACTCAGCACAGTCCAAGATCTTTTAGATTTAGTTATGAACAGACCAACAGACTGGTTTGAAATGCCTGGTCATGAAAATTTCAGTCCAAACAAACTAATTGCATTCATGGAAACACAAGCCGGTGGATTAATCAAAGTCGGTAAGAAATTAACCTTCCATGACATTTTGAAAAAGCAGTCTCCAAGTGTCCCCCTATTTGATGACGCTATTAAGATTTATTTTGTCCCTAAATCTGAAAGTGACACATGGATCTCTAAATGGAATAAAGTCGATGCCATAAAGAGAAGAAGTGGAAATTAACTTGATCATTTAATATGACCGCATATAAGTATACTATATTATGTGAGTAGTGAATGTAGTAGTTCTTCATTCTTATTTTATTTATTAGAGTGAATTTTGAGATAAAGGGAATATATAAATTATTGATTACGGTATTTCAAAGATTGACGAGGTTTAAATTTATTCAATCTTGAGGTCTGAAATATTTCATCCATATGCAGCGGCGGCACTGGTCCGAATATTTGTTTATAGTCCCAATTTTGTTGAACTAGCAACTGCTCTTGTAGTTGTGGTTCTCTGGCCCAGTCGGCCAATGTTTGGGTATTATCTTCTTGATCTGAGTCAGAGTATATCTCTGGTAAAGTATTATTCATATTATCAGTTGAGGACGGTGTATTATAGTCAGCAAGTTTCATCCTGTGATCACCAGTGTTTAATGCATCTAATATGTTGTTTGTATCTACATGATAAGATGAAATGACATTGTTAAAACTATTATGATTTTGGATGAGTTCGGAGACACCTGACCTCCTTGATTTGTTAGCATTTGTAGAGAAATTTGTGTTCGCTGTCGCCGTTGAGAAACTCTTGAATTCACTGAAAGTTCTGCTCTGTCTTTTTGGATAATCATCAGCGTTAGACTTCTTACGTTGTTGGTGTTTTCTCCTTCTTTCTTGTTCCTGTTGAGTTTTCATGACCTCAGATAGTCTCTTGTTCAGTTTCTTTTTCAGCTCATGCTTATCTGCATCGACGCTAGGTGGTAATAATTGAAATTTTGTTAGTCTATCACGTTTTGCGGGGGATTTTTTGCTCTCTTTGGGGTTAACCTTAGACTTTTCTTCAATAACAGTGAGCCCTTTTGAAGAAACAGTATCTTCTGCAGCTTCCTGAACCTTCGAAACTAAAGGAGTGTCACCTTTAGTTTTTTCAATTTTGTTAGTTGACGGAATACGATGAGGTGTAGAAAGTTGTTTGAGGTTGTTTTTATCAAGTCTTGGAATCAAAGATCTCCGATTCCTACCTGGTGATTCATCTATTGTTTTCTTTACTCTTTGTGGATTTAATTCAGTCATATTTGGGGCGAAGATATTTTTCAAAGTCTCTTGCATTGATAAGTCAACAGAATTACGACTACTTCTTTGAGACGCACGCCTCTTAGGGGAACCGGAAAGATCTATTGAAGAAGGTGAATATTTTTTATTAGTCGATTTGTTGTTAACTTTATTTTCAAATGATTTTGTTGACAATGAGGAAAGTCTATCAAAAACACTTTCACCTGGCTTTGACAATTTTGTCAAATTATTTTTATTTCTTGGACTATGACGAATCTTAATAGTCGGTATTTTTCCCTTAGGACCATACTCAGATACTGGAGAAGTATTATTTGTTGACTTTAGTGAAGCAGTATGTAAAGAATGGACATTAGTTTGAACCGGTTTAACAACTAGTGGATCCTTTCTTGGCAAAGGAACAAACATGTTAGATCTCCTTTTCATTCTACCTACAGTTAGGTTTTGAGACTTGTTACCAATATCCAGAGTATCTGGGATCAGTGCCTTAGCTTCACTTGCTAATGGCATTTTGGTTTCTTGAGATTGGTTAGCCGCCTTAGAAGGTGCTACTTCAGTTTTGAAAGTGGTGCTTTCAGAAGACATAGTTGGTTCTGCCTTGACAGATGCCTTCAAAGTTTGTTCTACTTTAAATGGTGACCATGGAGAGGATTTTCTTTGAGCTTGCTTTGAAGAAGGAGACTCATCTCTAGTCATATGAGCATTGAAAATATCTTGTAATTCCCGTTGTTTTAAAGATCTAGGAGTTATATTTGGTAAGTTTTCCCAGCTTATACGTTTTGGAGTCTCATCATCCGTAGCTATGTGTATTTTATTTTCAGATAGTTCAGTTTTTACAACAGTTTCTAATTCTACTTTTGTGATACTCTTTTCAGGTGAGACCATAACAGAAGCAGAACGATTTGCTAATTGAGAACG